>NC_061836.1:15490374-15492874 GCF_019202785.1 Penaeus chinensis
ATTTTTTTCTTCGGCCCCTCGGGCCCTCCGTTCCCCCCGTTTTTCCCTCTCTCTTTTCTCCCCCTTTTCCCCCTCTCTCCCCTCCTTCCCCTCTCCCCCTTTTTCCTTTCCTCTCTCTCCTCTCTCTTTTTCCCTCTCCACCCTCTCCCCCGCTTTCCCCCTCTCTCTCCCTCTTTTTCTCCACTTTCTCTCTCTCCTCTCTTCCCCTCTCCTTTTTCTTCCCCCCTTTCCCCTTTTCTCATCCTCCCTCTCCTCTTTTCTCTCTCTTCCTCTCTTCTCTCTCCCCCTACTCTCCCCCTCTTCCTTCCTCTCCCCCTCCCCCTTTCCCCCCTCTCTTCATCCCCTTCCCCCCTTTTCCCTCACCCCTTTTCTCCCTCACTCTCTTCAAAACCCTTTTCTCTTTCTTTTCTCCCCCTCTCCCCCCCTCTCTCTCCCCCCTCCCACCCCCCTCTTTTCCCCTCTTCCCTCCCTCATCTTTTTCTCTCCACTTCCCCTTCCTCTCTTCTACCCCCCATTTTCCTCTCCCCTTTTCCCTCTTTTTTCTCTCTCTCCTCCCTCTCTTTTCCCCCTCCTCTCCTCTCTCTTTTTTCCTTTCCTCTCTTTTTCTCTCTTTCCCCCCTCTCCCTCTTCTCTTTTCTTCTTTGTCCTTTTTTCTCTTCTCTCTTCCCCCTCTCTCCCTCTCTCCTCTCACCTCTCTCAAACTCTCTCTTTCTTTTCTCTCTCCATCCCTTTCTTCTCTTTCTTTCTCCTCTCCTTTTTCCTCTCCTCCTCTCTCTCTTTTTTCCACCCCCCGGCCCTCTTTTTCCTTTTCTCCCCCATCTTTTTCTCCCTTCCCCTCTCCCTCTCTCTCTTTCTCCCCCCCTTCCAAACCCCTCTCCTCTCTTTTCTTCTTCCCCCTCTCTCTCTCGCTCCCCTTTCCTCTTTCTCTCTCTCCTTTCCTCTCCTCTCTCTCTCCTCTCTCTCTCCCCTTTCTTTTCTCTCTCTTTTCCCTCTTTTCCCCTCTCTTCTCTCTCTCTTTCAGTCCCCGATCTCTCCCCTCTCTCTCCTCCCCTCTCTCTCTCTTTTCCTCCCCTCTCCTCTCTCTCTCTCTCCTCCTCCCTCTTTTCTCTCCCCTCCCCCTCTCTATCTCCCTCTTTCCCTCTCTCCCTCCCCCTCCCCTCTCCCCCTCTCCCCTTCTCTCTCCTCTCTCCTCACTCTCCTCTCTCTCTCTCCTCTCTCTCCCTCTCTTCTCTCTCCTCCCTCTTTCTGTCTTTTAGGTTTCAAACCTTTCTTACCTCTCTTTATTTATCTGTCTGTCTATCTGTTCGTATATCTATATATGTATATATATATATAGATAGATAGATAGATAGATAGATAGATAGATAGATAGATGATTAAACAGATAGACAGATAGTCAGAGAGAGGATCTTCGTGTGAGAATATCTAGTGAAAGTACAACATTAATCTTGTGATCGTAGGCTCAGACAAAGGGTTGCAAAAGAGCTGTTCGTTGCAATTGATTAAAACTATATTTCTGATGAAGATTGCATATTTGGGTTATTAGAATATGCATATGCGCAGCTGAAAATTGTAATGACATGAGAAATAAAGGATTAAAAAAAATGTAATGATTTATATTTGAGGGGAGTGTCGTAATATTGTCATGAAATCTACTGCTTATTTTTTTTTATCAGAAAGCATTTTTGAGTTCATTACATATATACACATGATTTGCATTTGGTTGGGTGCCCAGGAAAAAGTGTAAAGGAGAATAAATAGCTTCAAAACACAAGGGATTTAACTCGTGGATTTCGATTGAATCTTCATCGGAATTAACAGCATCACGTTATTAGTACTTCTTTTGTCAAATCCCCGGCTTTTTCAAGGAAATGAATGGTCTGATCCAAGCTTCGAGTCTCTCTCGAGAACCTGGATCCCTCAGGCTAGGTCTTTACCCCCACCCCTTCCCCTCCCCCTCCCACTCCCTCCTCCCTCCCTGTCCTTCTGGGCAATGACCGTTCAAAATATGCGATTTTTTGACGCATGAAAAGCTCTGTAATAATATTTGTACAGTAACCCGACCGCCCTTTGAAGACAGCTCCCCCTCGCCCGGATCCGCCACCGGGTCTCGGCAAGAGGCGCGCTGATCAAGTCACGAATTGATATCAGCAGTATTGGTTCTCGGGATCAAGAGGCCAATGCCGTCCTCGCGGAGACAGAAGAATTGCGCCCGGCTGCAAGGGACGGCGGGCAGGGCACCTTGGCAAGGAGGGCTGTCGGTATGAGCTTGTAACAGATATACGTATGCACAGCCGCAATAAATATATCTATATATCTATCTATCTGTCTACTTATGTGTATATATATATACATATACATATATATACATATATATTTGAATTTATATGTATATATACATATATACATATAGATACATACATACATACATACATACATATAAACATACATATAAATACACACACACACACACACACACATGCACACGCGCACGATGTGT
>NC_061836.1:15505374-15507874 GCF_019202785.1 Penaeus chinensis
TGCCCTCGGAGATTGTAACTTTGACTCTTATTAAGCTAAAAAGAAAAGCTAATATGATTTTCTTACGTAAACAGTTGATGATTTTTTTCTCTTCTCTTTCTTTCTTAGCTGTGTTTTGGCCTGCACTGACACCTTTGGTAGTATAATTATCGATTTCTTCAATGGGGCTCTTTTATGGCTTACCATGATAGTAATACTAATAGTAATAATAATGATGATAATAACAATAATAATAATAGTGATAATAATAATGATAAAATGATATTATCACTATTATTATTATTGTTATTATTATTATTATTTTATTATTATTATTATTATACTATTATTATTATCATCCTTATTATTGTAGTATATTATCATTATTATTATTATTACTGCTATTATTATTATTATTATTATTATTATTATTATTATTATTTTTATTATTATTATTATTATCATTAATATTATCATTATTATTATTATCATTATTGTTATTATTATTGTTATTATCATTATTATTGTTATTATCATTATTATTGTTATTGTTGTTGTTGCTGTTGTTAGTTTTATTTGTTTATTATTATTATTACTGTTGTTATTATTATTATTGTTATTATTATTAGTAGTATTATTATTGTTATTATTATTATTATCATTATTATTATAATCATTATCATTATTGTTATTATTATTGTTATCATTATTAGCATTATTATTATTATTGTTATTTTAATTATTGTTGTTGTTATTATTACTAATGTTATTATTAATGTTATGACTATTATTATTATCATTACTACCATTCTTCTTATCATGGTTATCATTATTATTGTAACTATAATTATCATCATTATCATGATTATCGTTCTTGTTTTTTGTTGTTTTTGTTTGCTGTTGATGTTACTATCATTATCAGTACCATTGCCATTAGTATTGTTATTCATAATGATAGGCAATGGTATCATTATAATAATTATTATTGGCATCATTATCATCATCATTATTGCAATTATTTTCTTTGTTGATAGTAGTAGTAATATTTTTATTGCTATTGTTATCAAGTATTCCTTAAGTACATTTCCTTTCGAATTCTTTTTTTGATTTTTTTTTTTTTTTTCAGAAATCGAGTTTCGGCACTTTTACCAGTATAAGTCATCTTCCCTGTGAATATTCATAAAATCTCTATCTCTATCTATCTGCTGATTCCATGCTATACGTTATTGAAATCAAGAAAGGTTCTAGGAAACTTTTGTTGTCTGATGGATGATAAAAATGCTAAAAACGGATAAAAAAGATTTAAAGGACAAATAACAAATATGATGAATAATGTTTTGTTTAGCATAGTTACCAGTAAATAATAATCATTTTCTTTCAAAATGATATCTAAAGAAAATGATTTTTTTAAAGAATAACTATTATATTTTTCTCACATTTTCGTAAGGTTACACAGGACCTTGATATACATAACCTCATAATATTTCGATATATTCATCTTTCTGTTATTTAACACACACACACGCACACACACATACACACACACACCCACACACATACAAATACAAACACACACAAACACACACACACACATAAATACACATACACATATACGCACACACACACACACACACACACACACACACACACACACACACACACACACACACACACACACACACACACACACACACACACACACATATATATATATATATATATATATATATATATATATATATATATATATATATATGTGTGTGTGTGTGTGTATATATAAATATATATATATATATATTATCATTATTATATGTATATATATATATATATATATGTATGTATAATAATAATGTATATATATATGTATATATATATATATATATATGTGTGTGTGTGTGTGTGTGTGTGTGTGTGTGTGTGTGTGTGTGTGTGTGTGTGTGTGTGTGTGTGTGTGTGTGTGTGTGTGTGTGTGTCTAACTATCTATATTCGAAAGCGTCTTTAAGAGTCCAGCCTGGCACAGAAGCACGAACACTGCAAAACAGGCATAGTTTTCCGTCGTTGGCTCGCTCGTCCGCCCGCCTTCCCACAGGACCCAGACTTAGGCCTCGTCACAGATCCATAATACAGTCCTTTCTCTCCTTCCTAGAATCCCCCCCCCCCCCCCCCGCTACCTCGGTGAAAAGACGGCGTTTCTTCGTTGCTAATTAGCATTTTCCCTCTCAGGCTCTCCTTTGTTGTGGTTATCAGGTTCATTACTTCGTTCTGCAAAAAATCTGACATCCAGTTCGCAGAGGCATTTTCCCTTTTCCATTTTCCTTTACCAAGAAGTTATCCAAGTCCGCCTTCTTCTCAGTCTCGTAATCTTTAACTCTCCCATTTGCAAGCTCAGTCAGCCTCTCCGTCCGCATCCGCATTCACTCTTTCTGTCAGCCATTTCCTCACCTGCGGGCTGCAGGATAGCAGGATGCCTGCATGCACTTGTTCTCTGCGCCTTTCTCAATCCTGATCATGTTACTTTAT
>NC_061836.1:15512874-15520374 GCF_019202785.1 Penaeus chinensis
AAGATAAAGTAGGATATATATATATTCTAGGGAGAGAAAGGGGGAAATAAAGAAAAATGCCTAATATAAAGAGCTGGAACATAGATACAGAATACGGAAAAAAAGGTATATCAATGGTCATCGATGAATTGAAACAAAGGTCAAGAACTGAATGACAATTCTAGAACAGGAAACTGTTTAGCAGATGCAGAGGAAATTTGGGGCACAGGAGAGAAGTAATGGGTTTAAGTATTTAGGAGTAACAAGAGTGGATAAAATCAAGGAACAAGACATGAAGGACATTTTTACAAGTGGATATAAGAGAAGGCTGAAATTTGGGTTAAAATAGCAGGAATTAAATATATGACATTGATACACTGGCTATCTGACTGTTAGGGCATAGTGTGGGAATATTGAACGGTTACCTAAAGAACTGGAAGTTAAAAGACTATGACTGTTCATGTGGCCTTACACCCAAAGAGAGGATTTATGTGTCACGAGAGAAAGGGGCTCATAAGTGGCGAGGAGTATATAAAGAGTGAAGAAAACAACCCTGTTTGGTATGTAAAGAACTCAAATGAAAAGTTAATTGCAGGTGTAAAGAAGACGGGTGTAATTGGGATTGAAAGCACAAAAGACAAGGTTGAATTAGAGAGAAAACTAAGGACCGGAAGAGAATGAATGGCCAGTTTACAAGAGAAATGCCAGACAATTAACAGAGAGAAAGCTTGGGAATGGTTAAGGAAATCAGACTCGAAGGTGGAAAGGGAAGAGCCATGTGCAGCCCGGGACCAGGCACTTAGGAAGAGTTATGTCTAGTAAAATATTTAGAAGGCAGCGACATCCCTTTATGTAGAATGTGTGGTGAAAAAGGTGAAAGCATTGAACATGCTGTTTGCGAATGCAAGAGATGGGTTCAAAAATAATTCAAAAGACGGCATAACAACATTGCCCAAACTGAACATTGGAAGGTTTGTGTAAAGTACAAATTAGAGAGAACAGATAGATGGCATGAACATACCCCCAAAGTGTACGTGAAACTAAGGAACGTAAGGTGTTTTTGGGTTGTAAGCATTCAGTGTGACCACATAATCGAAGCAAGGCGACAGGACATTGCTGTAGTTGAGAAAGGGGAGAAGAAATATACGATAATAGATATCGCTGCTCCGGGGGATAACAAGATACATGAACAAGAACAGGAGAAAACTGAGATATACCAAGATCTTTAAATATAAATTGCTAGCAAGGAACGTTGATGAGGTTCCGGCCATCGCTGGTTCGCTGGGTGTGTGACAAAGAATCTCGAAACGTGGATGGAGAAATTGGGAATCACAGTAGGAATCGAGTTACTACCAAGAGGCAGCATTACTAGGAACAGAAAGGATATTGAGGAAAGGACTTAAAACCTAAGTCCTACAAGAAAAGATCCCATTGGGAACTGTAGTCATGGTAAAAGTGATACTAATAACAATAATAATAGTAGTACTACTGCTACTAATAACAATTATGATAATAATGATGATAATAATAAAAACATTACTGCAAAAACAATAAGGATAATGAATATAAAGATAATACTGCAAATAATAATAATAATAAAAATGATAATGATAATAGTCAAAGATTATGAGAATAATAAAAAGAAAAAATAATAACAATAATAATAATAATAATAATGATAATAATAATCAAAGACAATGATAATAATAAAAATTAACAATTATAATAATGATAATAATAATAATAATAATGATGATAATAATAATAATAATAATGATAATAATAATAATAGCATTATCAATAATATAATATATAGTAATAACAATAATAATAATACAAATAATAATGATAATAATAATAACAATTATAATAACAACAATATTAATAAAATGATAATAATAATGGGAATAAGGATTATAACAACAATAATGATAAAAAAAAAACTTATAATAACAATTATCATCATCATCACATTAAACATGATAAGGATACAAATAATTATAATAATAATAAAAACAGTAGTAGTAGTGATGATAATATTATTAATAATAATAATAACATTAATAATTATAATAAATATAATAACAATAATAATTATGATAATGATAATAATAACAATGATAATAATAATAATGATA
Source organism: Penaeus chinensis (assembly GCF_019202785.1). Taxonomy (NCBI): domain Eukaryota; kingdom Metazoa; phylum Arthropoda; class Malacostraca; order Decapoda; family Penaeidae; genus Penaeus; species Penaeus chinensis. The sequence continues at coordinate 15,514,992 of NC_061836.1, forward strand.
ACAATAATGATAATAATAATAATAATAATGATAATGATACTACTAATAATAATGATAATGATACTACTAATAATAATGATAATGATACTACTAATAATAATGATAATGATAAAAAAAATAATAACATAAAGAGAGAATAATACAAATAATGATAATGAAAATGATTATATCAAGAAGGACCTATAAAAGTTTCTTATATTTCCTTTAAGTAACTGAACGAGAATCGAACGCAGTCCTTTCGAACGGAACAGAAGAGCGGTGTTGACTGAGCTACCGCGGATATGCTAATTATTTGGTCATTTGATATTCTTAAAGTACAGAGTCGCTCCTCTTCCTCACAGACTTATCGTTATCATTATTATCATTATCATAATTATTATTATTATTATCATTATTATTGTTATTATTATTATTATTATTATTATTATTATTATTATTATTATTATTATTATTATTATTATTATTATTATTATTATTGTTATTATTATTATTGTTATTATTTTTATTATTATTATCATTTTTATTATTATTATTATTATTACTTTTGTTATAATTATCATTACTTTGTGTGTGTGTGATGCTGTTCATACGCGCGATGAAATGATAAAAATAATAATAATAATGAGACTATTGTTATGATTCTAATGACAATGATGATGATAATAATGATGATACAAATAATAATAATGATGATGATAGTAGTAACGATGATAATGATGATTATAATGCTAACAAAAAATAATAACAATCATAATCATTGTTATTATTATCATCATCATTATTATTATATTTTATATTAATTCTATCATTATCATAATAATAATGATGACGATAATAATGATAATAATAATAATGATGATGAAGATAGTAAAACTATAATAGTAATAAAAACAATAAATTAATAACAATAATAATAATATTTATAGTGTTAATAATAATAACAAAAACAAGAACAACAATAATGATTATGATGATGATAACAGTAATATTGATAATGATAATTATTATAATAATAATGATAATATCAATATTAATAATGATAATAATAATATCAACTATAATGATAATTATAATCATATTAAAATTGAGAATACCGATATCAGATAGGAGTAAAATTAACAGTAATAGCAAAAATAAGAGTAACGTTTAAAATAATGATAATAGAAGAATAATAAGATCATAACAATAATTATTGCTTCTTTATATTATCTCAATTTCTATTATTTTTATTATTATTATTATTATTAACATTATTAATATTATTATTATCATTATTATAATTATTATTACTTATTATTATTATTATTGTTAGTATTATCCTTATTGTTAGTATTATGGTTATTGTTATTATTAATATTATCATTTTTGTTATTATTCTCATTATTGTTGTTATTATTATTGTTGTTAATATTATTCAATATCATAATTGATATTACCACTATTATTATTATCATTATTATTATTATTGCTGTCGTTATTATCATCATTATTATTGTTATTTTTATATCTACAACCATTATTATTTGTATAATAATTACTGTATTTCTATTATTATTATTGCTATCATTGCTGTTATCATTATAATGTTTAGTAATAATATCATCATTATTATTATCGTTATCATTATCATTATTATCATTTTCTTATTATTTCAATTATCACTACAATTATAAATTTTTTGTTATTATCATTATCCTTATTGTTATTGACATTATTATTATTATAGTTGTTGTTGTTGTTGTAGTTGTAACTTTTATTATTATTGTTATAATTATTAGTATTTCGATTTTTTAAAATGCTACCATTATTATCATTATAACTTAATATTATAATGATTAGAATTTCTATTATCATTATTATTGTTATTATTTGTATCAACATTATTATTATCATTATTATTGTTATTATTTGTATCAACATTATTATTATCATTATTATTGTTATTATTTGTATCAACATTATTATTATCATTATTATTGTTATTATTTGTATCAACATTATTATTATCATTATTATTGTTATTATTTGTATCAACATTATTATTATCATTATTATTATCATTGTAACTGTTGTTGCTGTTATTATTATTATCATTATAATCAGTATCATTATTGATGTTAATAGATTTATCACTGTTATGATTTTATAATTCTTTTATCGCATTTATGTGTAATATCACACATTCACGCACACACACACACATTGGTATTATTATCACTATTATTTTTTTCTTATTATTTCCGTTATTATCTTGCTATTACTGTTGATTTTATTCCTATCTGTTATCGCTGTTCTCAGTTTTATTATTATTATTATTATCATTATTATTATTACTATCATCATCACCATCATCATCATTCCCATTGTTCTTGTTTTTGTTATTAATTTCATTACTATCAATATCATTATTGTTATAATAATGTTATTGTTTTTATTGATATTATAGCTTTATTATTACCATCATCATTATTATCGTCATCATTATTCAAATTAATAATAATAAAAGTAATATTAATGACAATAATAATGATCATAACAATAATCATAATCATGATTGTCATTATAATTGTTTATATTATTTTTATAGGTCCTTCTTGACATCGTTATTTAAGTTATCGTTATTATTATTATTATTTATTATTCTCTATTTATATGTTATTGTTATTATTATTATTATTATTATTATTATTATTATTATTATTATCATTATTATTATTATAATTATTATCATTATTGTTATTATTATTATTATTATTATTATTATTATCATTATTATTATTATTATTATTATTATTATCATTACTTTTGTCATTGTTATTATTAGTAGTAGTATTATCATCACTACTACTATTACTTCTGTTTTTATTATCATTATGATTATTTAAATCCTTATAATGTTTAGTGTGATGATGACGATGATAATGATTGTTGTTATTATTATTATTTCATTATTTCTGTTGTTGTTATTATATTGTTATCATTGATATCATTATGATCATTATTTATATTATTATTGTTGTTTTTGTTATTATTATCATTATCGATTTTATTATTAATATTTTTAATATCATTATATAATTATTGATAGTATTATTAGTTTATTAGTAGTAGTGTTATCATCATCATTATATGTTAATCATTTTAATTATTTTTATTATTGATAGCATTATTATTATAATTATTATTATTCTATTATTGTCATCATTAGTATTATCATTATTGCTATTATCATAGTTATTAGTATCACTATTACCATGACTACAGTTCCCTACGGGCTCTTTTCTGTAGGACTTAGGTTTCAAGTCCTTTCCTCAATATCCTTTCTGTTCCTAGTAATGCTGCCTTTTTTAGTAACTCGATTTTTACTGTGATTCCCAATTTCTCCATCCACTTTTCGAGATTCTTTGTCACACATCCCAGGGCACCAGCGATGATCGGAACCATACCAACCTGTATCCCTGGGGCAGCGTTATTTATTATCACAATTTCTTCTCCCCTTTCTCAACTACAGCGATGTCTAGTCGTCTTGCTTCGATTATGTGATCATTCTGAATACTTACAACCCAAAACACCTTACGTTCCTCCTTTTCACGTACACTTTGGGGGTAAGTTCATGCCATTTTTCTGTTCTCTCTAATTTGTACTTTTCACAAAGCTTCCAATGTACAGTCCGCGGGAATGTTGTCATGCTGTCTTTTGAATTTTTTTGGAGGCCATTTCTTACATTCGCAAACAATATGTTCAACACTTTCACCTTTTTCACCACACGTTCTACACAAAGGGGGGTTGACTGTCTTCTCAATACATTACTTAACATAATTCGTCCCAAGTGCCTGTTCCTGGGCTGCACATATTAACGTGTCTGTTTCACATTAAGGTCTAATTTCCTTAACCATTCCTAAGCTCTCTCTCTGTCTGGCATTTCTCTTTTACACTGGCCATATATTCTCTTCTCCTTCCACTGCCTTAAGTTCCCGGTCCATAGTTTTCTCTTAAATTCAACCTTGGCATTTGTGCTTTCAATTTCAATTACATCCGGAACCTCATCAACGTTCCTTGCTAGCAATTTCTCTTTAAAGATCTTGGTATTTCTCAGTTTTTTCCTGTTCTTGTTCATATTATCCCCCGGAGCAGCGATGTCTATTATCGTACATTTCTTCTCCCCTTTCTCAGCTACAGCAATGTCTGGTCGCCTTACTTCGATTATGTCACAATGAATATTTACAACCCAGAACATCTTACATTCTTCTTTTATATTTACACGTTGGGAGCCTTTTCATATTTTTTTTCTGTTCTCTCGAATTTGTACTTTTCACAAAGTTCCCAATGTTGTCCTGCCGTCTTTTGAATTATTTTTGAACCCATTAACTACATTCGCAAACAATAAGTCCAACGCTTTTACTTTCTTCACCACATTTAACATAACGGGGATTGGCTGTCTTCTCAATATTTGACATAATTCGTCCCAAGTGCCTGCTTCGGGATGCACATGTCGATGCCTCCGTTTCCACCTTCGAGTCTGATTTCCTTAACCATTCTCTCTTTTTGTTCTCAGGCATTTCTCTTGTAAACTGGCCATGCATTCTATTCTCCTTCCACTGCCTTAAGTTCCCAGTCCTTAGTTTTCTCTCAAATTCAACCTTGTCTTTTCTGCTATCAGTGTCAATTACATCCGTCTTCTTTACGCCTGCAATTAACTTTTCATTTGAGTTCTTTACATACCACCCTGGCTTGTTTTCTTCACTCTTTATACACTCCTCGCAACTTATGAGCCTCTTTCTCTCGTGACACATAAATCCCTTTAGCGTCACTCTTTGGGCGTACGGCCACAAGAACAGTTATAGTCTTTCTCGTCTTTCTGTTTCTCTCTTTCAGCTCTTTAGGTAACCATTTTATTATTCCCGCACTATTGTAATAATAATAATAATAATAATAATAATAATGATAGTAATTAAAAAAATTATAATGGTAATAATAATGATAATAAAGATAATGATAATAAAATTGAGAAACACATAGGTAACCCATATAATAATGCCATACATATTATTCTTACCATTGAATTGGAAATTACAACTAATTTCAGCCTTCTCTTATATTCGCTTGTAAATATATTTTATTTCTTGTTCCTTCCTCCTAAATACTTACACCCATTACTTCTTTTCTGTGCCCCATATGTCACTCCAAAATTTTGTCTGAACTGCTTTATTTTCTGTCCATATCTCTTTGTCTTGGCCTCCTTTGCCCGTGGCCTTTGTTTCATTTCTTCGATAAGCGTTGATATACCTTTTTCCCGTGTTCTGTAAGTCTTTTTACAGTCTTCTTATCCCCCTCTATTCGTCTCTTCCACCATGGCTCTGTCTTTTTCCCAATGGTTACTTTC
>NC_061836.1:15527874-15540374 GCF_019202785.1 Penaeus chinensis
AGAGCGAGAGAGAAGAGGGGAAACAGAAAGAGGGGGAGAGAGATAGGAACAGAGAGAGGAGAGAGAATAGAGCGAAAGAAGATTTAGAGAGAGAGGAGGAGGAAGAAAGAAAAGAGAGTGAGAGAAGCTGAAGAGAGGAAAGAGAGAGGGGGAAAGGAGAAGGAGAGAGGAGAGAGAGAGAGAGAGGGAGAGAGGAGAGAGATAGAAAGATAGAGGGGGCGAGAGAGAGGAGAGATGAGAGGAGAGAGACAAACGAGAGAGAGGGTCGAGGAGAGAGAGAGAGGAGAAGATGAGAGAGAGGAAAGAAGAGAGAGGGGAGAGGAGAGTTTAAAACCAAAGAGAGAGAAAATAGAGAGAGAGGGAGGATAGGAGAGAGAAGAGAGGAGGAGGAGAGAAGAGAGGCGAAAAAGAAACAAAGAAAAAAGGGAAAAAGAGGAGAGAGAGGAGAGAGAGAGAGAGGAGAGGAAAAGAGAGAGAGAGATAGAGAGAGAGATGAGAGAGAGAGAGAGGGGGGGGGGGAGGGAGGGAGGGAGGGAGAGAGCAAGGAGAGGGGAGAGAGAGAGAGAGAAGAGAGAGAGAGAGGGGAGCGAGAGGAGGAGAGAGAGAGAGAGAGAGAGAGAGTGGAAAAGGGGAAAGGAGGGGAGAGAGAGAGAGAGAGAGAGAAGAGAAGGAGGAAGGGAGGAAGAGAGAGACGAGATGGAGAAGGAGAGGAGAGTAGAGTGAGAGAAGAGAAAGAGTGAGAGAGAGAGAGAGAGAGAGATAAGTGAAGAGAAAATTTTTGAGAGAGAGGAGAGAGAGGAAGGAGAGAGAAGAGAGGAAGGAAAGAGTGAGTGGGGAGAGGAGAGAGAGGAGGAAAAGCGAGAGAGAGAGAGAGAGAGAGGAGAGAGAGAGAGAGAGAGGAGAGAGAGAGAGAGGGCGAGAGGAGGGGAGAGGGGAGAGAGAGAGGAGAGAGAGAGAGAAGAGAAAAGAGTGAGTGAGAGGGGGAGGGGAGGAGAAAAAGGGGAGGAAAGAGGAGGAGAGAAAGAGAAAAGAGATGAGAGAGAGGAGGAGAGGAGTGAGGAGGGAGGAGAGAGCGAGATAGGAGACGAGAGAGAGAGAGGAAAGAGAGAGGAGAGGAGAGATGGGGGGATTGAGACTGAAGGAGTGAAAATTTAAATGAGTGAGAGGGGGTGCACTGTCCAACCCCTCTCCTCTTTAAATTCTCACCGTGTTTTCCTTTTTCCCCTGACGAAAGTCAGGAGTAAAGGAGAAAATTTGGGACGAGAAAATAGGATGAATATAAAATTTTTTTAAACGTATTAAAAATAAATTTCCCGATAAGTATGATGTAACGTACTGGCTTTTTCCCAATCTGTAGTTCATAAAATGTCTCTGTTTTAAAAAACAGGTTTTATATTTAGAATCAAAAAAAATTATTTACGATAAACTAAAGAAAAAGGATTTAAAAAAAATATTTTCGTTTTTTGAATTTTTTTCTTTTTACATAAATCAGAAAACGTTATAAAAATAATAACAAAAAAGGGACACAACAATGATATGTATAATAAAACCGAAAAACATTAAAAATTTGAAAATAATAATAATAAAAATATAATAATAATTAAAATTTATAATAATAAATAGGGTTACTAAAATTTATAATAACAACAAAAATAAACAAATATTTAATTTAAAATATTAGAAATATAATAATAAATTTTGTAACGTTTATAACAAAAAATGAAGAAGGACTTTAAATTAACGAACAAAATTTTGACGGGTCCTTTTGACGAACCCAAGATGGTTGAGTGAGCTCCGCGGCTCTATTAGCATTGGTTTTAATAACTTAAAGTACAAAGTCTGTGTGATGAGGAGAGGAGGGGAGAGACAGACAGAGAGGGGGAAAAGGAGGGGAAGGGGGGAGAGGAGAGAGGAGAGATTGGGGGGAGAGAGGGAGAGGAGAGAGAGAGGAGAGAGAGGGAGAGAGAGAGGAAACCGAAAGAAAAAGAGTGAAGAGGAGAGAGAGAGAAGGGGAGAGGGGAGGAGAGAGGTAAAGAGAAAGAGAAAAGTGAAAGAGAGAGAGGGAGAGAGAGACGAGAGATGAGAGAGAAGAGGATGAGAGAGAGAGGATGGAGGAGAGAGGGGGGGAGAGAAAAGGGAAAAGGGGGAGAGGAGAGAGAGAGAGAGGAGAGGGGAGAGGAGAGAGGAGAGAGGGGGAGGGGAGGAGAGGAGAGAGAGAAGTAGAAGAAAGAGTGGAGAGGAGGAGAGAGAGAAAAGAAGAGAGGAGGAGAGAGAGGAGAGAGAGAAGGAAGAGGAAGAGGAGAGAGGGAGAGAAAAAACAAGGGGAGAGAGAGGGGTGAGAAAAGAGAGGAGATGGAAAAAGAGGGGAGAGAGAGAGAGAGAGAGAGGGAGAGGAGAGCGAGAGCGAGGAATGAGAGGAGAGAGGAGAGAGAGAGAGAGAGACGAGAGAGAGAGAGAGAGAGAGAGAGAGAGAGCAGAGGAGAGAGGAGAGGTCGAGAGAGAGAGAGGGAGAGAGACGGAGAGAGAGTGAAGAGGAGAGAGAGAGGAGAGAGATGAGGGAGATAGAGGATGAGAGCGAGGAGAGAGAGAGGAGAGAGAGAGAGAGAGAGGGAGAGAGAGAGAGAGAGAGAGGGGAGAGAGAGTGGATGAGGCGGAGAGAAGAGGAGGAGAGAAGAGAGAGGAGGAGCGGTAGAGGAGGGGAGTGAGAGTGAAGAGAAGAGAGTGAGAGATTAGGATGAAAGTGAGGAGAGAGAGAGAGAGCGAAGAGGAGAGAGAGAGAGTGAGGCGAGGAGAGCTGAGAGAGGGAGAGAGAGAAAGACTGAGAATGAGGAGATGAGAGATGAGAGGAGAGAGCGAGGGAGGAGAGGGAGAGAGAGAGAGAGAGCGCGAGAGAGAGAGAGAGAGAGAGGAGGAAGAGGGAGGACGAGAGAGAGGAGAGAAGAGGGGAAAGAGAGGAGAGAGAGAGAAGAGAGAGAGAGAGAGAGATCGAGAGAAGAGAAAGAGAGGAGGTCGAATGAGTAGGAGAGAGAGGAGAGGGAGAAGAGAGAGAGGAGAGAGAGAGAGAGGAGAGAGAGAGGAGAGAGGCAGAGAGATGAGAGAGAGAGGGGAAGAGGAGAGAGAGGAGAGAGCGAGAGAGAGAGAGAGAGAGAAGAAGAGAGAGAGAGGAGAGCGAGTGTGAGGAGAAGAGATAGAGAGGAAGAGAGAGAGAGAGAGAGAAGCGGGAGAGAGAGAAGAGGAGAGGGGAGAGAGAGGAAGAGATGGGGGAGGTGAGGGGGAGGAGAGAGGAGAGGGAGGTGGAGTGAGAGAGAGAGAGAGAGAGCGAGAGAGGAGAGAAGCGGAGAGAGTGAGCGAGAGAGAGAGAGAGATGAGGAGAAGAGAGATGGAGAGGGGAGGAGGCAGAGGTCGTGAGAGCGAGGTGAGGGGGAGGAGAGGGGAGAGGAGGAAGAGAGAGAGAGGAGCGAGGCTGAGAGAAGGGCAGGAGAGAGAGAGGAGAGAGGAGTAGAGAGGGGGGGAGAGAGGAGGGTGGAGGGAGGAGAGCGAGGTGGAGAGATGAGTAGGAGGAGGAGGAGAGAGAGGAGGAGAAGAGAGGAGAAAGAAAGACTGACGAATGCTGGAGAAAGAATAGATAGGAAGAACTGAGCTGAGAATGAATGAATTGAGGAAGAATCTGGGACGAAATGCGGTGGAGAGAGAGAGGAGAGAGAGAGATGAAGGCGGGAGAGAGAGAGAGAGAGGAGATGAGAGAGGCGAGAGAGGGAGAGAGAGGGAGAGGAGAGAGAGGAGGGAGTCGAGGAGGAGAGAAGAGGCGATCGAGAGAGAGGAGGGTAGGGAGAGGAGAGAGGAGGAGAGGAGAGGGGGGAGAGACGCGGGAGAGGAGAGAGAGAGAGGTGAGGAGGACGAGCGAGGGAGAAGAGGAGAGAGAGAGAAGTGAGGCGAGGGGGAGGGAGGGGAGAGGGCGACGAAGAGAGCGTGAGCCCGAGAGAGAGGAGAGTGAGGAGTCACGGAGAGAGACTAGAAGGGGAGAGGGAGGAGAGAGAGAGAGAGAGAGAGGAGTGAGGAGGAGGGAGGAGAGAGAGGGGGAGGATGGAGGAGAAGAGAGAGAGAAGAGAGAGCGAGAAGAGAAGAGGGAGAGAGAGGAGAAGAGAGGAGGCGAGAGAGAGTGAGGAGGAGAGGAGAGAGAGTTTGGAATAGAAATAATATATGCTTTTAAAAAATTTTCAGTTTCGGAATTAAAAGACCAACTATTTCCGGAGAAATCAAGAAAAACAGTTTGCATTTTTTTTTTTTTTTTTTTTACTTAATTTTTCTTTCTTCTTACAGAAATCAGAGGGTTGTTTTCACACTTCTTCTAATATATAAGGTAAATGATTATCAGAAATTATAGCTACATTACGATGATAATAAAATTTGTCCTCACAATATAATGATAATTGCCATGATAACAACAAGAGCAACACTTTGGTCTGCCTCTTCCCCCATTTATTGTGGACAGGGTAATGACAAAATAATATTTTTTTCTTATATTAGGGTAGACATTTGTTTAAAGAATATACCGTTAGGTTTGGCCTCTTCTCCACCCAACCTGTTATGAGGCGCATGTGAAATGGGACGGTATTCTATATTGTGCTTACCAAAGGCGTTCGCATGCTCAGAAGATTTTTATATTATTGCTCTGCCAGTGCAATTTAGCAAAAGGGGGAAACAAACCTTATTCATCGTAGTGACCAACTCGAGATAACGCTCGTAATTAGTATAATCATTATTATTTGTAACCACTTTTATCATCATTATAATTGTAGTAACAATGATGACGATAATAGTGATGATAATGATGATGATGACGGTGATGATAATGATGATGACGGTGATGATAATAATAAAACTATAATAATAACTAAAACAATATTAATATTATTATCATTATTGATGATATTAACATTATTATGCAGAAGTTAATAAGTAACAACTTGTATTTATTGCTTTTCCATAAGGTAATGACAAGGTAGGATTAATTAAAAGAGTTATAATTGTAATAATGGAAAAGTATTATGATCATAGTAATATCAATAATACTGTTAACGGTAGCAACTATGATGATGGTATTAACAACAACAACAACAATGATAACATTAGTTAAAACATTATGTATGCAAGATAATTGTAAACTACATATATCATTTAATAACTAATAATATTAATAAAACACAAGAAAAAATACTGTAATACTAATCAGATTCATGATTCTTATTATCACCGATAATCTAATAGTAGTCGTAATAAGAGTGATAATAATTAATAAACACTGTAGAGACAACATATGATGATGATACTGCTAAGATATCGTATTATTATAATATTATGGTTATTACTATCATTTTAATGATTATCATTAAAATTGTTTATTTCACCTAGCTCTCTTTTCTCTCTCTCTTCTCTTTCTCTCTTTCTCTCTTTTTCTCTTGTCTCTTCTTTCTCTCTCTCTCTCTCTCTCTTCTCTCTCTCTCTCTCTTCTCTCTCTCTTTCTCTCCTCTCCTCTTCTTCTCTCTCTCTTCTCTCTCTCCTTCTCTTCTCTTCTCTTTCTCTCTTTTCTCTTCATCTCTCTCTCTCTCTCTTTTTTCCTCTCTCTATCCTAAGTCCACTGTTTCATATGATGACGATAATGGTATTAAGTGGACGCCCTTTATCAAGCATACAAAAAAATAAGAGATGGCAATTCGATAAGTCGATTCTTTTGCTTCCAACAAGTAAAACATAAAAAACTATTGCTAAATAAAGCGTACATGGGTTTTTTTTTTTTCTTAGCCATTATCAGTGTTATTAGGCAAAAATAAAACATTTGGTTCAGGTAAAAGGATCCCTCTGGAAGTGGATAGGTAGGTAGGTATATATATTTATTTTTTTATTCTATTATTTTTCTTCTACATTTTTATTTTATTTATTATATTTACTTTACTTTTTTTTTTTTTTTTTTTTTTTTTTTTTTTTTTTGTTTTTTGAAGAAAGTTAGTTGTGAACCTGTAGGCCGGGCACAGCTCACTCTATACCTTCCTTTCCATCTTCCTTGTGTCCTTTTTTTCAATTTCTTGTAAGACTAAGTGTATGTAATTTAATTATTCCAAAAATCAAGCGGACCACATGGAACACGCTTCCGGTTCCATCTGACAAGCACGCGCCGTATTAAGCTCTTGCCAATAGACGTGACAAAATCCCCGATCAGTGTGCTGTAGAGTCGTTTTGTGGCGCTTGGGTTGTTTTCTGGCGGTACTTTTAAAATGTATTATTTTTTTTATTTGTGGGAGACTGCGGGAATTAAGCGATAAAAAAAAAAAATTAGTTAGGCTTTTTTTTCGCCAAAAAATTCGGTCGGTGGGGTTAAAAAATAATCATATGTTTAGTGAAGGGACCCAGGAGAATAAACCTTAATACATGATCGAAAAACTGGACGAGAGGCGAATAGAGGGTCACCAGCATCGACATGGACGTAGTAGGGAACATAAGCAAAGAAAATGCATTGCATTATAATACTGAGGTAATAATATTGATACTGATTTGTTGGTACGAAGTTTAATATTCATAAAATGTCCAAGTTTCACATTAAGAACTGACGTACAGTACACTAATGGAGATGATCGTGCGAAATCATGTGATGATCACGATGATGAAAAAAGATAATAAAACAATGCAAAAAATGTTCATATCCCAGGTGAAGTGAGGGGCATGCATAGAAAATATTGCTTACTACGTCGAGGATGATCCGGTAGTATGGCTAATTCGTTCGCGTGAATTTGACCAGCACGTCACTGATCCACCCCTCCCACACAAACCACACACACACACACACCACCCCCCTCACACACACAACAACAACACCACACACATACGCACAATCCAACACACCAACAAATATTCTCTATATATATATATTACCTAATATATGTATAAGTGTGTGTGATGATTGTAGAGTGAGAGAGTTGTGTGTTTGGTTTTTTATGCTTGTTGTGTTATCATCTGTGCAGTGTCAACCCTCAATCGGTTTAAATCAACCCAAGCGAAGGTTGTTCACGAGAGGGTTCTAGGGGCGGGGGGGGGGGGAAACGGAAGCGGTTACCCACAAGTGGATCGTTCTGAAACGTATTTTTTTTATCTTGCTTATATTCAAAAGTTAGTTGATACATGAACCGATAATTTAAAACATAGAGATGCAAAGAAAAAGGATAAGACAAAGGATATGGTATATATACATAGGCCTATATATAAGTGCGTGTATGTTCACGTGGTGAGGATGTGTGTTTATGGACGGATGGATAGATATAGAAAACAATGAATATAAATACACATTCAGATACAGAATTGTTTGGTATTATAAGCACAAACACACACAAGCGCATGCACAACCCCACCCCACACAAAACACACACACACATACATACAATACACAACACACACATATTATATCTCTATATATACACAACATATACCACCCAACACCACCACACACACACACACACACCACACACGCATATATTCTTCTACAACATATATTTATCTACACATCCACCCCACACCCACACCACACAAAACAACACACAACACACCCACACACATTGTTTGATATATGGAGAAGATATTATCATGTCTATATGTATATATTATTGATATATATATATAGAGAGAGAGAGAGAGAAGTGAGGAGAGAGGCTATGAGGAGAGCGAGCATAGAGAGAGCGCGAACACAGGGAGATATAGATAGTATTACATGCACCCCGTATCACAACCTTACACGTGAAAAAGAGCAGGGCGGTCATCAAACCAGGTAAAATGATCGAATTCCAATAATCCTTGTATCTCTACTTACAATACGCCACTGGTCCTGGTCTGAATATTTTACATTATTGTCGTTTACTACAAAAAGTCCTTCCACCGCTTTGGATTGTGTCAGAGGTAACTCTTAATTACTGTTAATTTATATTGACTTTCGTATTTAACTAGCGACTGCTCTCTTCTACAAAACAGTCTCATCAGTTTTCCCTATATATGTCCTCTAAAGCGACAGTTATGATGAAAATTTCCTAGTTTCGGTTATGGTCATCTTGGCTGCTCATCAATAGATCGTTAAAGAATCATAAAGTGCTGTTAATATAATACTGTGGACGACACACACTACACTGGAGCACAGCACATAAAAGCGAATTGTTTACGATATTTTTTCCTCAATTTTTATTACGTTTGGAATGAATGATGCAACACACTTCCAATATAAATATAACAGAAGACTAATAAACTTAACAATACTTATTTATGAATATTGACAGTAAAGGAAAGACGAAGAGGGAATGAAAAAAATAGATAGAGGGCAGGGATAGCTTAGGGTTCCCGGCCTGGTGTTTCGCGAGCACCCCTGATCTTTAAAGGAAGGCCAATGCTTCTTCTCGAGGTTTAAAAAACGGTTCGCGAGAGTAGTAGTATCTGCTCTTTGTAGGTTTTTTTTCCCTGTAAAACTATGTATATATGTCTAACATATGGATGTATATATAAATTATTTAATTATATATATGTGTGAGTGTGTGTGTGTGTAGTGTGTGTGTGTGCCGCAGCGCGCGTCTATATATATTATCAATATCTTATATATTAATATGTATATGTATGTATGTAACCAACAAACAAACCCCACACACACCCACAACACAAACACACCTACCACACATACACAAAAAAACATACATATATATGTAACACAAACACCACAACCCACACCCACCCACACACACAACACATATATATATCTACTTATATCTATTATATATATATATTATCGAGAAAATCTTCAGCCGAATAACGAACGTTGACCCAAACGACTAGTTGGCGCAAAGCGATCTAAAACCTTTGCGCATTTCTTAAGCCGTTGAAAAGCGAATCGCCCAGAAGGGCCTATACATAACGGGTAGAAAGCCGGAGGAGAAGAGTGTTCGCCTTGAATGTGCAGAGCTTCGGATAACTAACTTCGCTATGTGTCCGGAGTCAGTGGACTTTTACTACAGAAAATCGCAAATTATATAAATATCGTATTTACAACAAGACTATTGATGGTGTTAAGTGTATTATATGATTTAATTACGGATTGATTATTCATGTGGATTGTGTGTGGTATTCTGTTTTGTGTGTGTATGTAAAGTGTGTGAATGGGGTTAAGTTCGATCATAAACAATATAAAACATTAATTGTTTTTTATGCATTTCTATGAAAGTAATATAAATAAGGAAAGGAATACACATTTCGTGATTTACTCTTTCTTCCTCTTTCTCTCCTTCTTCTCTCTCTCTTTTCTCTTCTCTCTCTCTCTCTCTCTCATATTGTCTATATATATATATATATACTTTCTAATAATGGCTAAGTAATGAAATAATATAATTCTAATAATATTTTTAATCCATACATCTGTCACAGAACCAGGCAAATATATGAAAATAATGAGAAGTAACGCTTAATGCTTCAAATTTAATGTGGATTTTGAAGTTACACATTCCCGAGACTTAAGGCTCAATTCGTCCAGTCCAGTACGTGTAATACAATCCCTACGTATATCGTGTTAATATATGTTCTGAGTATGTTTACACACAACAACACCCATCACACACCAACACACACACTCAACTCACAACACACTAACAGTGTGTAATATATTTGTAGATATATATGTTATATATGTGTTTATATAAGAAATATCTGTATATATCTAGGTCTGTGTTTATATATATGTTATATATGTGTGTTTATATCTATGTATGTGTGTGTGTGTGTGGTGTGTGGGTTGTGTGTGTGTTTTAGGGGACATTTGTGAAACTAGAGAATTCACGGGAATGTGTAGAAATAGCGATTACAGTACACCTGAAATACTCGGGATTTGACTAATCGCTGTAGATATTCTTTTCTAATTTCATATTAAACAAACTCCTTTGTAGTAGTCACGAAGCACCAACAACTATATATAAGATATGCTAATGTAGCTCTTTGCTATCTACTTCTCCCTTTTCTGCCTAGATATCTACGTCTTCTGATGTTAAGGTGCCTGGGTCAGCTGGTTTAAACCTTCAGCCTCTCTAGGCTTTTGGCGTGGACGAGCACAGGAACTAGCAACTCTCCTCCTTAATGTCTCAAAGAGGGAAATTGCCCCATTTGCAGGAAGAAAATCTCCACTCCCGTTACAATTTTAGATTAATACCAAAACACGTTATCTTCCAAGATTAATAATAACCAAGGATAAAATGGGTTGGCTTGATTTATGGTGCTATCACGTTTCACAATACGTAGTTTAGGATTAATTCCTATTGTGGATGAGATAGTTTGGCTTCACAATACGTTAGTCTCCTAGATTAATACCTACAGGGTTAAGACAAGTTAGCTTCAAAATACATTAGCTTCGATCTACTCCTTAACGTAAGTGATATGGAAATATATCTTGGCTAATGCAATTCATAATGCTAAGGTCTTTAATCGAGGAGTTATGGTGTACTTCAACTGACATTCTGAATCTCATGCCACAAGCATAAGCATACGCGGACAGCTACACATTGATTTGCGACGGAGACTAACATCTGGGTACAGTTAAAGACCTCATTATATTGTGATGGGCCCCTAGCACAATAATTCCCAGTTAAGAGTGACTTCTTCGAGAAGAAAGTTTTTGCGTTCGGGCGGGGGGAACCTCTTGTTTTATGATTATGTGATTGGAAAAATGATAAATGCAAACATTCCATTCTTCTGTTCTTCCTATTGCATATTAGCGTGTAAATAACAGTGAGACTGAAATGCTTTAAGTTAATGTGCTGATTAAACACGACCTTTGGAAAACTGAAGTTAATGCGGGAAGTAAATGAGGGAGCTAATAGATCGGGCAATATTAAATGAATCCGGTTTTACCAATTTGCAAATAAGTAAACATTCGTTCCAGGACCTGTAGATAAAATCCACACTGCTCGCAACGGTGTTGAGTTCATGCCTTAGCGTGAGAATGCTGCCCATAGTCCGAAAGTGGCTTCTGTGTTTTTCATGCTTCCCACCCTATTCACTCTTGACAAGATTCAGAGGAGACTCCTTGTCTCTTTAACTTTATCAACGTGAGCATGACACCGGTCATCTTAGACACTACATTATCGCTGGCGTGATTGTAGGAGTAGCCCCCCAAGATCACGGCGCCTACTTCGTAAGCGCCAGCTTTATGTGCTGGGACTGCAAGAAGAGGAGAGAGAGGAGTCAGCGAGAGGAGCGAGAGTCAGAAAGAGATATCAGAGAGGTGAGGCGCGAGAGAGCGCGAGAGAGAGACGAGTTCAGCGAGCGAGAGCGAGAGGAGAGTGAGAGGAGAGTGTCAGAGGGAAAGACTAAAGCGAAAGAAAAAAGAGAGGAAAAAACAAACGCGAAAACAAAAAAGAGAGAAAAAAAAAGAGAAAAAAAAAAAAGAGCAGAAATGAGCAAAAAAACAAAAAAAGAGAGAAAGCATAAAAAGAAAAAAGCGAGAAAAAAAAGAAAACAAGAGAGGACAAGAGCAAAAAGAGACGACACGAAATAAGAAAAAAAAAAAAAAAAAAAAGAAAGAAGAGAAAGAAGAAAAAAGGAGGAAATGTGAAAAACGAGACAGAGAAAAAGAGAAAAGAAAAGAAAGCGAAACAAGTAGAGACCGTACAAAAAGAGAACACAAAAAAGAGAAAAAAAAAAGCGGAAAAAAAAAAAAGAGAAAAGAAGCGAACGAAAAAAAGCGAAAGAGCAAGAGAACGAGAAACACAAAACAGAGAAAGAAGAAAAACACGACCAATGAGGAAAAAAAGAAAAAAAGAAAAAAAAAAGAAAAAAAAAGAAAAAAATGAAGCGCGGACATACAAAAAGAGGAAGAAAAGAGAATAAAAAAAAACAGAGAGACTAGAAAAAAGAGAGAAAAAGTGGAAAAAGAAAAAGAGAGAAAAAAGGGAAAGAAAAAGAGAAAAAGAGAGAGAGAACTAAAAACGAGAAGAAAGAGACGAGGAGAAAAAAAGAAAAAAAGACGCAACAAGAAGAAAGAGAAGAGAAGCAGAGAAGAAAAGACAAACAAAAAAAAAGAGAGACAGGAAACAAAAGCGAAAGAACGAGAAAAAAGCGAAAAAAGAAAAACAGAGCAAAAAGAAAAGAGACAAAAGAAAAATAAAAGAGAAAAAAAGCGAGAAAGCAGAAAGAAGAAAAGAGAAACAATAAAAGAAAAAAAGCGAGAGAAAACAAACTCCAAAGAGCGAAAACAAGAGAAAAAGAAAAAAAAAAGAAGAAAGAGAAAGAAAGAAAAAAAGAGAAAAAAAAAAAAAAGAGGACAAGAGAAAAAGACAGGAGAGAAAGAGAAGACAAAAGAGAAAGGTAGAAGCGAAGAAAAAAAGAAAAAGCAAGGTAGAAAAAAAAAAAAGAGTGAAGAAAAAAAAAGCGAAAAAAATAAAAAGAAAGAGAAAAAACAAAGAGACAAACAAAAGACAAGAAAAAAGAGAAAA
>NC_061836.1:15557874-15560374 GCF_019202785.1 Penaeus chinensis
GTATGCCGAGGAACCGACCGGTATTATTTGCATATATTTACATCTCTTGGTTGTTTTTCCTCGCTGTTCTCCCCTCTTTTTTTTGTTCTGAAGATGTCCATTGACTTTGATTGCGTTTTATGGCCGTTGGGATGTGTTAGGCGATCGTAAGGGAGGGGCAGAGGGGGAGACAGGGGGGGTTAGGAGTATTGTGAAAAGTATTGTCTTCTTTGGAAACTCAAATTTCGAGCAAAATATATCAATGAAGCCCTAAATATTTGTCGTACATAGATCTGTGTATAAAGATGTGTAGGTATTGGTTTAGGCCATTATTATTGGTTTATCCTGGCTAGCACATACACACACACACACACACACACACACACACACACACACACACACACACACACACACACACACACACACACACACACACACTTGGATATGAAATATTTGTGAGCTAGTAATTTACGCAAGATTAACAAACGTAATAAAACAAAAGAATCATCTTCAGTTATATATTTCAGAAATGGAAATAGCCGATCCGGTAGATAATCTATCTGTGCAGTCGACGGAGGTTTATAGAAGTCACTTAGCATTTCGTCTTCCTGATGAGCCGAATGGGTGCATGACGACCGCCAGACCTTCATCCAGCGGCTATTCCATCCTCTCAAGTTATGCCGTGACCTGGATGACCCCCCCCCCTTTATCAAAAAAGGAGAAAGGTCATATACACACACCATTTTCATGGCTGTGCCGAGTGCGTAATTACGGGCAATTCGGTTCCAAGTCCCCATTTGGACTTGCAATGGCCCACGCTTAATTGGACGTTAGTACACAAGTTTGGTACATGTCCCCGTGCCACTCTCAGCCGGAATGCCAACGGGGCAATATCGCAGTCAAGCAATTTATGAATGCAGTTGCCGGGCGCCGTCGACTGGCCGCGGCGGCGGGGGAGATCACCGGTATGCTGAGCGTATCGGAGTCGCATATGGAAGAGGGTGTTGGTATGAGAGAGCAGGCGCTTGCAGATACATTCGCAAGGAAGCGCACGGGAAGACATTAATAAAGATGGGTTCAAATGCTATTTGCAACTCTTGTGAATGTATGTTCTGTATGTTTGTATGTTCTGTATATTTGCGTTGGAGCGCATTGGTGGTTGGAGGTTTTTACGTGCGTGCTTGTGTGTGTATGTGTGTGTGTGTGTGTGTGTGTGTGTGTGTGTGTGTGTGTGTGTGTGTGTGTGTGTGTGTGTGTGTGTGTGTGTGTGTGTGTGTGTGTGTGTGTGCGTGCGTGCGCGCGTGTGAGTACGCGTCTGCGTCTCCTATTGTTCTCTGTACATTTTCATGGTCTGCCCTTGTTTTCTATCTATTCTCCATATTCCTAGTTTTCCTTTAGTTACTACTTTTCTTCTTTTTCCTTCGCCTTTTATTTCCTCCTCTTCTGTTTCTTCCTCTTCACTTCTCTGTTTTATTCTTCCTTCTCTTTCGTTTTCCTCTTCCACCTCTTTATTATCCCTCTAATTTGTGTCTTTCTCTTTAATCTCTTTATTCCTCCTTATTCCCCTCAAACCTTTCTCATCTCTCTCTTCCTCTTCCCAGTCTTCGTTCCCATTTCTTTCTCTTCTGCCTCTCATTCTCTTCCTCATCTTTCCCCCCTCCTATTCAGCCTCCTCCAAAGCCATTATGTCTTTCTCCTTCCTCCTTCTCCTCATTACCCCCGCATTCTTACCGTTTATCGCGCTCCACTTCACCTTCCCCTCCTCCTACATCCAGCGGTTCTTTTTCTTCTTTCCTCCTTTGCCTCCTCTTTGCATCCTCTCTCTTGTATTTTCCTTTCTTTTCTTCATCATCTACCCCCTCTCGTTCCTTCGCCATGTAGGCTGTTGTTCTGTAAATTTAAAGTTCTTGATTTTTTTGTAATTCTTTTTTTTTCCAGTATTCGCCCCGTTTATCGTATTACATTGTTGTCTTCACTGTTTCTCTTCTCTCCTTCGTTCATTACCACCACCATTGCGACCACGGCCTTCTCATCTATCCCTCCTCCTTATTCCTCTCCCTCCTCATTTCTCTGTTCCTCCTCCTCCACCACCATCACAACCACGGCCTTCCCCTTATTTTCTACATACCTCTTCTTTTCTTCCATCACTATCGCCAACTCCATGGCCTCCTCCATCACCATCTGTTTACTCCTTGATCCCTTCTTCTGCTTCCACCACCACTGCTATCACGTCCTTTTCTGGCTCTTCCTCCTCCCCCTCCTCCTCCTCCACCATCACCACCGTCACCTCCTTCTCCGTCGCATTTTCATAAGATCAGATTTCCCTCCTCTACCTCTTCTCTTCCTCCAACAAAGCCATCATCACCACCGACGTGTTTTTCTTTTTTTCAGGCATAGTCACCATTACAGAAGGCAGCTTCCCCTCTTGCCTTCTGTTTCTATAGATCATCCATCATGCTGCCACCATCACCTCCTCCTCCACCACCACCATCTCCATTACTCTCAACACAACCTCCAACAT
>NC_061836.1:15578308-15588308 GCF_019202785.1 Penaeus chinensis
GTGTGTATGTGTGTGTGTGTGTAGCCTGCTATGTAAAGTCGTGGCTGTCTGTGCGTGTCCATGTCACTCTCCCTCCAGCCATCTATCCATCCATCCCTATGTTTATATTCTCCTCCTTCTACTCGTTCAGTAATGATTATGAACAGTTTTATATAACACCTCTTTCACAATGTACAGGAGTATAGCATCATTATTCATGTAGAAAAAATACTGAAATATATTTTTAGAAATACATTTTTAGAATTAAATCAGTGAATCTGAAAGAAAATATGTAAAGACACACCATTCCCGAACAATGGGCTTCCATTAGGAGATAATTGAGTTAGTGGTTAAGGAAAGTATCGGCGAGTGAATCCAATGCGGCGTGATATTGCAACGTACTTTACGATAATGGATGAATGCAACATCTAATTTGCAACCAGACAATGCTTGTGATAAGGATGTTATTATTAGAATGTATGAGCAGCTTCCGTCCTCAAATATATTACAGTTTTGTATTTGTCTCTCTCTTCCTCTTTCCGTCGCTCGCTTTTCTTGTGCTGAGATGGAGGAGAAGCTGAGAGGAAGGGAGAAGAAGAAGGAGGTCGAAGGGGAAAGGGAGAAGGAGGCGGAGAAGAAGAGGAAGGAGGAGAAGGGGAGAGAGAAGACTGAACAAGGGAAGGAGAAAGAGAAGGGGAGGGAGAGGGAGAGAAAGAGGAAGAGAAAAAAGGGGGAAAGGAATGAGTGAGGGAAAGAGAGAGTGAGAGAGTGAGAGAGTGAGAGAGTGAGAGAGAGAGAAAGAGAGAAAGAGAGAAAGAGAGAAAGAGAGAAAGAGAGAGAGAGAGAGAGAGAGAGAGAGAGAGAGAGAGAGAGAGAGAGAGAGAGAGAGAGAGAGAGAGATAGAGAGTGTGTGAGCGAGTGAGTGAGTGAGAGAGTGAGTGAGTAAGTGAGAGAGAGAGAGAGAGAGAGAGAGAGAGAGAGAGAGAGAGAGAGAGAGAGAGAGAGAGAGAGAGAGAGAGAGAGAGAGTGAGAAAGTGAGAGAGAGAGAGAGTGAGAGAGTGAGAGAGAGAGAGAAAGAGAGGAGTATTTGTTGATTAAGAATAAAATCTCTCTGTCCGTCTATCTGCCACCCCGTCTCCCATTCCCCCTTTCTCTCTCCGCACCGTTTCGGAAACCCGCGTCTCGTTACTCTAGTGTTCCAGGAAAGTTCGTAGCAGTAACGACTCAATTACTCAAGCCGTCGGCGGAGTAATTCTGTTTGAAAACTTATGTAGATGAGAGGAAGGCCTTTCCTTTGCACATTTTCTATCCAAATAAAACCCTACGCTTTTTTTCTCAGGAAAAGAATTTAGCAAAAGTTATTCACTACGTGTGCGTGACTTAAATTCCTGGGTGGGTTTGTGAGGGTTTCAGGAAGCTGAACCCAAGGCGTCCTTAATCCTGGCTTTCTTTCATAATGGGGTTATTTACATGTTTAATGGGGGCTGTATATACGTTTCATACGAACTTGTGCGTTGAATCCCTCTGTACTGTGCGTGGGGATGTATTCTGTATGTATAGTTTTTTTGTATTTTTTTCCAAATACGCGAGGATGTATGTGTGAGAGTTGTTGTTGTTTTTTTTATGTTAAGTTGTGTTGGTGTTAAAGTTTCTGTTTGTACATTCTTTCGCCAACGTGAGAGTGTACAGTTTCCTTGTTTTTATTCCATATAGGCAAGGTTCTCTGCATGTATGTTAGTTTTCCCGTACGCGTGGCTGTGTGTGTGTGTGTGTGTATGTGTGTGTGTGTGTGTGTGTGTGTGTGTGTGTGTGTGTGTGTGTGTGTGTGTGTGTGTGTGTGTGTGAGTGTGTGTGTGTGTGTGTGTGTGTGTGTGTGTGTGTGTGTATGTGTTTGTGTGTGTGTGTGTGTGTGTGTGTGTGTGTGTGTGTGTGTGTGTGTGTGTGTGTGTGTGTGTGTGTGTGTGTGTGTGTGTGTGTGTGTGTGTGTGTGTGTGTGTGTGTGTGTGTGTGTCGTAGCGTCCGTACATTTTTCGTGCGCGTGGGGCTGTATCTGTGAATGGTATAGTTTTTGCGCATTTTTCACGTGTTTCCTCTTTTTGTCTGCCTCTTTGTGTAAGCGGTCATGAAAACTATCGCGAGTTGTACCATGCCCTTGAACTCTCATATCTCACGGTGATGTATTGCTGCGAACTTTTCAATGTTTGTTTTTTTTCCCCTGTGATGTTTAGCTGCCATTGTCTCTGTTTTATGAAGATTTGTGGGACATTGCTCTATAGCCTGTAGCCGACATTAAAAAAAAAGATTGATAATTATGTACATTTGAACAAAGGCCACTTTTTTCGGGTTATGCATGCCTGAGCCCGTGTTTATGGTTCTCTGTGTATATAAAGGCTCTCGGAGAAAGGTCATATTGTGTCATTAGCTAGCCGCAAGATGTCACGGTGTCATATACATAAATTCCTTTTATAGCAATTTACGACGAAGATAATAGGGTAAGAAATAGAGGGAACTGAGGTAATATGTGAACGGAGCTGCATGGCTCACGGCGAGAATGAAATTACAAGAGCGGAAAATGCCAGGAAAAGAAAATGAGACAAAGAAAACGTGTCCCTTCCGTGAGGTAGGTCTGTGCATTGACATGAGGCGCAGCGGAGTGCCCAGGTAATGAGGTGGCCTCATTCTCAACGCGGTCCTCCCGTCCTCTGCCTCGAGTGAGTATGCCTACGTGAGAGAGCCGAGGGCGGCTTAGTAATTGGGTTTTAGGCCTCTCGTGCGCTCGCTAAACTCCGCGCGCGTGTCGGAGTGCGTCGCCTCGTCGTTGCGGCGCGGGGCGGGGATCTTGCTGCGAGGCGCGACCTGCTCTGAATATTTACAGAGCGAGGTCAATAGGGGTCAGAGTGACATTTCGTGTCGCGGCGTAGGCTTCGTTCTAACCCTCCCTCCCCTTCTGACACCGCACTACTCTTAATCTGTGTGTGTGTGTGTGTGTGTGTGTGTGTGTGTGTGTGTGTGTGTGTGTGTGTGTGTGTGTGTGTACGGTCCGTACATATACCCGACACTCGGACGCAGCTAAGTAGACACGCAGACTTGCAGACAGACCGATACAGACAAGAAGCACACACACTCACACACATGCGCGCGCACGTAACCGCAGTGGCAAACTTGATTGTTTTGTTTTTAAGATTTTCTTGGCATTTCCATAAAAAGACCAAATCTGTAGTAGAATCTTAGGGTACCATGAATATGCTCAAGTCTGTAATATCGTAATGTTTATGTTTGTGTTTATAGCTGTTTGTTTCTTTCATATTTACATATTGGCTTTGTAATAATGATTCTTCTTTTGATTTTTTAAATCAATTTCTTTATGGCTAATTGTTTCTTTCATATTTACATATTGACTTTATTATGATGATTCTCTCCTCTGATTTTTTAAGTTATTTTTTTATGGTTATTTTCCTCATATTATTTGCATCTTATCATATTTACGACCTTAATAATCATAATGGCTCGTATATATTGCTACATGGCGCGGTGCTTCCAGTCACAGGGGCATTTTATGTTTGCTCTATATTAGTCCCAACTATTTCTATACGACCAACTATTTATTTTGCACACTAATAGTAATAGAAACAGCTGTGTGTACGATATGGGATGTCGTTTACTCGGCTTCTAGATCATTTTTTGTATGTGTAATAGATGTCAGGTTTAATGGGTGGTTCTGATAAGGAGTGTTGACCAGTGGTAATTGGTTATCATGGAGAAGAATAGATATATTAAACTAAACAGAAGTGTAAGTGTGTGTGTCTGTGTATAGGCAGATGGATATAAATATATAGAGAAATAGATATGGATAGATAGGTAGATAGATTGGGTGAGAATGGGAGAGAGGGAAGAATGGAATAAATATATAGAGAAATATATATGGATAGATAGGTAGATAGATTGAGTGAGAGTGGGAGAAACGGAAGAATGGAATAAATATAGAGAGAAATAGATATGGATAGATAGGTAGATAGATTGAGTGAGAGTGGGAGAAAGGGAAGAATAGAATAAATAGAGAGATAAATAGATATGGATAGATAGGTAGATAGCTTGAGTGAGAGTAGCAGAGAGGGAAGAATGGAATCAGTCTTTAAAATTTGTTGTAGAAGCGTGTAGGAATTAATAGTAATGCTACTTTTACAACGAAACATATCCTCCTTAAAAAAAAAAAAAAAAAAAAAAAAAAAAAAAAAAAAAAAAAAAAAAAAAAAAAAAAACTACAAAGTATAGAGACAGAAATATTATGAAAAAAAAAGTAAAATAGGTAAGAAAACAGAAAACCGGAAACCCCATTACACCAATTTTCTCTAGGAGCAAATGTGGAGAGAAGGTCTTCCTCACAGAGCCGCATCAGGGACGGATCACGGAGTCTTGTTGTTCACGGGGAAAAAAAGAAAAGAGAGGAAAAAATGGAGAATAGTGTACAGTACAACAAGCGAGTAAACGAATACAAAAGATTATATATAATAATGTCAGAGGAATAATATTGATAGTAGTGATTATATACAGTAAAAGCATCTAATATATTTAATAATGTCAGATGAATGATATTAATAGTAGTGATTATATACAGTAACAGCATCTAATATATTTGATAATGTCAGATGAATGAAATTAAAAGTAGTGATTATATACAGTAACACCATGTAACAATTTTGTGAAATTCATAACCAAAAAAATACAAAATAATTCGGCACAGCGCTCCACGAATTCATGTACGTGAAAATCCTCTAAACCAGCTGATGAAGTTAAAATACGTCCTCCCTCGCCCGCTTTTTCTTCGCCACCAGCAGGAGAAACAGCAGCAGCAGTAGCAGAGGCAGGACGACACACAGCGACCAGCCGCCCAGTGTGACTCATGCCCGTTATTGGGTTAGCCGGGCGCCATATTACCATACTCTCTCTCCTCTCCAGGCGAGGCGAAGGGAGGCGGGTCTTATTTACTTCAGGGCTTGTGCTGTGTATTCATTTTTTTCTGGTATGACTGTTGTTATTGTTATTATTGTTGTTGTTGATGTTGTTATTATTATTAATAGTAGTATTAATGTTATTATTATTAATTTTATTATTATTATTATTGTTATTATAATTTTTTTTATTATCATTATTATTATCATTCACATTATTATGATTATTATTATTATTATTATTATTATTATTATTATTATTATTATTATTATTATTATTATCATCATTAGTGTTGTTATAATAATAATAATGATAATTATTATTATTGAAGTTATCCTTATTTTTCTTGTTATTATCATTATTATTATTACTGTTGTTATTATTATTATTATTATTATTATTATTATATTATTATTATCATTATTATTATTATTATTATTATTATTATTATTATTATTATTTTCATATATGTTGTTATTATTATTGCTATTATTATTATTGTCCTCATCATTATTATTATTATTACTATTATTATTTTTGTTATTATTATTATTATTATTATTATTATTATTATCATTATCATCATCATTTTGATTACGATTATCTATTATTAGTTTTATTAGTTTATTTTCATCATCATGCTGAGTCCTTCTCATATACCCTTTACCTCTTTTTCGTAATTTTATTTTCTGTGTTACTCCGACCCCACATCCCTTTCACGAGTTTCCTTGCTCCCCCCTCCCTCTCCACTTCCCCTCAATTCCTCAGCTTCTCTGCTCCCCCTCTCCTCCCTTTCTCTTCCAACTTTCCACACTTCACTGTTCCCTCTCCACATCTCGCCTAACTTCCACGTTTGGATGCCCCCCCCCCCTTCTTCCCCCTCCCCCCTCCCATCTTCCACACTAGCCTCGCCTTCCGTTCCCATTCCCATATCTTCCCTTATTCCCGATTCTCCCTTATTCCACTTTTCACCTAACTTTCCCTTCCCCTTTCCATCCTTGCTTTCTTGTTCCCCCCCCCCCCCCCCATCCCTTTCTCATCCTTCTTAACGCTTTTCCACTCTCTCTCAGCTCTCTTATTCCCGATTTCCATCTCTCCCTGATCTCCTCTTGATTTCTACTTCCCCTTGCTCCCTCTTCTCTTCTCTTCCTTCCCCTCCCCTCCCCTCCCCTCCCTTCGCACTCCTCCTCTTCCCACTCCTTCTCTTCCTTCCCAACTCCCATGCCTCCCTGCTCCACCCTTCCCTCCCCTTCCCTTCCAACGCCCATGTCTCCTTGCTTCTCCCTCCCCTCATTCCCAATTCCCACGCCCACCTGCTCCCTTCCTTCTAACTTCTCTTTCCCCCTTCCCCCCCTGCTCTCCCCTTCCCTCCTTACTCCGACACCTCTCTGCTGGCCCTTCATCAGCCCTCCCAGCACCCACGTCTCTCCCCCCCTCCCCTTCCCCTTCCCTCCCAACTCCATCTCCCATCTCCCCTCCTTCCCTCCCAACTCCATCTCCCAACTCCCCTCCTTCCTTCCCAACTCCATCTCCCAACTCCCCTCCTTCCCTCCAAACTCCCCTTCTTCCCTCCCAACTCCCCTCCTTCCCTCCCAACTCCATCTCCCAACTCCCCTCCTTCCCTCCCAACTCCATCTCCTAACTCCCCTCCTTCCCTCCCAACTCCATCTCCTAACTCCCCTCCTTCCCTCCCAACTCCATCTCCTAACTCCCCTCCTTCCCTCCCAACTCCATCTCCTATCTCCCCTCCTTCCCTCCCAACTCCATCTCCCAACTCCATCTCCCAACTCCCCTCCTTCCCTCCCAACTCCATCTCCTAACTCCCCTCCTTCCCTCCCAACTCCATCTCCCAACTCCCCTCCTTCCCTCCCAACTCCATCTCCTAACTCCCCTCCTTCCCTCCCAACTCCATCTCCCAACTCCCCTCCTTCCTTCCCAACTCCATCTCCTAACTCCCCTCCTTCCCTCCCAACTCCATCTCCCAACTCCATCTCCCAACTCCCCTCCTTCCCTCCCAACTCCATCTCCCAACTCCCCTCCTTCCCTCCCAACTCCATCTCCTAACTCCCCTCCTTCCCTCCCAACTCCATCTCCCAACTCCCCTCCTTCCCTCCCAACTCCATCTCCTAACTCCCCTCCTTCCCTCCCAACTCCATCTCCCAACTCCCCTCCTTCCTTCCCAACTCCATCTCCTAACTCCCCTCCTTCCCTCCCAACTCCATCTCCCAACTCCCCTCCTTCCTTCCCAACTCCCCTCCTCCCACCATACCCCTCCTTCCCTCCCAACTCCATCTCCTAATCTCCCCCTCCTTCCCTCCCAACTCCCCTCCTTCCTCCCAACTCCATCTCCCAACTCCCTCCTTCCTTCCAACTCCATCTCAACTCCCCCTCCTTCCCTCCCAACTCCATCTCCCAACTCCCCTCCTTCCTTCCCAACTCCATCTCCCAACTCCCCTCCTTCCCTCCCAACTCCCATCCTTCTCCAACATCCCCTCCTTCCCTCCCAACTCCATCTCCTAACTCCCCTCCTTCCCTCCCCTCCACTCCCAACTCCCCTCCTTCCTTCCAACTCCATCTCCTAACTCCCCTCCTTCCCTCCCAACTCCACTCCTACCTCCCTCTTCCCTCCAACTCCATCTCCTAACTCCCCTCCTTCCCTCCCAACTCCATCCTTCCCTCCAACTCCCCTCCTTCCCTCCCAACCCCTCCTACTCCCCTCCCCTCCCAACTCCATCCCTAACTTCCCCCTCCTTCCCTCCCAACTCCATCTCTTATCTCCCCTCCTTCCCTCCCAACTCCCCTCCTTCCCTCCCAACTCCCCTCCTTCCCTCCCAACTCCCCTCCTTCCCTCCCAACTCCCCTCCTTCCCTCCCAACTCCATATCACCTCCTCCCTCCCAACTCCATCTCTTATCTCCCCTCCTTCCCTCCCAACTCCCCTCCTTCCCTCCCAACTCCCCTCCTTCCCTCCCAACTCCCCTCCTTCCCTCCCAACTCCCCTCCTTCCCTCCCAACTCCCCTCCTTCCCTCCCAACTCCATATCCCCTCCTCCCTCCCAACTCCATCTCTTATCTCCCCTCCTTCCCTCCCAACTCCCCTCCTTCCCTCCCAACTCCCCTCCTTCCCTCCCAACTCCCCTCCTTCCCTCCCAACTCCCCTCCTTCCCTCCCAACTCCCCTCCTTCCCTCCCAACTCCCCTCCTTCCCTCCCAACTCCATATCACCTCCTCCCTCCCAACTCCATCTCTTATCTCCCCTCCTTCCCTCCCAACTCCCATCCTCCCAACTCCCCTCCTTCCCTCCCAACTCCCCTCCTTCCCTCCCAACTCCCCTCCTTCCCTCCCAACTCCCATCTCCCTCAACTCCATATCCCCTCCTCCCTCCCAACTCCATCTCTTATCTCCCCTCCTTCCCTCCCAACTCCCCTCCTTCCCTCCCAACTCCCCTCCTTCCCTCCCAACTCCATCTCCCTCCTCCCTCCCAACTCCCCTCCTTCCTCATCTCCCCTCCTTCCCTCCCAACTCCCCTCCCTCTCCCAACTCATCTCCTAACTCCCCTCCTTCCCTCCCAACTCCATCTCCCCTCCTCCCTCCCAACTCCATCTCTTATCTCCCCTCCTTCCCTCCCAACTCCCCTCCTTCCCTCCCAACTCCCCTCCTTCCCTCCCAACTCCCCTCCTTCCCTCCCAACTCCCCTCCTTCCCTCCCAACTCCCCTCCTTCCCTCCCAACTCCATCTCCCCTCCTCCCTCCCAACTCCATCTCTTATCTCCCCTCCTTCCCTCCCAACTCCCCCCCAACTCTCCCCCAACCTTCCCTTTAGCAAACAATGGCGCTGACCGACTGGCGAATCTGCATCCTCGTACGGCCGTGATTGAGGGAACATCGGCCCATTAGTGGCCAGGATGGGGAGTGGGGGGGGGGTCTGGGCAGAGGGCAGAGATGAATGATACGGTCATCGCGGCAGAAGGCCAATGAGAGTAGGGGGGGAGGGGTTAGGAAGAATCTTGGGGACAAGGAGAAGAGGGGGGAGAGAAGGAGGGGTGGGAAGGGGGAAGGAGGAGCGTAAGGGGGGAGTAGGATCCAAGAGGGGGTATTGCAGAGAGGGGGAGGAGAATACTTAGGCAGCGCGGGGTCAGATGGGGCAGGTGGGCGAGGGCAGCTAGCCATGTCGGTTCTGGCATTGCTCGGGAGGGGGGGGGAGGCCTTGGAGGGGGAAGGGCGCTGCTTGGAATTGGGGAGGAAAGGGGTGGGGGGAGGAGGCGTAAGTGGAGAAGCTTACATACATACATACATAAATAAATATAAATACTAACATGCATACATACATATATGCATACACAAATACACCCATTCATATACATATATATGTGTGTGTGTGTGTGTGTGTGTGTGTGTGTGTGTGTATTTGCGCGCGTGTGTGTATTTGCGCGTGTGTGTGTGTGTGTGTGTGTATGTATGTATGTATGTATGTATGTATGTATGTATGTATGTATGTATGTATACATGTATATGTATATACACAAACACATACACATACTTATACGCAGAGTATACTATATACCATTAGTTTATATGCAAAACAAAGGAACTTACTGAAGGCTAATTAGGTGCTGGAAACCGAAAAGCAACTGTCAATACCCACGCATACACAAACACGCGGTATTTTCGCTTGCCAAACAGCGGCAGAAGGCAACCTGATGCAACCTAATGCCGAAGGATAGTTTACTTTCATTAAGGTTTTAGATGGAGGCTCTAGTTTTCTTTTACTTTTAGTCTTCACTCGGCTATGTGTGAAGAGTTCTGTGAAAAATGCTTTTAGATTTTGAAAAATGGTAAGTTGTAAAGATTTTCTTGTAAGTGAGAAGGAAATTATGTGACGTTATTGTTTACAGGAGCTGGTTCGATACTTATTCAGAGCAAATAAATAACTGTCTGACGTAGGTTGATTTCGCTTCTCCATAAATAATAAAAAAAACGTTCTATGCATAGACGTTTTCGCAACGGCTTGGTTATATACACTGAATTAAATATTTGTGATCAGTGCCGATGCATATACATGTTGTATGGGAATT
>NC_061836.1:15603308-15605808 GCF_019202785.1 Penaeus chinensis
CGGGCGGCGATGGTGGGCGTAATAGGGCAGAATGTGTTAGGAGGCGTTTCCGAAAATCCTGTTTTTTACGTCCTAGGGAGGGAGGGTGGGATTGGAGGGGGAGAATGGGGATTTAGAGGGGGGAAGATTTGAGGTTGGGGCGGTTGTGGGGAAGGTGGAGGAGACTGGGGAGGAGAGGGAGGGGAGAGGGGGAGGTTGTGAGGGTGGATAAGGCGAAGAGTGAGGTTGAGAAAGGGGAGGGGGGTGGTTGAGAGGGAGGGTAAGGGCAAGGCTGAGGGGGAGAAAGGGGGGGAGGTTGAGGTTGAGGGTATCTATGAAGGTGGGGCGGGGGTGGATAAGGGAGAGGGAGTGGGAGAGGGTTGATGAGTGGGTTGAGGGTAAGGGCGGGGGTCGGTTTAAGAGCGAAGGAAATTTTGGGATTTAGGAATCGAGAAGAATTAACGGGATGTGGAAGGTGGTTTGAGTTGAACTCATTTTAAGTTTCTGATTCGTTATTAATTTTAATGTCCGTTTGAAATAAGATGAAATAAGTGTGTAGTGCTCGTTATGGATTGTTTTGAAACCTTAAGATTAAGTATCTATACAGAGAAGTAATAACAGTAAAAGGCTATTAGATATTTATGAATGAAATATGAGGATGAACAGTAATTCTAAGGGTATCATGACGAAGTATAAAGAAAAAGCAATTTCCTTCACAGCAAATAACTAGAAGTGAATGCCATTAAGAACAAGATTTAAAAACAAAACAAAAATATTCTCCCCTTCAGAGGAAAAAAAATAAAGTTAATAATACCGAATAAAAGAAATGTATTTTATCAATAGTAAGATGTGAGTGCCAGTCGATGCGGGATACACCAGCAGCTGAGCTTCCGAGTTATGACTGGGAAATATAACCCTTATCGCCATCTTTATGGTATGTATTTCTCAGCGTTAAGATATTGCGTACTTTAATTTTGTGACTACGAAGCTCTGGGAATTTCTGTATTCATCCGCGACGCTTGCGGAAATGTGAGAGAGCTTGTTATTTATTCAAGAGATTTAGTGACAGTTACTTTGGTTGGGTCCTGGAGGGGGGGGGGGGGGGGGGAGGGGGAGGACTGGAGAGGGGAGAAGGAGGGGCTGGAAAGGAAGAAGATAGGGAGCAACAGAGGAATATGAAGAGAATGGAGGCGAAGGAGACGGCGAGGAAAAGGGTCAAAGATACGAAGATGAGGACGATATAGAAAGGGGAAGATGCTCATAATAGTGATAAAAATCAGAAGCCCAAGAGGAAAAGAAAAATAAGGAAGAAAAACGAAGATAAACGTATAGACGAAAATGAAAGAGTGGAGAAAATGAAAACGAACCAAAAAGATAGGATAATAGACAAGGAATAAAAGAGGAAGAGAGAGACAGAAAGAGTCCGTTCAACAGGTGAGGCATTTCCATAATCCTGGCATGACCGTAATTCCTTAGAGAGAAGAAATCGCTTTGTGTTAACAGAAATGCAGATGCGGATCGGGATCGGCATTTCTTGGGTGCAGAACGAGGCGGCGGGTCTGGAGCCTGTTTGGTTTTATATCTAGTTTTCTTCTTTATTATCATCATCATCACCTTCACCATCATTATCATCATCATCATAATCATCGTCTTCATCTTCATTATCTTCATTATCTTCATCATCATCATCATCATCATCGTCATCATCATCACCATCACCATAAATCATCATCTTCACTATCACCATCATCATCACCATCATCATATTTCGAGAACGGGAAAGTGGTTCATTCCTTGTGCCAAGGACGAGGAACTGGCTCGGTTTTCTTGCAGTTCTTGCTTCGAGGACGAGAAGGCGGCTCTGTGTTCCGGTTCGACGAGCGATGGTTCGTCTTTCCGAATTTCCTGGTTTGATAATTGTGGTTCAACTATTGCGGATTTGTTTTTATCATTATTGGTGTTGTTGTTGTTTTATTGTTGTTATCCTTATCATTAATGTTAATGTTATTATCATATGTTATTAGTTGGAGTATATGTAATACCGTAGTAGCGTCGATGTTATTGTTATTTAAAGTTTGATATCGCAATTTTGTGTTGTTCGTTGCGAGACGATTTACAATTTAAATGTTTATAATGGTGATTAATATTTATTGTTTTTACTTTTGTTTCTTATACATTAACTCCTATTGATACTGTTTTTTTTCTTTTCACTGATACGAAGTACGCCGGTAGAATCACATTAATAGTCACAATTATTCTGCAGCGAGTATCACTTGTAGCGGCGACAGGCGTTGCTCAGATATAGGGATAATTGCAATACGATTCACACTTCGCTGGCTGATGATTCTGCTAATATCTAATCATTGGATTAAGGAAAAGGGGGGCGTTCGTATGGGTTCGTTCGCTTTGATGCTGATGAATCGTCGTCTTGCATCGAAGGGTGGATGGATGATGCTTCAGAAGGAGACGATGGCTTGATTCGTGTATTGGGTTTATTGGGAGGTGTCGGGGAGGAATTATG
>NC_061836.1:15615808-15620808 GCF_019202785.1 Penaeus chinensis
TGTGTGTGTGTGTGTGTGTGTGTGTGTGTTTGTATGTGTGTGTGACCTCCCGTTATCATTTGTCTGTCTGTATGTATGTGCATCTGTATGTGTGCATGTTTGTACAGTATATAAGTTCACCTTTTCAGAAGTTTATATACAAATATGCTTTCACCTCGTGCCTGCAACAGTAATACTCAAGTCAACACACTTAGACACCATTATAGCAGAGCGGATATATCTGAGTGCTGCCGAGGGTCCGCACACGCTTCCAGGACTGCGCCATGCTTGCAAGGACATGTATAAAAGTCTCTCTTCCTTGTACACTGTCATGACCAGGAACTGCTGCGCGGGGAACTCTCGGGCGAAGCGGAGAAGGAAGAGAACTGGAGAATGCTTTAGAAGTTACGAGCGAAAGAAGAGGGCGATGGAGAATGGCGTCCTGCTCTTCCGGGTTGAGGAGTTGCACATGCACTGGCACACGCACGCACATGCATGGGTACGGGTGGGAAAGCATACATGCACGGGTATTTACACGCACACAGATACACGTAGACGCACGCGCGCACGTACTTTCTTACACGCGCACACGTACACACACACACACACACACACACACACACACACACACACACACACACACACACACACACACACACACACACACACACACACACACACACACACTCACACACAATAGCAACAGAAGAAGAGAGAGAAGTAAAACTAAACAGATCGAAGTAAAGCCCCCCCCCCCCCCCCCTGCATGATATCATAGGGCCTCGCAGCGAGCATTATGACAAGGCTTATTTACAAAGAGGAGGGAGGGAGGGGGCATAGGGTTAGAAAGGGGGGTAGGGTGAGAGGGAGGGAGGGAGGGAAGAGGGTAGGATGAGGGATGGAAGGGAAGAGGGTAGGGTGAGGGAGGGAGAGGGGGGGGGGAGTGAAGGGTGTTCTTATGGAAACAGCAGAGTGACAAAAATGAGAAAATCTAAGGGAAAGAATTGGTGTGAGGGAGAAAATATGGTATATTTGGAAGATGTGATGGAAATGGAAATAGGAAGGAGATGGCAGGCCGAAAGAGGGAAGATGATGATCACGTACTGAAAAAAAAATATAATAAACGAGGAAGAGGGAAAGGAAAACAAGAAAAAAACAAAGGTAAAAATGAGCATATAGGCCTATATGTATGTGCGTACTGTATGTATTTATGTATACATTATGGTAGGGTAAAAAATAAGGAAATCGAGCAAAAGAAAATAGTGTGAGCTAAAATATACGAGGAAAAGAGCGGATAAATAAGGAACTAATGAAAAACGAAGATAAAATAGGAGGGCAGGACGTCGAAGTTGAATAAATTGCAAGAGGGAACTAGGAGTGAAAGAAAATGAATATAAGGAAAAAACAGAAGAAGAGGGTAGGGATTTTTAAAGAAGGATGAAGACAGAGAAATGATTTGCTACTAATTCGAGAAAAAAAAGAAAATGTGACTGCGATGTAAAACAAAATAAACAGAGTGTACGATAGATAGATTGACATGATAGAAGTGAAAGAGCAAAGAAGGAATGGAAAAGAAAATAAGTTAGCGAAGAGACGGCAAGGAATGCGAAGGAGGAGCGAAATCCTGCAGCTTCTTGATGGGTAACTTTGACGCAAGGATTTAATTAATTGCGTCTGGTGTGAGTGCTGTGTGTTTTAGTTACCGGCATGCATTTGCTCCCAAGAACGCTGCCATGCATGCACTCGCTTGCTCACTCACTTAATCACGTAGTCACTTACCTTTGCAGATCCTCGGTCATTCACTTGCGTACTTTCTTGTTTGTTTGTTTGTTTTTTTTCACTTATTTTGCTTGTTTTGTTATTCACTCATTATTCATATTCACTCATTCGGCTAGCCTGTTTTCTCACTCGCTGATTAGAAGACACGCACACACTCATTCAAATCATTCACTCACTCATTCACTCTCTCTCTCTCTCTCTCTCTCTCTCTCTCTCTCTCTCTCTCTCTCTCTCTCTCTCTCTCTCTCTCTCTCTCTCTCTCTCTCTCTCTCTCTCTCTCTCTCTCTCTCTCTCTCTCTCTCTCTCTCTCTCTCTCTCTCTCTCTCTCTCTCTCTCTCTCTCTCTCTCTCTCTCTCTCTCTCTCTCTCTCTCTCTCTCTCTCTCTCTCTCTCTCTCTCTCTCTCTCTCTCTCTCTCTCTCTCTTCCGCTCTCTATCTCTCTCTCTCTCTCTCTCACTCACACACATACACGCGCACACACACACACACACACACACACACACACACACACACACACACACACACACACACACACACACACACACACACACACACACACACACATACACACACACACACACACACACACACACACACACACATAGCAACAACAGCATATAACAAAAAGCAAGACGGTTCGATCTGATGCCGTAACGCACGGTCGTTACAGATGCGGTAAATGTTACAAGCACAAAAAACAATAACGGTCTGTACGTATCGGGGATAAAAGATAGCCTAACAATGCCAAAAGTAATTCTCACGAAAACTAGATTAATCTGGTTGGAGATAAATAACAGAATAAACGTTGATTGGTACGAGATAGTTAAACAATTTTATCTAAGAACGTATATATTTTTTCTCATTTTCTTTTCCGAAAAACTGCAAAACACGAGTGAGAATAACCTTAGGTTGGCAATGGCCGCGTCCGAACGGCTTGACGACTGTGGCCCATCGTCCCTATGTCTTTTACACGACCGCGTTTGGCTTGACTCGGGCTTCGTTGGAGGGTAAATGTTCTTTTGTTTTTAATTTCTGTTTTGGTTTTTCGTTTATTTTGTGTTATTGTTTTTTTGAAATGTCTTCGGGAGTTGTTTGTTTCTTCCAGTCTCTCTTGTTCGTCATTAATATTATTATTGTTATTATTTTTACTTCTGGTTTCTTTTCTCAATTTCCTTTGTCTTCATTGCTATCTTTCCCCTCTTCTTCTCCGCCTTTCCCCTTTCTCCTCTTCCTCATTCATATTTTCGCTTTCTTCCTTCGTCCTCCTCCTATACTTCTCTCCTTACCCCCTTCTGCTTTATCTTTCTCCTTCTTCTCCTCCTCCTCATCCGGGAGCATTTTTTTCAAATTTTTCTCCATCCAAAGTTCCTCCTTTTTTTATATTTCACTTTCAACTCCTCCTCCTCCTCCTCCTCCTCCTCCTCCTTCTCCTTCTTCTCGGCCACTTCCTCCTCCTTTACTTATTTTTTTCCTCATTTTACCGGGCTGGAAAAAATATTCACAAATGAAGTAATTTTCATCAAATCATATTCCGTGAAATATTCAACGAAAAGTCTCCATAAAAGAAAGACAGAAAGAAAGCTAAGAAGATTGAAGCCAAGCAAAAAGAAAAGAAAAAAGAGGAGGAAAAAAAAAAACGTTTTGATGGAATGACAAACAAGAAACAGAAAAGAGGAAGATGAAAAGGAAAGTGAATTGAAACAAGGATCGACAAGAAAAAGAAAAAAAAACAAGGAAGACATGGGGGGGGAAAAAATATATTTAAAAAAGGTAGAGAAAACAGAACTACAAAGAGGAAAAAAATGAAAAAGTGAATATGAGACAGAATATAAACAACAGAGAGAGAAAAAAGCAAGCAGAATAATTTAAACACAAGAAAAGGATTAGGACATTTAGCAAGGAAAAGAAATGAAGACAGACAGGAAAACATAAGGTAAAAAGAAACAGAAATGAGGAAAAGC
This sequence comes from Penaeus chinensis, assembly GCF_019202785.1. Taxonomy (NCBI): domain Eukaryota; kingdom Metazoa; phylum Arthropoda; class Malacostraca; order Decapoda; family Penaeidae; genus Penaeus; species Penaeus chinensis. The sequence continues at coordinate 15,619,527 of NC_061836.1, forward strand.
CTCTCCCCCCCTTCCCCCAAAGAGAGAGAGAGAGAGATAGATAGATAGAGAGAGAGAGAGAGAGAGAGAGAGAGAGAGAGAGAGAGAGAGAGAGAGAGAGAGAGAGAGAGAGAGAGAGAGAGAGAGAGAGAGAGAGAGAGAGAGAGAGAGAGAGAGAGAGAGAGAGAGAGAAAGAGAAAGAGAGAAAAAAAAAACACGAAAGGACAAACAAGCAAGGAAACTAATACCACTAAAAGAAAAGTAGAAAAGAAAATGGGCCAAGAAAAAAGGGGGAGACAAAAACCAACAGGGAAAACGAACGAAGACAAACAGGGGCCTCAAAGTGTTTGCAAAAGGCAGCGTCTCGCAGCGAACGTCCTTTAGGGAAACTTTTGCATGATGGAGACGCGTATCAAGACGGCCGACGGGGGGAGTTTGGCAGGAAACAGCGTCGTGAAGGAGTGATGGGTGTCTCCTTTGGCGGAGGAAGGCGAGGGCGGTTTACAAGGTCTTCTGCGAGGGGAGGAAGGGGGCAGGGGACAGGTGGGTGGGGGGTTGGAGTGGTGGGACGGAAGAGGGTAGGGCTTTGGGGGGAGGGGTGGCGGTGAGAGGAGAGGTGGGGGGGGGGAGGGGGCAAGGAGTTGAGGGGAGGAAGTGGGGACAGGGAACGGGATGGAGAAAGGGGGTGGGAGAAGAGGTGGCGAAGGAGGAAGGGGATGGGGGAAGGGAGGGGTAGGAGGAAGGGGGTTGGGGAAGGGGTAGCAGAGAGAGAAGGGGGGGGGGAGGAAGGGTTATTAAGGGGAAGGAGATGTGGTACTGAGGAGAAGGGGATGGAAGTAAAGGGGAAGAAGGCAGAGGCAGGGAGTGGTAGTGAGGGGAAAGGTGCGGTGGTAAGGAATGAGGGGGTGGCGGGGAGGGGAGCGAGGGAGATGTCATTGAGTTTCATGTGTTTGTTGCCTTAATTATATATTTGTGCATGAATATTTGGACAGAAAGGAGGGGAGAGGGAGAGGGGGCGAGAGGTGGGAGGTGACCAGTCTGTATAATTTTGGATTCTACTTACCTTTATTTGTATTTATGTAAATGCGTTGTCACCCACACGCGCTTAAAGCTATGACTCCCTCACGAAATATGCTGCCAGGAGAGTGAAATCTAATAGCCTTTGAAATAAAGTTTCGAACGCCAAATAATGGAGTCTGATCTGCAAGTTGTGGGTTTACTCACACACACACACACACGCACACGCACATGCACACGCATACACACGCACGCACATGCACGTACACGCACGTACACATATGAA
>NC_061836.1:15639521-15647021 GCF_019202785.1 Penaeus chinensis
TTTCTCCTATTCCCTATACCTCCTCCTTTTCTATTCCTCTCTTCTATTCCCGATACCTCCTCCTTTTTATTCACATCTTTCTGCTATTCCCTATATCTCCTCCTTTTTATCCCCCTCTTTCTCTTATTCCCTATACCTCCTCCTTTTTTATTCCCCTCTTTCTCCTATTCCCTATACCTCCTCCTTTTCTATTCCTCTCTTCTATTCCCGATACCTCCTCCTTTTTATTCCCCTCTTTCCCCTACTCCCTATATCTCCTCCTTTTCATTCCCCTCTTTCTCTTATTCCCTATACCTCCTCCTTTTTATTCCCCTCTTTCTCCTATTCCCTATATCTCCTCCTTTTCATCCCCCTCTTTCTCCTACTCCCGACCCCCCTTTCTCTATCCTTCCTCCCCCTTTGCGATTATCCGCAATATATCCTCTTATCGAAAGAGAGAAGAAGGAAAAATCCCAAGGATGACATACCCAAGCCTTCCCAAATCCCCATTCTTCATTATTTTCTTGTACTTCTTCTTTCTTTATTTTTTCTTTCCTTATTATATTCTCCTTCTCTTCCCCTTTCCTCTTTCTTTCACTTTTCTTCCATTATTTTTCTCCTTTTTTCTTCTTTCGGTTCTTTTTATTTTCTTTTTTTTTTCTTTCGTTTTTTTTCTTCCCTTTCAGTCTTTCCTTCATTTTTCTTTCAATTTCCTTTCTTTCGCTTTTTCTCCCTTTTAAGCTTTCATTTTCCTTTCTTTCGCTTTTTCTTACTTATTAATCTTCTTTTTCTTCCCTTTTTTTTCTCCTCCCCATTTCCTCTTTCTTCTCTTTTTCTTCGTCTAGTTTTCTCCCAATTTCCTATTTCTTTCCGTTATCTTATCTTCCTTTTCCCACGTTTCCTCTTTCTTGTCTTTTTCTTCCCCTTTTCCTCTTTCTTTCATCTTTCTCTCCTTTTTCTTCCTCCCATTTTCCTCTCTCTCTCCTCTTTCTTCCCTGCCCCCCTATTTCCTCTTTCTTTCCTTTGTTTCCTATTTTTCTCCCCATTTCCCATTTCATTTGTTCTTCCTTTTCCCTTTTTTTCCACTTTCTTTCCTTTTCTTCCCTTTTTCTCACCTCTTCCTCTTTCTTTCCTGTTTTTATCTCCCCTGTTCTTCTTTCCTTCCTTTTCTTCCCATATTCTTCTATCCTTTTTTCTCTTTCTTTCTTTTGTCTTCCCCCCATTTTTCTCCCCTCTTCCTCTTCGCCCAAATTCTTGCAAACTGGAAATGCGATCTCTCCCGGGCTCGATTTGAGGCAGCTCGTCTTGGCTCGAAATTGGTAATTATCTTTTTTTTTTTTCCTCCTCCCTATTTCCTCTTTCTTCGTTTATTTTTCTCCCCTTTTCCTATTTCTTTACTTTATCTTACCTTCCTTTTCCCACGTTTCCTCTTTCTTGTCTTTTCCTTCCCCTTTTCCTCTTTCTTTCCTTTGTCTCCTATTTTTCTCCCCTTTTCCCATTTAATTTTTTTTCTTTTTTTTTTTTTCCTTTTCTTCCCTTTTTCTCACCTCTTCCTTTTTCTTTCCTGTTTTTATCTTCCCCATTCTTCTTTCCTTCCTGTTCTTCCCATATTCTTCTATCCTTTTTTCTCTTTCTTTCTTTTGTCTTCCTCCTATTTTTCTCCCCTCTTCCTCTTCGCCCAAATTCTTGCAAACTGGAAATGCGATCTCTCCCGGGCTCGATTTGAGGCCGCTCGTCTTGGCTCGAAATTGGTAATTATCTGGGGGAAAGAGGCGGCGCGGGGGGGGGGGGGGGGGGGTTACCATGGGTGTCTTTTTTGATGACCCTTCGTGTTATCATCATTACTATCATTATTGTTATCATTATTATCATTAGTATTGTCATTATTATGATAACAATGATATTATTATTATTATCATTATTATTATTATTATCATTATTATTATCATTGTTAATATTTTTATTATTATTATTATTATTATTGTTGTTCTCGTTGTTGTTGTTGGTATTACTACTACCACTACTACTACTATTATTATTATCGTTATTATTATCATCATCATCATTATTATTACCATTATTATTATTATTATTATTATTATCAATATTATTATTATTATTATTATTGTTGTTATTATTACCATTATTATTTTTATTGATATTGCTATTATTATTATTGTTATCATTTTTATTATTAGTGCTATTATTATTTACATTATTATTTACATTGCTATTGTTATTATTAGTAATATCAACAGAGCATCAGTGACATTATTACCATCATCCTCTTTATTATCATCATTTCTGTTAAAGTTGTTATTGTTGTTGTTATCATTAGTGTATTTGTTGTTAAAGTGTTGTTGCGCTGTGGAAGTATTCATTCTCATTCATACCTTTATTCTACAATTCTCATTATTGAAAAGGTAATGATGATAGTACGTGTAATCACAATGTAAATAATTATTATTCCAAAGATAATATTAATGTTAATAATGATAATCATAAGATTTGAATTAATAACGACACAGATAGTATTGTGATAATGATATGAATAATAACGATATTAATGGTCATAATAATTACAAACTTGTAATATTAATGCAGAGAATGCAATACTGGGAATAATAATGCAACAATGGCGTTTCTAGTGAATTGAAAATCGTGTCATCGTGTTAGCTGACACATGCAGGCACTTAGACGCGTGTGAGAAAGGCGGATAAAATGACACATGAAGCCTTCGCGAGACACCGGGATGATGGAGGCTTCCAGAAGCTTCAAAGGCAAGGTGGAGATTATGACGCGCAAGACATGTAGAGATAGCGGCTATAAAACGGAGGGAGGGAGCGAGAGAAGGCGAGAAAGAGGGAGAGAGAGAGAGAATGAGAGAATGAGAATGAGGTAAGGGAAAGAGAGAGGTGAGAGATATTGAGAGAAAAAGAGAGGAGGGGAGAAGGGGAAGTTGAGAGAGTGAGATAGGAAGAGAAATAGGGATATGAGAGAAAGAGAGAAGGAAAGGGAAAGAAGAAGAGGAGAAGGAGAGAAAGGAAGTAGAGAATAAAAAGAAAGCTAACAAAGGAAAGAACCAGGAACGAAACAACCACAGAAAAACAAAGAAACAAACAGGCAAATGAAGCTCACGAACAAAGAAACAAACAGGCAAATGAAGCTCACGATCACAGACACCGCCCCTCCCCCCCCCCCCCCCCCCCCCCCCCATCAAGCCAACGCGGTTTATCCTCGAGCTCATCAACCAGACTCTTAAACTCGGGAATAATGTACGGAGGAAGATGCAGTGTGTTCGCGTCATTATCAAGCGCGAAGACTCCGGCCAAGGGCGAAGGTGATTATGCGACCGAAGGGAAGAGGAAGCTACAGCAGGTCGTCGTCGCCCCGCGGATTCGCCTCCTCGGCCGTTTCCCTACTTGGTTCTGGGGGGCTGGGCTTGGCGTTACTGCTGTCTTTGTTGTCGTTGTTTGTGGGATGATGGTGATGGTAGTGATAGTTATGATGTTAATGATAGCAGTGAGGATATATGATATTGATAATCATTTTGTGATAATGATGATAATGATAAGGGTAATAATGATATTAATCATCATCATCATTATCATTGTCAATGCTATTATTTATTTATTGTTGTTATGATTATGATGATAATTATTATTATTAGCAGCAGTAGTAGTACCATTATTATTGTTATCACTATCATCATCATTGTTATCATTATTATTACCCCTCATTATTATCGGTATTACTAGTATTATCAGTCCACACATTTTTAGATTCCTGTTATTATTATTATCCTTATCATTATATTTTTATTTGGATGACCGATATCTCCACTCATGAGAGAAAAACAACGTCAATTAGCTTAACAAGGCAATTACAAAGACTCTGGGATGCACTGCGGAATATCTAAAAAAAGAAATATATATATTACTTGAAATAAGATATTACTTTGAATACGTTTAAAGCTGAAATAGTTTCTAGACGTCCGAGGTTTATAACGTAAGAGACGGACAGACAGACAGAGAATGATAGGGAGAGAGGAAGGAGAGACGAAGGAATTTTGTTGTATTTATGTTACGTCAAGGGATTTGTTATTACATTCAATATTATTTGCAGTTTTACTTTTAATTTCGTCTTTTCATTTGTATGTTTTAGAAATGTCGCTTGTTAGTTTTGGGGTTAGATATTTACGGATGCTTATTATTAGGATCACCATCACTACGACCACCACCACCATCATCATCACTACCATTGGCCTCATCACCACCACCACCATCATCATCACTACCATTGGCCTCATCACCACCACCATCATTATTTTTAATATTATCAACATTATCACTGTAGCCGCTGTTATCAACACCGGCATGGCGTAGCTGCTGGAATCAGCATCACATGTTTAACCTCTGTAGCCACTGCCATCACCATCGGCATGGCGTAGCTGCTGGCATCAGCATCACATGTATATCATCCCCTCGAGGACTTGGTTGACGTTTTCCTCATGGGTTGCGATAAGGATAATGCCATAGCCGTGCTCCTCCGTTTGTATATGTGCTGAATTAGGCCTTGTCCCTAGTGTTGACGTATATATGGAAGGAAGGTTGTTTCACGAAAGAGGGCCATCACAGGTTTATAGAGCAGTTTGAGAGTGAATACTGGCTCGACAACACGTACCTAAAGACCGATCTGAAGACTTCTGTTAAAGGCCTTGACTGTTCCCACTATGCGTATGTATCTTACACATTTATGTATAGATATAGACTAGTGTTCGTATATGTTGTTGTTTACCTTAAGCAGTAGGATATAGTGATATTCTTAGCAACCAGTAAATGTATTCTTTCTATAGTTATAATATTATAAGTACTGATATAATCTCGTTAGTGAATCTAAGTCGAATTGTAACAGTAAATCTGATTATTATTGTATTATTATTGTATTGATTATGATTGGTATCGTATTGATTATGTATTGATTACAGGTTTGACCGCAATCCAATAAATCGTGGAGCGAGTTCTACGCAGTGGTATCAGTCACCTTGAGTTAACACGAATAATCTGAGCGCATGAATTGGCGCTTACAGTCAAACGCATACGCGGAAATAGTAGCTATTGGTACGGAAGGATCATCCCCAGCGCGGTGGGAGCGACGGGTCGGGGGAAGACCGACGTTGCCGTGGACAGAAGAGACAGACTGAAGAACGAGTGGCGGTGAAAGTCTACGGATGTGATAAACCGTATTTTAGCGAGTAAAGTGATAAACCGTATTTTAGCGAGTAAAGTGAAGGTTATTAGTGGAAAATGTCGACATCTGGTCACGACTTTGTGTAAGAAATAAGGTGTTTTTTTTGTTGTTGTTGTTTTTTGTTTATTTTTTTATTTTTTTTTGGAAAGACTATAAGTGAGAAACAAAATTTGAAAAAATCTAACAAGAAGTGAATAAGTGAAGGATAGTATTGCAAATAGAAAGACAAGGTGATTAGTGACCGTAGCTCGTATATGAAGGTGCTAGCTTACTTATGTTTTAAATTAAAGGGAAAGTGTGCTCGACTAACACAAGCGATAATATCCCCTCGTTTATAGGTGTGGTGATCCATTTAATGATGTCTCGAGACGGAACGCCCGTCGTAGAGAGTCCCCGCTCAGAAACTGAGAAAATGGGAGATAAAATAAGTGCTGCACTTCCGGGCGACCTGGCTGATACTTGCGAGCCAGAAGGAAGTTTGGAGACATCTGAAAATGCCATTTCACCAGCGGGTGAGGATGTCCCCGGTTATGAACAGCAAGCTGCAAGGGAGTCAAACGAATCAAATGAACCGCCAGGTAAACGGCCGCCCATGCAAGGTATGTACCCTGGAGAGAGCGATGGCTTCAGTCAATTGATAATAAGGATCGTGGACGAATATATGAAATCTCGAGGTATCTCTGAGCGAGGCAATCGGTCTGAAGTGATTGGGCGCAGCTCTACTATGAGGGCAGTGAGAAAAGAAAAAATGGGAGCCAACCACGGAAAAGGGAAGCGTAAGGGAACACATAACCACAAGGAGGTCCAGGGAGGATGCAAAAGGGCTCGTTCAACACACAAGGAAGGAAACGGGTCCTCATGTTATGAGGAAAATAACGGGTCCTCATGTTATGAGGAAAATAACGGGTCCTCATGTGGTGAGGAAAATGACGGGTCCTCATGTGGTGAGGAAAATGACGGGTCCTCATGTGGTGAGGAAAATGACGGGTCCTCATGTGGTGAGGAAAATAACGGGTCCTCATGTGATGAGGAAAATAACGGGTCCTCATGTGATGAGGAAAATAACGGGTCCTCATGTGATGAGGAAAATAACGGGTCCTCATGTGGTGAGGAAAATGACGGGTCCTCATGTGATGAGGAAAATAACGGGTCCTCATGTGGTGAGGAAATTAAAGGGTCCTCACTTTGTGAGGAAATAATACCTGGACGCACGACCAAGCGTAAAATGAAGAAGGGCGCTTACAATGGGTACTCGAGTGATGAAAAAAAGGACATTAATAAGAAAATTAATGCTGGGATCATAAGAAAACGCAATTCCCTGGTCAAGACAGGCCGCGGAGGTTCGAAAAGGCATTGTGGTACGGAAAAGGACGTGAGGAAAGTGAAAAAAGCCAATTATGTGGTTATGGGTAGTAAATTAAGACAGGGACGAGCAGAACGAAGAGCAAACAGCTTGAAGAAGAGGAAAGGAGGGCAGAGCCGTGACAATGCGGTGCGAGACTCAAGAGCAAGTGGAAAGGGAAAGCGGATAAACCACAACGCAGGCTGGGAGGGAAGCAATAGAGCACTGATTGAAACCGTGCGGATGATGCAAGCAAAGCTCCCAACGCTTAAGATTGGCAGTATTGAGAATTATTGGGCGTTCAGGAGACAGTTTCAAGAATTTTTTCTTGACACATCGGCGCCCGCCATGCACAAATTAAACCAGTTATACACCAGTTGTGACTGGGAGATCCAAAAGCTTATATCTCATTGCATGGCACTGCCAGCAGAAAGGGGTCTGAAAGTAGCACTGAAAATACTAGACAAAAGATTTGGTGATGAAAATACGTACATGAATCAGTCGCGGGAGAAGTTAATTAGAGGACCCAAAATAAGAGAGAATGATTACCGGGCACTCTCCATAATGTGTGGTCAACTGACGTCATTCATTTCATTTGCGGAAAACTTGGACAAACTGATTGAGATTGACAATCAGCCAACAATCAGAGACATTGTATTGAGGTTGGATGATGCCATGAAAAACCGTTGGAATGCGTATTGGACAGGAAAAAGGGGTAAACACACTAAGCATATAAAGGATGTCCTGAGGTTTCTGGAAAGAGAGACCAAGAGAGTTGAAAATGAACTTGTCCTTAATGAAACTTACAACTCAGAGACCCAAAGACTGTACACTGGAACACAGGAGACTCGGAGGGAGGCTACATCCACTTCTGGAATGAAGCGCGATCATAAGTACCCAAACAAACCATACTCTCGTGAAGTGTCTCT
>NC_061836.1:15654521-15664521 GCF_019202785.1 Penaeus chinensis
GGTTGGTTTTGTTGTGTGTGTGTTGGTGGGTGTGTGTGTGTGTGTGTTTGTGTCGGGGTTTTGTGAGGGGGATGTGGGTAAATGTTTATGTATATATATTTTTTTTTTTTTTTTTTTAATTTATGCACGTTTTTTGGGAAGGTGTGCTAATTCTTGAAATTTAAAAACAAAGTTTTCCCCCCTTTTAAAACGAAAATAATATTTTACCTTTTCTTTCCCTTTTTCCAAGGGGGTGACAGGCCTGTCAGCTCCCCTTCAAAAAGGGAAAGGGAAAACGAAGGGGTTTTGTAGACGAGAAAATTTCGGTTTGGGGTTGGTTGTGTGGGGGATCGATTTCCTACCCCCCCCCCCTTTTTTTTTTTTTAATTCCCTCTTCTATCGGTTCGTTACCCAGCACCTTGACAGGGGCTAAAAAAAACCCTTTTTTTTATAAAAAAACAATTTAACATTTAATTTAAAATCATTTATTATTCATACTAATATTCGTTACTCAAAAATACTAATTCTTTAATCCTCCCCGGGCCCTTTTTTTCCTTTGCTCTTTTTTTCTCTCTTCTTTTTTCTTTCTCCTTTTTTTCTTTCTTTCCCCCCTCTCTCCCCTCTATCTATTCTTCTCCCCTCTCTCTCGCACAAAACCATCTTTTTCTCTGCGCTTTGCTCTAAACTTTTCTTCTCTCTTTTTTCGCTCTATCTATCTTCTCTCTCTTCTCGCTTACTATCCTTCTCTCTCTCCCCTCGTTATTTATCTTCTCTCTCTCTCCGTTTTATTTATCTTTCCCCCCCCCTCTCTCTCTTTTCTTTCTCTCTCCCAATTTTCTCTCCTCTCCCAGTTTTCTCTCTCTTTCTCTCTCTTTTTCTCTCTCTCTTTTCCTCTCTCTCTCTCCTCTTCTCTTCTTCTCTTCTCTCTCTCTCTCTCTCTCGTTTCCCAAAAACCCCCAAATTTTAACATACAAGGGGGGGACCATTTAAATGCAATTTAAAAAAATAAGTACGCAGACTTTTACTGGATTTTCACAAAACTCGATACCAGTAAAATACGCTGCAGTGTTGAAAATCGGATAGAAAGAAAAAGAGAAGGAGAGGGGAGAAAGAGAGAAAGGATGGGGAAGGGGAGAGAAGGAAGGGAGAGGGGGAGAGAAAGGAGAGAGAGAGAAGGGGAGAAGGAGAGAGAAAAAGAGAAGGAGAGAGAAGGGAGGGGAGAGAAGGGGAAGGGGGGAGAAAAAGGGGAAGGAGAGAGAAAGGGGAAGGGGAAAAGGGGAGAGGAGGGGAGGGGAAAAGGGGGAGAGAGAGAAGGGAAGAGATGAGAAAAGAGAGAAGGGAGAGAAGGGGAGGAGGAAGGAGGGGGAGAGAGGGGAAAAGATGGGAAAGGGTGGAGAGGGGGAGAGAAAGAGAGGGGAGAGAAGAGAAGGAGAGAAAAGGAGAGGAAGGAGAGGAGGGGAGAGAAAAGGGGGATGAGAGAGAGGGGAAAAGGGGAAAAGAGAGAGAGAGAGGGGGAGAGGGATGGGGGTGAAGGGGAGAGAGGAGAAGGGGAAAGGGGAAGGGGAGAGAGAGAGGGGGAGAGAGAGAGAGAAAGGGGAGGAGAGAAAGAGAGAAAAGGGAGGGGGAGAGAGGAGAGGAAAAAGGGGGCCTTGGGGGGGGGGTTTTTGGGGGGGGAGGAAGAGAAGGGGGAGAGAGGGGAGGGTGGGGGGAGAGAGGGGAGAAGGAGAGAGAGAGAGGAAAGTGGGGGAGAGGGAAAAAGAGAAAAAGGGGAGAGGGGGTTGAGGGAGAGAGGGGGGGGGATGGGATGAGAGGAAAGAAGGGATGAGGGGGGAGGGGGGAGAAAGGGGAGTTGGGGGGGGGGGGAGCGAAAAAAGGGAGGGGAAGGGGGGGGGGGGGGAGAAGGAGGGGAAAAGAGAAAAGAGGAAGAAAGAGGAGAGAGGGATTTGGGGGAAGAGGGGAAAAGGGGAGGGGAGAAGGAAGAGAGAGAGAGAGAGAGCCGAGGGGGGAGAGAGAGGAAAAAGAGAGGGAGAGAGGGAGGAGGGAAGGGGAAGATGGGGGAGAGAGAGAGAGAGGGGGAGTGGGGGAAGGGAGAAGAGAAAAAGAGAAAAGAAGGAAAAGGGAGGGGAGGGGGAGCGATGGGGGGAGAAGGGGGAGAAAAGGAGAAAAAGAGGGAAGGGGAAAAGAGAAGGGAGAGAAAGAGGAGGGAGAAGAGATGGGGGGGAGAGGGGGGGGAGGAGGGGGAGAGAGAGAGCGGGGGGGGGAGAGGGGGGGAGAGAGAGAGGAGAGAGGGGGGTTGGGGGGGAAGGAAGAAGGGAGGAGAGGGGGGAGGGGGAGGGGAGGGGGAGCGGGGAGAGGGGGGAGTGGGGGGAAAAGAGGAGAGGGGGGAGGGGGCGGGGAAAAGAGAGAGAGAGAAAGGGGGGAGGGTGGGGTGGAGAGAGAGGTGGAGGGGAGAGGGGAGGGGAGAGAAGGGGGAGAAAAAAAGGGGGGGGGGGGGGAAGGAAAAGGGGGGAGGGGAGGGGGAGAGGGGAAGGGGGGGGGGTGGGGAAGGAGAGGGGGGTGAGGAAAGGGGGGGGAGAGGAGGGGAATTGGGAGAGAGAGAAGAGAGAAGGGAGAAAAGAGAGGAGAGAGAGAGGAGGGGAATAATGGGAAAAAAAAAAAAATTTTTCGAACTGTCAATTTTGTTTTTTACTCGACTGTCTCTTACGCCTTTGATGACGGCTCCGGGAGAGTGGGGGGGGGGGGGGGGGGGGGACAAAGGACCTTTTTGGGATTGTTTGCAAAGAATCCCTATTTATATTTTCTTATTGTAGTGTACATAAATTCCCTATAATCTGAAACAGAGAGGGAAATTTTGTTTAAAAAAAATTGTCTTTTTGTCGTCTTTCTTTATGTTACCTTTTTTATTATTATTATTTTTTTTTTTTTTTTGGGGGGGGGGGCATTAAATTTTAATTTTTTTTTTTTGTTTGTATTATTTTCTGTTTTCATTTTCCTAGTGATTACTAAATGATTACCACCCAAAATTTTTTGTTTAAAATTTTTACTATTATTGTTTTTTTGGTAAATTTTTATTATTTTTGTTGTTGTTGGGTTTTTGTTTTTTTATCATTTTATGAAAAAAGATAAAAGATTATTTTTTTGATTTTTATTATTTTCAAAATTTTTTTTATTATTTTATTTATCATTTTTTATTATTGTTATTATTTTTGTTTTTGATGTTGTTTTTTTATTATAAATGTTAATTTAATATAAAATTTTTTCATCTCATCCTTTTTTTTTATAATTCCCCCTTACTTTTCATTTCTTGCCCTACTATTAATTTTTATTTCGTTTTTTTTTTGCATTTGGTCCCGGGTTTCCCACGTTGCTCTTGGAATCCCCACAGTTAATATTCACAACCGCACTGGTTTCCCTTTCAGCGGCTTGGTTCATTTTTAGGCCTTTCTTTACTAAGGTTAACCCGTTTATATGGGGAGGCGGGTGTCCATAGAAAATGGGACGATTCTTTTAGCGGACGGATATAGAAAGTGGTGTATAGCTCTCTCTGTAATGTGTGTGTGTGTGTGTATTATTTTATATAATATTTTTATTATTTTTATATATTTATATTATGTTGTGTGTGTTATTTCGTATATATTTATTCATCGATTTATTTATTAATTTATTTATTTTTTTAAGCATACCCACACAAAACACACACACACCCACACACACACACCACCACACACACACACACCAAAACCACACACCACACACGGCCGTGTGTGTGTGTGTGTGTTTGTGGTGTTTGTGTGTGTGTGTGTGTGTGTGTGTTTGTGTGTTTTGTGGTGTGTGTGTGTGTGTGTGTGTGGGGACTCATTGACTTATAAAAAGCCTCCATTATCAAGATTTTTTTTATAAAGATATTTTCCAGGCCCAAATATAGAAAAAATATTGTCATTTTTGTGGGTTTTTACTAAATTTGCTCTAAATAATTTCCTCTTAGCTCATTTTTTCCCTAAATCAGAAGAGAAACTAAAAGACATTTTTGGCCTTAACTTTAAAAAATTTTACATTTCAGAAAATTTGTGAAATTAAAGTAAACCCTTTATCCTTTTAATGATAAACCTTTAAATTATTTTAAAGGAAAAAGTCAAAAAATCCTCGTAAAACGTATGGTAATAATGTCTACTGTAAATCTCTTCTCGGTAGATTCCCTTGACCCTTCCCTTAATGGTTCCTCAGGGACTGTTATTTAAGATGCTATCGCCTTCTTTGTCCATTTCCTACCGATTGCCTCTCTCCTGTCAACTATTGTCTTTTCCCTCCTGGCTGTTTCTTTACTGTCAAATGTCTCCCTTGTCTCCTTTTGGGATTTTTTTTTTTTCTGCCCTGTCAACTGTCTCTCTCTTTCTCTCAGGTCAACTATCTCTCTCGTCCCCTGTCAACAGTTTCATTCATGCCAGCTGTCTGTCTCTATCCTGCCGACTATTTTTTTTCCCTTCCAAGTGTCTCTCTTCTGTCTAACATCTCTTTCTGCTTCTCTCTTTCTTGCCACTGTCTCTTTCCTGTCAAGTCTGCCAGTCTCCCCAGTCCCGTTGGCGCCACAACCACGGCCTTTGGGAACTACTGGCCTCATTATGTTTGATAATTAATGCATGAGATTTGTAAGGAAGATGTTACAAGGCATTCCCTGGTCCATTTTTTAAGGGGGGGGGGGGTTAAGGAATGGGTTATTTTTATCGCGGTTACGTTGGCCTGTTGCTAGTTGGGCTATGCGTTATGTCTAAGAAAATGACATTTTTTTTATCATCATTTACTGTGGGTCTTTGTGTCGTGGATGTTTTCGAAGATAATGCTAATCAGATTATATTTTCACAAAGTATGGTCTGGAGAAGTGGTTTTCATTTTTTTTTCCGGACATTTTTATTTTCTTGTGATTTAGGTGAAACTCTGATATCATTTGTCCAAAGGGATTTTTTTTTTTTTTTTATCTTTGAAGTCTGATACACTTTTGTTTCTAACTAATATCACTCGCTTCTTACCGTTTTCATCTAAAGTTCCCCTCTTCAAATTTAAAGTTGAACAGTATCTCGGTCTCTCTCTCTATTCCCCTCTTCTCTCTCTCCTCTCTCTCTTCTTCTCTTTCTTCTTCTCTCGCTCTCGCTTCCCCTCTCTCTCTCTTCGCTCTGTGTGTGTGGTGCAGCGGTTTTTTTTGCGTTCTCGTTAGTTTTTTTTTGGCTGACCCGCGTTCGAATTTCGCCGCCGTGGGTGGGGAAACCCGGGATTCCCTTTCCACAGGGGAAGTTTTGAAGCAAAATGAAACGACACTATGTTAACCAAAAAATATCCATTGTAACAAATGGAATCAAAAAATAAACTTTTTTAAACCTCCCTCTCCCCCTCCCCCTCTCTCTCTCTTCTCTCTCTCTCCTCTCTCCTCTCCTCTCTCTCTTCTCTTCTCGCTCTCGCTCTTTTTTCTCTCTCGCTCTGTGTGTGTGGTGCAGCGGTACCGTTCTCTTAGCAATTTGCTGATGCGTTCGAATCCTCGCCGCCGTGGTGGTAACCCTTTTTCTCTCTTCTCTCTTCTCTCTCTTCTCTTTCTCTCTCTCTCTCTCTCTCTCTCTCTCTCTCTTCTCCTTTTCCCCCCGTCCTCTCTCTCCCTTCACCTACCCCCCTTCCCTCTTCCGTCACCCTCCCCCCCCTCCTCCGCTCTCTCTCGCCCTCTGCTGCACCATAATTTCGCTCGAGGGCCAGGTAATTGACACTTCATCCTCGTGCATACCTAACTCTCGTGAATGGCACTTGAAGGCAGATTGCACCGAAGGGGTCACGGAGACAGATGGCGGGAGCTGCTTCCTCCAGGGCCCCTGCTTCCGCCCTGCTCCTTCTCTGCTTCCGGCTTCTCTTTGCTTGCCTCCTGCTCCACCTTGCTTCCTTCCACTCCCTCCCTGCTGCCTCCCTGCTCTCTGCCTGCTTCCTCTCTTCTCCTTTCATGATTCATCAATCCTTGTTTCAACTCTGCTGAGTCCCTGTTTTTTTTTTTGTTTTTTTTTTTTTTCTCCTGCTTGCTTCACCTTGCTTGGTCCGTCCCACCACTTTGCTTCCTGTCCGCTTCATCTTTTCGCCTCCTCCCTGCTTGCTTCCTATACTTCCCGTTTCTTCCTTCTTCTTTCTTCCTTCCTGCTTCACTACTTCATCCTTGCTTCCTCCCTTCTTGCTTCTTGTTTTTCTCTGCTTCCTTTCTCTTCCTCCGTTGCTTCTTCCTCCCATCTTGCCTCTTGCTTTTCTTTGCTTCCTTTCTCTATCTCCGCTGATTCTTCCTCCCTTCTTGCCTCTTGTCATTCTCTGCTTTCTTTCTCTTCCTCCGTTGCTTCTTCCTCCCTTCTTGCCTCTTGTCTTTCTCTGCTTCCTTTCTCTTCCTCCGTTGTTTCTTCCTCCCTTCTTGCCTCTTGTCTTTCTCTTCCTCCGTTGCTTCTTCCCTGCTTCTCCCTCCCTCCGCTGCGGCTTCTTTCGCCACTGAGCCTGAGAGGGGGGGGGGGGGGGAGTCTCACTTTCGAGATTCCTGTGTTCTGTGCTTGCTGGAGAGAATGTGTTTGGTGTTGGAGGAAGTGACAGTAATGCTGTTTTGTTGTTTTTGCATCCTGTTTTTTATCACTGTACAGATGATAATGATAACTGTAGTAATAGTGACTATAATCAGTATTGTTATTATTATTATTATTGTTATTGTTGTTGTTGTCGTTGAATTATTATTTTTTTCTTTTCGTTATTTCCATCATAAAACTTATAATTGGTGATTAAGTAATTGATAATTTAGGTAGCACAGATAATTTGCATAATATTCCGTAATAGTTTATTTTCTAGCCTTTCGGCTGATTACCCCAATTAGCTGCTAGGGGTGAATGCATAATTATGACTCCGTGATTTTGTTCTTCATATTTCATCGGAAGGGATCACCATCGCCCGAACATAATCATCTTACATCACCTAATGAAAACTTTCTTGCGGAAATTGCGACGTTATTACTAGGCAAAAAGAGACAGCTTTAGGCTGAAAAATTATATATATATATTTATATATATATATGTATATACTAATATACATATATGTATATATATATAGATAGATAGATAGATAGATAGATAGATAGATAGATAGATAGATAGATAGATAGATAGATATTTATTTATATATATATATACATATATACATATATATACATATATACATATATACATATATATTCATATATACATATATATACATATATATAATATATACATATATATATATACATATATATACATATATTATATATATATATATATATATATATATGTACAAACACACACACACACACACACACACACACACACACACACACACACACACACACACACACACACACACACACACACACACACACACACACGTGCGCGCGCACGCACAAATAAATGAATAAATAAATAAATCTATATATCTACATACATATATATATACATATACATATATACACACATATACATATATACACAACATATATACACATAATCATAATCATATATATATACATATATGCATATATACATATATGCATATATACGTATATACATATATACATACATACATACATACATACATACATACATACATACATACATACATACATACATACATATATATATATATATATATATATATATATATATATATATATATATATATATATATATTTATATATATATATAAGCACAGGCGTGTGCTTGTGTATGCATATACAGATATATGCTTACACGCAGGATCATATTACTATTCTTATTATGAGATAATTGAGGAAAAAAAGCTAAATGGTGGTTAAATGAAGAGGATGAATAAATGAGATGGCAGGAAGCTACATCTAGTTGATTAGCCAACAGCAAGTCATTCCAACTTTTGATATTTCTTTAACGAATAAAATCTGGAGCCTATGTGTTCATGGGAATTTCAGTCCACATTTCCAAAGGCTTTCCAGTAAGTCCGAGATCCACGCCTTCAGCAGTTGAGACGTGCAGCGACGGCTTCGATTCGGGTTGGAAAATTGCAGGAAAAAGGAGAGGAAAATATTTGAGGAAAGATAAGGAGGAATAGATGTTATTAAAAGAAAAAGGGGGAAAAAAGATAATTTTTTTGTAGAAAGATAGTGATGAAAATGAAAATAGAGTGAAAAAGATGTTAGCTGGAGAAAAAGAACTGAAAAAATGCTAAAAAAGAGGAGAAGAGAAGTTAGTAGGAAAAAAAGAAAGTGGAGAAGAAAACGTAAATTGAATAAAAAAAAAAAAAAAAAAAAAGTAGATAAGAAAAAGAGGAAAAAAAAATCTAAAGACGGAAGTGAAGAAGAAAAAAAAAGATCCTGAATAAGAAGAGAGGGGGAGGGGGGGGGGTGATCCGAAGAAAGATAAGACACCAAAAAAGGAAAAAAAAAAAAAAAACAAGAAAGGGAAGAAGAAGAAAAAAAAAAGATCTTCCGTCGCAATTTCCCGTTCAGAGGCCTTCTCCTTGTCCCTTTTCCTTCGGAGTCAATACAGTGCGCTACTCCAGGCGTGAGAGAGGATAAGGAACGGGAATTACGCCATTACTCTTCCTACTCCGGCCGTAAGTGCTGGTGTGATCACATCCGTCTCCGCGCTCCTTCATGTTGCCGAGACTTGATGTTGCAAAGCTTGTTGCAAGAGAAAGAGGAGGAGAAGGAGCGAGTTCGTCTTTAGGTACCTATTTTTCTTTTGTCTTTTTTTTTATCTTTATTTATTTGTTCATCTTTTTATTGAATCGTTTGTTAATTTGTGTATTGAATTACTTGTCTATTTGAAAGGAGGGTATATTGTTTTATTTCGAGTAAAGTGATTTGGAAGAAGGAATGCAAACTCGTTATTCACAAACACGCGCGCTTGTAAAACAGTATGCACAAGCACCGTGGCACATTTTTTTTTTTTTTTAAATATTGACCTCCAACGCTCCCGACACCAGAATTCTCTCCCCTTTTTTCTCTCCCCTTTTTTTCTCTCCTCCCTATTATGCTATACAAGAAATTACCTCGATTAGTTACGGAATGAGAAAAATCGTTTCTATTATCGTCCATTATGACAAACTTAGAGCACGAGGCTGGTCACACGATCCCCCACCTGAGACAATGGGGCAGGAGATGGCTCGATTGTTCCTGGAGAGAAGGAGGAAGTCGAGGGTGAGGGAGGGAGGGAAGGGGGAGAGGGAGAGAGAGAGGGGGGGTAGGGGAAAGGGAAGAGGGGCGAAGGGGATGTGGGGAAGGTAGGAGAAAGGGGGAGAGGAGGTGGGGAAGTAGGAGAAAGGGGGAGTGGATGTGGGGAAGGTAGGAGAAAGGGGGAGAGGAGGTGGGGAAGTAGGAGAGAGGGGGAGAGGAGGTGGGAAGTAGGAGAAAGGGGGAGATGAATTTGGGAAGTAGGAGAAAGGGGGAGAGAAGGTGGGGAAGTAGGAGAAAGGGGGAGAGGAGGTAGGAAAGAAGGAGAAAGGGAGAGATGAATTTGGGAAGTAGGAGAAAGGGGGAGAGAAGGTGGGGAAGTAGGAGAAAGGGGGAGAGGAGGTAGGGAAGAAGGAGAAAGGGAGAGATGAATTTGGGAAGTAGGAGAAAGGGTTAAAGGAGGTGGGGGAGAAGGAGAAAGTGGGAGAGGAGGTGGGGGAGAAGGAGAAAGGGGGAGAGGAGGTGGGGCAGTAAGAGAAAGGTGGAAGGAAGGGGGAGAAAGGAGGCAGAGATAAGTGTAAGGGGAAAGGCAGGGGACGTAAATAGAAATATGAGTTGGGAGGAAGAGGAGGGGACGAGATTTGGTGAGTAGGAGAAGGGAAAAAGGAAGTAGGAAAAGGGGGAAATCGGAGAGCGAGGATGGAGAAAAGAGGGGAAAAGGGGTTAAAAGGGGGGGAAAGGAAAAGTGGGAGAGGGAGGGGGGGGAAAGAAAGGGGGGGGAAGGAGGGGGGGGCATAAGAGAAAGGGGAAAAAGGGGGGAAAGGGGGGGAAGAGGAATTTAATGGGGAA
>NC_061836.1:15687021-15689521 GCF_019202785.1 Penaeus chinensis
CTTCTATCTCCCTCTCCTTCTATCTCCCTCTCCTTCTATCTCCCTCTCCTTCTATCTCCCTCTCCTTCTATCTCCCTCTCCTTCTATCTCCCTCTCCTTCTATCTCCCTCTCCTTCTATCTCCCTCTCCTTCTATCTCCCTCTCCTTCTATCTCCCTCTCCTTCTATCTCCCTCTCCATCTACCTCCCTCTCCTTCTATCTCCCTCTCCATCTACCTCCCTCTCCCACTCCTCTCCTTCGCTCCCTCCCATCCGCCCTTCCCCGCCGCCGCCTCCACCGACGTCCTATCTTGCTAATCCCGCACGAGAGGCCGAAGGACGCGCGGAATCCCCGGAGGAGCGCCCAGGACCTCGCCGCCTCGGACACTCGCCGCGCTGATTGCGGACGACGGCGCTCGATCCGGAGTCATTCAGGGGCGTCGTCTCGGCTCTGGGGGCTTAGGGGACTGATTGCGGTGAATGTGGTGATTGTGGTGGCTGTGATTGTGGTGTTTGTAGTGATTATGGTGATTGTGGTGATTGTTATGGCTGTGATTGTGGTGTTTGTAGTGATTGTGTTGATTGTGTTGATTGTGTTGATTATGGTGATTGTGATTGTGGTGATTGTGGTTATGGTGGCGATGGTGGGGTTCCTTGCTGTTGCTGTTTTCGACGTGGTTTGTGTGACTGTGATGTATGTGCTTATTTACATTTATCGCGGTCGGCTCTAAACCGAGAGCGATCTGCAGAGGCACAGTGGCGCTCTGTTCGGGGCCGAGGGTGACACGAGGCCCTGGCACCACTCGACTAATTAGCGTTTATGCTGAAGAGGCACGTGACGGGCGGACGCCTCTACCCCTTTGTGGCACTGCGGCGCCGCCTCAAGGTGCCACTGTGCCACTTTTGATGCTTCGACGCGCAGCGGCTCTCCCTTCTCGCCTCCCTCTAGTACACGCATATTTATGAATAGGATTGCTTATGTATATATATATATATATATATATATATATATATATATATGTGTGTGTATATATATATATATATATATATATATGTATATAGGCCTGTGTGTGTGTGTGTGTGTGTGTGTGTGTGTGTGTGTGTGTGTGTGTGTATGTGTGTATGTGTGTATGTGTGTGTTTGTGGGTGTGTGTATGTGTGTGTGTGTGTGTGTGTGTGTGTATGTGTGTGTGTGTGTGTGTGTGTGTATGTGTGTGTGTGTGTGTGTGTGTGTGTGCGTGTCATATCTTCTTTCTTCCCTTCCTCTCCCTGTCCCTCTCCCCCTCCCCTCCCCCTCCCCCTCCCTCTCCCTCTCCCTCTCCCTCCCTCCCACTCCCCCTCCTCCTCCCTCGCCCCTGCACGAGGGAGGGGGAGGGGGTAATTAATGAGGGACGGGTCAGCGCTAATGGAAGAGAGGGTCGGGATATGTCTAATCAAGACGGAATTTTGCTTTCCTTCCTTTTCATATTTCTCTAAGCCTTTTCCATGCGTTTCATATTGCATTTGTTTGTTTTGTTTTTTGCTTTTTTCCTCACATGCTTTGACTTCTGTTCTCTCTTCCTCTCTCCTGTGCTTTTTCTCCGCTCTACTTGTCCATCTTCTTTGGTGACGTCATCTTGCCCGCCGTCTCGCGCGAGCCTTGTGAAACTCAGGAGGAGAAAGGGGGGGATGGGTGGGAAGGGGGATGAGAGAAAGAGAGAGAGAGAGGAAGAGACTGAGAGAGAGAGAGAGGGGCGGGGAGAGAGAGAGAGAGAGAGAGAGAGAGAGAGAGAGAGAGAGAGAGAGAGAGAGAGAGAGAGAGAGAGAGAGAGAGAGAGAGAGAGAGACTAGGAGAGTGAGAGAGATTAGGAGAGAGAAAGAGATAGATAGAGAGAGTGAGAGAGAGAGAGAGAGAGAGAGAGAGAGAGAGAGAGAGAGAGAGAGAGAGAGAGAGAGAGAGAGAGAGAGAGAGAGAGAGAGAGAGAGAGAGAGAGAGAGAGAGAGAGAGAGAGGTAGAAAGAGAGAGATAGTTGTTTTATTGTCTATTGAAGCTAAGGAGTAAGTTGATGTGATAGTTTTTCGTATATGCTCGAAATATAGGATATTCGAATCTAAATAGATAAAAATGCAAACACACATGTGTTCATATATACAGTGCATACATTCTTACTTACCTATTTACCTACGTACATTCATACATACGTTCATGCATTCATAATATTTACATGATACATACAGACAGACAAACAGACAGACAGACAGACAGACAGACAGACAGACAGACAGACAGACAGACAGACGCACAGACAAACAGACAGACAGACAGACAGACAGACAGATAGACAGACATAGGTTATAAATGTAAGCATGGGCATTCTTACATTAATACATACATGTAAGCATACATAAGCTGCAGAGATAGGCGTAACTGTACAAACATGCATACAGTATATATGAATACATAGTCTCCATATGTGTGTATGCACACACACACACACACATACTGATGTATGTATATGTATGTATATGTGAGTATATATATA
>NC_061836.1:15694521-15697021 GCF_019202785.1 Penaeus chinensis
CTCCAGTCTTTTTTGTGCGATTTATTTACTTGTTTGGGGTGCACAAGGAAAAAAAGGGTTTTGTGGTTTTTTTTTTTTTTTTCTATTTTTTTTTTTTTTTTGTAAGATTGAAAGAGAGAGTTCGGTGTGGAGGTAAGGGAGACGGAAGAGGGAGAAGGAGTAAGAGGGAGGAGGGGGAGGGATGGAGGGAAAGGGAGACAGACAGACAAATAGACAGACAGACAAACAGACAGACACACAAACAGACAGACAGACAGACACACACACACACACACACACACACACACACACACACACACACACACACACACACACACACACACATACATACATACATACATACATACATACATACACATACACATACACATACACACACACACACACACACACACACACACACACACACACACACACACACACACACACACACACACACAGACAGGCAGACAGACAGACATGATTGACAGGGTGAGACGGAAGAAGGGGGAGGATTTGTTGAATATGCAGTATCTTTGGGTTTACCGTTTTCATTTGTTACGCATAAAGGGCGGTATTATGACAGCTGTTCATTATTTGGTATGTTTTAGATATATTAGAAATGTATATATACAATATATCTGCCTTGTTATACACATGCGGCGGACACACACACATACACACACACACACACACACACACACACACACACACACACACACACACACACACACACACACACACACACACACACACACACACACACACGGATTACACCAGGTACACACACGGTAAATAAGAATCGGTGCCCTATATACATGAAACATTATGACACAACGAACGAAAGACAGTGAAAAACTGTGGCCGACCTCATACATGTTGGTAGTCCTGCTGTCATAGATCACCTGTCATCGGGATATTACAGACAGTAGTAAAGGCCTTTTTGTAACATCTCCGAAACCCCTAACACTTTGATACATTCTGATGCATCTTCAAACACGCTAGTCTTTTACGCGTAACTTACTAGAACCTGTGTATATTTCAATACATTTCGCGAACTTCTCATTTTGGGATTCATATTTTCATTGATCACGAATCGTATCGTATGTCTCTTGATATGTATACAAAGATGCATAAAATGTTTCTGTATATTAAGTACACGTTCACTCTGTATGCGTCTCTGAAACGGCACCGTAGGAATTTCTGGCGTGTCCGAGTCATATGATGTGGTATTGACTTTGGTGGGATGAATATCTTTAATATCATCCTGTACCACTATGATGTAACCCTGCAAACTCACAAACATCAAAGGAAAGGCTGTGTCTTGTTCTGTTGATATATTACAGGCACTATCAAATGATCACCAGAATTATCCAGATTCAGACTCTATTTGATTAGAGATCAGTCTCGATAGATACGATAGTGTAAAACTTCAAGCAATACCTTTAATCTCCGTATGAAGAACAGTGGGTATAACAAGAGAATGAGAGAAAGTTCCACAGCCTTGCAAAGCAGAGTGGTTTGTATAAACAATGTAAACAGCAGTCCGGTACTTTTTCCATTTGAAGCTTCCTTAAAACATTACTTCCAACTAAAACTCATGCCAGCGTATTAAGTACTTGAATGGTTTCCTATTGACTGTTTTTTATATGAAATAAGGATAAATAACATCATTTTCCTAAACTTTGTATGCCCAAAAAAGGCTTTGTAGGGACCTCGAGCCAACACCAAACAATACAGTATGTCAAAATGTTAGAGGTTTTAGAAAGCTACAAAAAAGAGCCATAAGTGTTAGATTTCAAAAGGACGGCGAATATGAAACTGACAGGCAATATCGATAACGCTGTAACCCTCAGGACGTAAACTTCTAACCAGCGTACAGCATATTTTAGGACCGGATTTGTGAAACAATCGCCGAGTGATTCGAATCTTACGAACAAGCCTCAGCCAGGCATGCCAACCCTCCCACATCATCACATCATCAGCTGTTTCAATGTTTACGGCAGGCGTCGGACCTCTTTTGCACCGACATTTTTTTTTTCTTTTTTTTATTGTGTGTACATATCTACATCCTTATGTAGACCGACGAACGCAAGCTAGACTTCACCGTCTGACTTAAATGTCTTTGGAGAAAGGTCACTAGTTTAGGGGAGACTTTTTTTTCTCATTTTTTCCTGTCTTTCCGGTCGACACGTAAAGGTCTCTCCACAATCAATTGTTCACTAATTTAAAAAAAAAAAGTCATTTGTTGAAAGAAGTTTATCTATTCAGTTCATTGGGGTGATTGAAATTGTTCGTGATTACATTTTTTTAAAAATAATTCGCAATTATGCAATGTGTTAGTCTTAAGGCCCGCTTATTTTTAAAAGTGAGACGTGTATAATACAGGTTTCTGTGTCTGTTATTTTGTGGGAATTCCGGTTGTATCTCATCAAGAAAATAATAGTTGATAAACTGTGCTGATTTGCATTAAAAAGGTCAATTACACAGATTCTTTGACATTATATTTGATAATTAATGA
>NC_061836.1:15717021-15722021 GCF_019202785.1 Penaeus chinensis
CTACCATGTGTTCACAACCCCTCAGACATTTATGAACCACTAGAAACGGATTTTTAACTATAGAGAACGTTTCATTTGTCAAAAAAAACAACAACTGCAGCATGATTGCCAGGCATATGATTAGTCCGACCTTCATTTATGGATTCAAAACTTTGTACATTCTTTACTGTTATGGTTATCATCACAGTTTTATGATAATGTGTAATGTGTTGAAAAAATACAATTCCGTATCACCACATAAATTGATTTGCAAGGTTATAATTTATTTACGATAAACATACGCTTGCATATAGTAAAACGATATGGGGTGGGAGGCGCTAGAGATGTGGCCTGGGAACTAAGGGAGCGTTGGACAGTTTGGGAACCATTATGGTAGAAGGGAGGGAGGGAAGGAACGAGAGAAAAGAAAGGGAGAAAGAAAGAGAGAGAGAGAGAGACGTACAAACGGGGTAGAAGCGAGTGATGTAGACAGCGTGGCGCCGGGAAGACAAGTGATAGGGCAAAGGGGGGGAGAGGGGCGGGAAGGTCGTCTCTATTGGCACATAATTTCATACCAGGCGACCCTCCACTCATAGGAGCGTTGGCATTGGCACTATTATTGCCTCGTTGACTTGCGGCATCACATACAACTTTTGTTTCTGTTCATTTCTTGTTATTGGCTCATTACAATAATGCTGCGGCCGCGTGTACTGTAGAATTTGTTGTAAATGGTTGTAAATAATTTGGTAATATTTGGGATAAAAGCCATAACAATAATAACAATTGCATTAGCAGCAATTGCAGTGCCAGTGATAGCAGCAGACCATAATAATAGATAAATAAAAATAAATAATTAAATGAATAAATAAGAAAAAAAAAGAAGGAAGAAACTATAATTCATGCACCCAAAGCACGTATTTCAAAGTCATCCTAACCGGACTTTGCCTTCTTGTCCTTCCTTGAGTCAGCCTCGAGAAAACATTCCTGCGGTTCAAGACAGCCGTTTAGGACTCGTTAAGGATCTCCTTTCCTCCTGACCTGTGGCACTGTGGCACTTCCGAGAATGAACAGAAATTACGTATCTCTCTTTTTTTCTTTCTTTTTATTAATATTCGCGATTCTATCCATCTCCGAATTCATTTCTTATTCGTGCCATGGGTTTCTTTAGATTAATAAAAAAAGGGAAGCCACAGGGAACGCCGCTGCTGAAAGACTCGCGTCAAAAGCCCCGCCTGGCGATGGCCCCGGCCGCTCATGGCGATGTATTGGCAGTTGGCGTGGCGGCCGCTGAGCCCCGCGTGTCGGCGAGTGTCACAGGGGCTGTCATGAGGAATCTATTGCCGCACTTCTACTCTGGATGTCTGTCTGGGATTAATATATATATATATATATATATATATATATATATATATATATATATATATATATGTATATGTATATATATGTATATGTATATGTGTGTATATATATATATATATATATATATATATATATATATATATATATATATATATATATATGCGTGTGTGTATACATACATATAATCAGAGAGATATAGATGTATATGTAGACAGACAGATAGTTAGATAGATAGATAATATGTATGTGTGTATATATTTATATATATATAAATATTTATATAGGAATGTGTGTGTGTGAGCGCGTATGTGTATACATGTGTGCGTGTGCGTATGTGCGTCTGTGTGTGTGTGTGTGTGTGTGTGTGTGTGTGTGTGTGTGTGTGTGTGTGTGTGTGTGTGTGTGTGTGTGTGTGTGTGTGTGTGTGTGTGTGTGTGTGTGTGTGTGTGTGTGTGTGTGTGTGTGTGCGTGAGCGTGTGTATGTATTTATATGTATGTCTAATATATAATTTATATATACATGCATATATAGATAGATAGGTAGATATAGATATATATATAAATATATACATATACATACATATATGCGTGTGTATGGGTATGTGTATGTGTGTGTGTGTTTGTGTGTGTATGTGTGTGTGTGTGTGTGTGTGTGTATATATGTGTATATATGTTTATATGTATATGTATAAATATATATATATATATATATATATATATATATAGAGAGAGAGAGAGAGAGAGAGAGAGAGAGAGAGAGAGAGAGAGAGAGAGAGAGAGAGAGAGAGAGAAACAGAAAGACAGAGAGAGAGAAAGAGATAGGGAGAGAGATCGATGGGTAGATGGATGGATATATATAAGTATGAATACATAGATAGATATATAGATAGATAGATAGATGGCTAGACTACACACACACACACACACACACACACACACATATATATATATATATAGATAGATAGATAGATATATACATATATATATATATGCATATATATATATATATATTATATATATACATATATATAAATGCATATTATATACGTATATATACATATATATATATATATATATATATATATATATATATATATATATGCATTCATCCATTAATATTCGTGCCATCGTCGATGCAGTGTTTGGCGCCATGTTGACATCAATTAGTTGACTGAGTCTTTATACTGTGGTGACTGACCAAGGATCCTTCCTCCAGGGGAGTAGTTGTTTAGGTTATCATTGTTTGTAGTCCTCAACCCACCATCATATCTGAGAGAGACTCATCCACTACCGTATTTAGGTTTGACTCACACAACATATGCAAACAGAAATATATATATATATATATATATATATATATATATATATATATATTTCTGTTTTATGCATCTATGCAAATATGATCTCCAAAACATCTACCGAGACCCCCAGACATGCTACATATCTCCAGAATATTGCAATATATCCCGCTCGGAACCATTATTGCACGGCAATGAAGCGTGTATTACGGAGTACGTGTTCAGGAGAGTTCAAGGACTATTTTTAGCATCATGTAGTGGATTTCCCCCTTTCGCCTCTCTCCTCCCTCCCTTCCTGTCTCAAATGCCACTTAGGCCGTGTGTATAGCGCACAGCTCTCCTTTGTTTTCTGCCCTCTTAAAGTACCTCTTTCCTTTATGAATATCTCCCTTCTCCTCCGCCTCCCTCTTCCCCATTCTCCTCATCCTCTTCTCCTATTTTTTCCCTACTGTTATTATGTTTCTTTCGTTTTGCTCTTTCCACTTTTTCTCTCGTTTTTCTCCTCCCAATGGTAATTTGATGTCCTCTTCATCTAATTATCATTATCATCAATTTCCTTCTCCTCTTCCTCCTCCTTCTCCTCCTCCTCCTTCCTCCTCCTCCTCCTCCTCCCTCCCCCTCCTCCTCTTCCTCTTCCTCCTCCTCCACCACCTCATTACCCCCCCCCCCATACCCCACCCTATTCACTGTCCCGCCATCAGTTTTCGCCAACATTTTCTCAGGATACATAAAGATGATACATATAACCCTCCGGTTGGACCCTTTTCTTGTCTCCTCCCCTTCTTTCGTCCCCTTTCCTCCCCCAGGGGATGCGTATTTCTCTCTCTCTCTCTCTCTCTCTCTCTCTCTCTCTCTCTCTCTCTCTCTCTCTCTCTCTCTCTCTCTCTCTCTCTCTCTCTCTCTCTCCTTCGCACCCTCGTTCTTCCCTAATTCTTTTGCCTTCTCTCCCCGCCTTCTCCTGCTCTCCGCCGTCTCTACACTGTTGCTTCCTTTCATGTTGTCCTCCTTTTATTCCTTTTCTTCTTTATATTTTACTTTTCTTCCCTTTGTCTCCTCTTCCTGCCGCCCTTATTCTATCCTCCCCTCTTTCTCTTGTCTTCCTTCTCCTTCCCTCCCTTTCTACCCCGGTTCCTCTCTCTCTCTCTCTCTCTCTCTCTCTCTCCTTCGCACCCTCGTTCTTCCCTAATTCTTTTGCCTTCTCCCCGCCTTCTCCTGCTCTCCGCCGTCTCTACACTGTTGCTTCCTTTCATGTTGTCCTCCTTTTATTCCTTTTCTTCTTTATCTTTTACTTTTCTTCCCTTTGTCTCCTCTTCCTCACCGCCCTTATTCTATCCTCCCCTCTTCCTCTTGTCTTCCTTCTCCTTCCCTCCCTTTCTACCCCGGTTCCTTTTCCCTTCCTCCCTGCCTCCTCCGCCCATCCGCGAATCCGGGCTGCCTGTGTGCTACATAAATATATGCTGTTTGTACTGATTGTTCAAGGGGGGACTTTTATATATATTTTAAGGCTTCTGTGTGTACATGTGTGCACGCGTTTGCTTGTTTGTCTGTGTGTGTGTTTGTGTTACTGTTTCTGAGAAAAAGAGAGGGAGAGGGGAGTGTGTGTTTGTGTGTGTGTGTGAGTGTGTGTGTGTGTGTGTATGTGTGTGTGTGTGTGGGGGGGGGGGGTGCGTGCGTGCGTGCGTACATGCGTGCGCGCGCGCGTCTGTATGTCTATATGACTATGTTTATGCATATCATTACGTACAATCGTGTGTATATTTGTTATTATATAGCTATATATGCCTGTGCATGCATGTGCGTGCGTGTGCTTCCGCTCGGACATGGCGGCATGCGCATGGTTTAGGGAGAGCGATTATTAGAAAGAGGATTAAAAGCTTACAGAAGTTGCAATGTTTGTCTGGGTTTTCTCCCCCGCAGACTCCCGGATTCTTCCCCCGTTCGGCCTCCGATCTTTTATGGGCGGTTTTGCTTTTCTTGTTGTTCTTCCGGGTGTTATTGCTGGTGTTGTTATTATTATTATGGTGGGGGAGTTATTATTATTATTATCATTATCATTATCATTATCATTATTGTTGTTGTCTTGTTGTTTTTGTCCTTATTACTGTTATGATGATGATTTTTCTTTAATTGTTATGATTATAATGTTTTATAATTATATTTTTATGGTTATTATTGTTATTGCTGTTATTACAATTATTATTGTATTTGTTATTATTATTGTTGTTGTTGGTGTTATTTTGATCGTTATTATTATCCTCCCTCTCTTTCCTCTACTCCTTATCTTTCATTTCCTCTTTCACCAACACTACCTCTGCCACCATAACCCCACCCCTATCCCCACACCCACTACCCCCCGCCCCCACC
>NC_061836.1:15724521-15727021 GCF_019202785.1 Penaeus chinensis
AAAATATATGGAATCGTAAGTCCATGTCTGAAAAAACAAATCCGTTTTATAGCCCTTCGGAATCAGTTCCTCGCGATTCCATCATTAGTCAAGCCGTCACTCCGACCTCCCATCCCCTTGACGTCGCGAAGTCTAACGGACCGTTACAGCTACCTGACTTCCGCGAGCCGTCGTTTTGGTTTGTCCGTGGTAGGGGTTTGGGAGATTCCCTGGTCGTGTTTGGTTGTATTTGGTTGGGGTTTGGGAGGATCTCTGGTCCTATTTGGTCGCGTTGATCGCCTATGGTCAAAGTTTGGGAGGTCTCTGGTCGTGTTTGGTCGTGTTTGGTTGTCCTTGGCAGTGGTTCTGAGAGATCTCTGGTCGTCTCTGTATAGTATTAGGTTGACTTTGGTATGAGTGGTGGAGGCGTGTGATCGCGTTTGGTCCCGTGTTTCCATCGTTTGGTCGTCTTCAGCCCAGATGCGATTTGTGTACGTGTCGTTGGTTGACGTGATGGTTATGAATAATAAGTAATGGCTGGATTGGGTGTGTGGTTATACAGGTGATTACGTGCTGTTCTGTTGTTTAATGATTATGCTAAGTAACACAAATTTCATTGAAATAATATAAATGAAAAAAACAAAACAAAACAGGTAGTAGTTGATAATTTCCGCTGTTGATAGGAAGATTAAGCAGAGGCAGCGCAGTCTGACTCGATCGTATTTTTTTTCATACAATCTTCTCTCGGCGCGAGTAATACCTCTGCTTTAACTTCGCCCCTTCCTGACTCAAGCAGACGCGCACGCCTTCACACCCTCCTTTTTAATAACGGCACTCCGCTCTTAGAGTACAGTAGTATCCAACCCTTCATTATAGTACCCACGTCTTTCTTACAGTACGACCCTTGCTTTCATCTCCTCTTCGCCTATTGCTTTTTAGCCGATCTTTCTCTCTCTGTCTGTCTGTCTCCATGTTTTTCAGATTTTGTTGGACGACGACGCACTAAGACGAAGGCCTATCTTGTATTCTGGCGGGTTAGACCTGGTATTTGATGTGAGAATAATACGCATTAGGTTATGCGTTGTACAAGAGAACGAATATTGAGGGAAATGTGATGAGATGTTACCGTATAAACGTAGTTATATATCCATGGTTAATGGGAGATATATGCTTACCTGGATTTGCACCATTAAGTCATGTGTATATATGTATATTTTTATGGATTATCTTTGTTTATTTGTTTTGATTTTATATTCATTCATTCACTTGGGATTATAAGTCATCAGGGTAAAAATAGTAGATTTCTTTGTTCAAGGTGCAAAGTATATATTTCTAGGGAAAATTTACGTGGCGTCCTTGAAGTAGAGTTGCGGCTCAGAGTGCGAATCTCTCTCTCTCTCTCTCTCTCTCTCTCTCTCTCTCTCTCTCTCTCTCTCTCTCTCTCTCTCTCTCTCTCTCTCTCTCTCTCTCTCTCTCTCTCTCTTTTCTCTCCCCCTCACCAACCCCTTTGTCCTCTCTCCATCTCCTTTTCTCTCCCCATCCTCTCCTTTCTTCACCCACTCCTCGTCGCCACTCGCGCCCGACCTTCCCTCACCCCTTTCGCGTTGAGTCAAGACCATCAAAAATCACACCCGGGGCGCTTGGCAGAGGCAGACGCCGGGGCGCGAGCGAGCGAGACGGGTCGAGTGTAAACAAAGATTGTCCACAGACTTACATCGTAACTTCGCTGTCTCCCCTCCCTATGTAGGTGAGGGGGGGGGGCGGCGAAGGATAGGGAGAGAGGGGAGGGAGAGAGGGTGTTCTGGGTTAAGGGGGAGAGGGGAAGGTTAGGGAGTAGGGGCTAGAAGTTAGGGGTGTCCGAGGGACGAAGGGAAAAAAGGGAGGAAGGGTCGCTAACGTATTTTGCGTCGTTGAGAGGTTCCGAATCCCCGGATGTTAAACTTGCTCGGTTTTTCGTCTTTTTTTTTCTCTCTTTTTTTTTTTCTTACTTTTTTTTCTTCTTTATTCTTTGGGCTTTTCGACAGGGTGATGGGTCGCCTCGGAGGAAAAAGTGATTTTAGGGAGGAGGAGATGGGAGTACGTGAAAAGGAGCTGTATTCAGAAAAGGGGTTGAATTTTTAAACTTTACTTGGAAAACGTCAGGATCGTTTTTTTTGCACGCACCCCCCCCCCCCCTCAACTCACACACACACACACACACACACACACACACACACACACACACACACACACACACACACACACACACACACACACACACACACACACACACACACACACACACACACACATACACACACGTACAAACGGACACACATACACAAATACATATATATATATATATATATATATATATATATATATATATATATAAACTCACATACACAAACACAGATGAAGGAAAAACAGAGAATAGTGAAGAAAATAAAGTGAAGGAGAAAGAAAAAGAAGAAGAAAAGAAGAAGGAGGAAGGGGAGCAAAGCAAAGCAGCTCAATAAATCAGTCGACACGCAGCCATCAA
>NC_061836.1:15732021-15734521 GCF_019202785.1 Penaeus chinensis
AAACACCTCAGTGGAAGCCCTCCGTATAAGGTGCATCTGCGTCACGGTTATCGCGGCCCTTCCTTCGCAGAGGCTTCGCGAGGAACACCGATGCCTTGATTATATTTGGAGGGATCCCGCTCGTGCCGCTACGCCCGTTTGCCGATGACGAGGGCGTGGGTAGTCGCTGGGGCGTGGGCGGGTAATGATAATGTCATGTTGGCGGGGAGTGGAGGGATGGGGAGAGGGAGGAGTAAGACAAGAGGGAGAGAGGTTGGGAAGTAGGGGGAGAGTGGGGGAGAGAGAGAGAGAGGAACAGGAAAAGAAAAAGAAAATGGAAAAGGAAGAAGAGGAAGAAGAAGAAGAGGAAGGGGAAGGGGGAAGAAGAAGAAAAAGAAAAAGAAGAAGAGGGAGAGGGAGAGGGAGAAGGAGAGGAAGGGAGAGAGAGAGAGAGAGAGAGAGAGAGAGAGAGAGAGAGAGAGAGAGAGAGAGAGAGAGAGAGAGAGAGAGAGAGAGAGAGAAAGGGGGGGGGGGAGAGAGGGGAGAGAGAGAGAGAGAGAGAGAGAGAGAGAGAGAGAGAGAGAGAGAGAGAGAGAGAGAGAGAGAGAGAGAGAGAGAGAGAGAGAGAGAGAGAGAGAGAGAGAGAGAGAGAGAGAGAGAGAGAGAGAGAGAGAGAGAGAGAGAGAGGGGGGGGGGGGGGAGGAGAAGGAGTAGGAGAGGGAAGAAAAGAGAGAGAAGTTATAATGTATATCCCAGTTAATATTTTTTTAGAAAAAAATATCTTCATGAACACATTATTCCGGATTAATTTATTTCATATGATACAATATGCATTACATCAACACAAAGCTCCACGCCCACTCTGTGCATTCGACTCGGTAAACAACATCGATCTCGATTCATTCCAATATCAATGTATTTCATCCATAATGCGTCACGTCTAGCTACGTCACACGTCAAGTCACGTCACGTCACGTCACGTCAAGTCAAGTCAAGAAATTCTCTCGTTGCGCCTGGCTCCGTAGTGGGAAGACGAGCCAACTGTCAAAGCCTTTTCTGAGCCTTGTCGTCGGTTGAGGGAGAAGGGGGAGGGGGAGGGGGAGGGGGAGGTAGGAGGGAAATCAATAAACAAAGGAAAATATTACCCGTCCCCGCGCCTATATGCGTGTAGGCTTGGATTCGGGTAGGGAGGGAGGGGGGTATAGAAAGGCGAGGCTTCGTGTTTCTCACCCTTTATATGTATATGTGTATGTGTGTGTGTGTGTGTGTGTGTGTGTGTGTGTGTGTGTGTGTGTGTGTGTGTGTCTGTGTGTGTGTGTGTGTGTGTATATATATATATATATATATATATATATATACACACACACACACACACACACACACACACATATATGTAATATAGCTTTCCCAGATATGAATATAAATGCAAATATGAGGCGTCCCTTGTGAGCATTATACAAAGCCTAACCATTTCGTAAATATATTATCCAGCCCTGCTTCAGATTCCCCTCAAAATTCTAGACATAAATCTCCTCGCAGCACCTTCCTCTTCGTTCTGTTATGCGTTCTGATCACCTCGACCCCCGCCCCTGCCCTCCCCTCCCCTGGCCAGCCTTCCCCTACTTTCCCCTGCCTTGCCCTCCTCTTCCCTCCCCCTCCCCTATGGAGATACGCAGTCTCTTTTTTAAATCCTTCAGCCATCTTGTTTCGGAGATGTTTTGCTTCTTGATATGTCAGTTTATCCTTACACACACACGCGCACTTTTGTTTTTTTATGTATACACACACACTCATATACATGCATCTGTACATGCATACATACACACCGATAACAAAGTCTCTCCCGTTTGCCTAATGTTATTTTCTCTTGCTCTCTCCACTCTTCCCTCTTCCTTCGTAAGTTTATCGTTGTGGTTGTCTTTTTTTTCCACTTCCATCTCATTTTCCGCAACTGCTTTCTAAAAGCATATTCTAATTCCTTGCCTCGTTTCCTGATTCTCTCTATTCTGACTCAGGCTAATTCCATTTTCTTTTTCATCTGTTTAATTTTGGTAAATCGTCTCTATCTTCTGAAGAGCAACTTACCAAGCTTTACTTTTTTACTTTTGTCTTTTTGTCTCGTCGTTTTTTCTTCCTCTTCTTTTTTCTCTTTCATCGTCTTTCCTTCTTTTTTTTTTCTTCTTCTTTCTGACTTCTCGTTTTGCTTCTCCATTTCTCCTCATTTTTGCTCATTATGCTACCTTTTTTTTCTGTCCCTTTCTCCTTCATCTTACTTTTACTTTTGCCTCTCTCTTTCTCTCCCATCATTAACTTTTTCTCGTTTTTCCCTTCTTTTTCTTTCTCATCATACCATTTTCCTTTCTCTTTCTCTCACTTAGTTTTATCTTCCCCTTTCTTTTTTCTATCAAAACGTCTCTCCCTCTTTCACTCGCATCATCTTACCTTTACTACTGTTTCCTTCACACCCTCTTGACCTTTCTTCCCTCTCTCCCCTCTTCCTCCCTCCCCTCCCTTCCACCAT
>NC_061836.1:15744521-15747021 GCF_019202785.1 Penaeus chinensis
TCTCGCCCCTGCCAACCCCCTCTTCGTCCCCCAACCCCTATCCACTTCCTCAACACCCCGCACTTCTTCCTGTCTCAACCCCTTCTTCCTCCCCCTGTTCTCCTTCTCCCTGCCTCCCCTTTCCCTCCCCCTGTTCCCAGACCCCATTCTCCTTTCTGCCTCCATGATCCCAAATTCCCCTCACCCCCTTCTATCCTTTAGGCCGTCTACCCCCCCCCCCTACCTCCCTCCGTAACATCCCCCGCCCCTTCTTCTAAATCTCTTGTTCCTTTATCCCTTGTTCCCTTCCCCAACCGTCGCTCCTACCTCCTCCCTTCATTAACCACCAATCCCCTTTTATTCGACTTACCTATGTCCACTTCCCTCATTCTTCTTTCTTTGTATCTACTGCTTCTCATTCGACGTTGTTTTTTCCTCACTGGCACTTATAATATGCGAGACTATTCGGGTTTACGTGAGTCACCCCTTCTGCTCACCTCTCGGCCCATCCCCATTTTCTTTGGCCCGAACCCCTTTCGTCCATCGTCTGAATTACTAATTTATTGCCTTTCTTTCGCTCACCTTGTTTCCCAGTCTACGTTTGCTCTCTCTCTCTCTCTCTCTGTTCGTTTTTTTAAGGTGTGTAATTGTCGTTTTGTGATTTTTTTGTTCAATTTCATTAAGACACTAGATTTCCTTTTCTCCGAGCCTCCCTCCCCTTGCTGGTTTGTTTGTTTTTCTTTATTGATGTTTATGTTTTCTTAATTTACGCCTTTACGACTACTGCTGGTACTACTACCACTACCACTACTACTATTACTACTACTATTACTACTACTATTACTACTACTATTACTACTACTACTACTACTACTACTACTACTACTACTACTACTACTACTACTGCTACTACTACTACTACTAATGCTACTACTACTACTACTACTACTACTACTACTACTACTACTAATATCATCATCATCATGTTTATTATCATTATTATTATTATTATCCATGATAATGATCATGATAATGATAATAATATTGATAGTTATAATAATGATAATGATTATAACAATAGTGATGATGTTTTGTCGTTGGTTTTGATGTTGTTGTCATTATTTTTATTATTATTATTATTATTATTATTATTATTATTATTATTATTATTATCATCATTATTATTGTTATTATTATTGTTATTATTATTGCTTTTGTTGTTGTTGTTGTTATTGTTATTATTATTATTGTTGTTGTTGTTATAATTATTATTATTATGATTATCATTATAATTATTATAATTATAATTATTATCATTATCATTATTATTATTAATATCAGTAATATTTTTTTATTATTATTATTACTGCCAGAGCAAACATTTATGTTAAGGGTCCTACAAAGCGCTTTTCTCACAGCAATCCCTTGAAGCTCCTCTAAGCAACCAACAACAATTTCTCCTTCGTTCCTTCGTTTTTTCTCTTGCAATCCTAAAAGATGTTTGTGTTGTCGAGTTCCCTGTTATTATAGTAGTTTTCGTCTTATTATATCTCTCTCCAACATTTTTTATTTATTTTTTATTAATTAATTAATTAATTAATTAATTATTTTTTTATATACATTTTTTTCGGTGTTTCTATTCCAGTGATCTTTTTGTTCTCCTTGTATATTCCTTCCGTATCCTCTTGTGTCCTATTCGCTCCTCCTGCGTCTCCTTCATTCCCGTGTCCTGTTCACTCTTCCTCTGTCCTATCCACTCGTGTCAAGTCCTAGTCGCTCCTCCTATGTCCTGATCACTCCTATTAATGTCTATTCACTCCTTTGACTTCTTCACTCCTATCAGCTTCTCTTCATTGCTCTTGTGTCCTATTCACTCCTATTTCATTGTACTCCTGTTCACTCCTATTCACTCCTATCAGACTTCTCATCCCTCGTAGTCATCACTGATTTTAAGGCTTATTCACTCTTATGTTTTATTCACGGCTATTAAGTCCTATTCACTGCTATTATATCCTCATTGTTCCTCCCATTCACTCTTATTAAGTTCTTTTCGCTCCCCCGGTGTCCTATTCACGCCTTCCTCGTCGTGGCCATTGACAGGAGCATTAAGCGAAATGTCCCAATCGTCTTTTTCTCCTCTACTCGTCCTCTTCCTCCTTCCATCCACGTCTTTGGCTGCCACTCCGGAAGAATGTCAATCAGGCGTTCGTCCGTGCGCGTCTCTCTTTATTTCCGATGTTGTGTTTCTTGTTCGTTTTGTTTGCATTGAGGTCGATACTTGTTATTTATTTAATTATTGGTTGGTGGTGGTGTTTTTTTTTTCTTTTCTGGGACGTGAGCCCTATGAGACATACACACACACACACACACACACACACACACACACACACACACACACACACACACACACACACACACACACACACACACACACACACACACACACATACACACACATACACACACACACATATAATTATGTATGTATAAAAACACACACACGCATTTGACATTTGTTTGC
>NC_061836.1:15757021-15759741 GCF_019202785.1 Penaeus chinensis
TATATATATATTTATATATATATATACATATATATATATATATATATATATATATATGACTATATGAATATATGCATATACCGATGGTAACTCCGATCCTCATGGTCCCGAGTTCAAATCTCCGCCGTGGCAATCGTAAAAGCGCTCTGACTGATGGCTCGAGCCCGATCTCACGGCGGGAAAACGACATATCGCCTTGAGAAGTCAAACGCAGGTGTCGAAGGGGAAATCGCCGCCGTGGCACAAGTGTTAGCGTGTCGAACCGCGGTTGATCAGGAAAGGCCTGTGTCCTGCAGTGGAATGAATGGCTGTTGAAAAAAAAAAAAAAAAAAAAAAAAAAAAAAAAAATATATATATATATATATATATATATATATATATATATAAATATATGAACATATATGTACATATATGAATATATATGTATATATATATGTGTGTGTGTGTGTGTGTGTGTGTGTGTGTGTGTGTGTATGTGTGTGTGTGTGTGTGTGTGTATGTATATGTATGTATGTATGTATGTATGTATGTATGTGTATATATATATATATATATATATATATATATATATATATATATATATATGTATGTATGTATATATATATATATATATATGTATATATATGAATTTATATTTGTATATGTGTATATATATATATGTATATATATATGTATATATATATATATATATATATATATATATATATATATATATATATCGCTCTCGCTCTCTTTATACCTGTAATTATAACAGAATCTATTTTCTAAAACAGAGGAGAAAAAATATGTCTAAATTGGAATTCTGGCAGTACAACACGGTACAAGAATGATAGGAAAATAGGTGAAAAAATGGAAAAGAAGCAATACAAAAATTAAAGATTAAAGGTAGGACTGGAAAAACGAAAAAATAAATGACAAGGGGAGAATACAAGAAAAAATAGGTAAATATTGGAAAGGCAGTGGGAATAAAAAGAAAAAAAAGGACGAAAGAAGATCAAGGGAAACAAATAAAGATTGGAAATAAAATGAAACAAGAAAAGTATGATAGATCAAGGACAGGGGAAAAGATTAAAGGGAATTGGAAAAGGAACAAGGAAATAAGTGGAAGTACTAAAAGAAAGACAAAAAGGGGAAAAAGTAAGAGAAGGTACCACAAAAAAGAAGAAAAAATAGAAAAAAAAAATAGAAAGGGAAACAAAGTCGAAAAGAACGAAACGGAAAATTAACTTGCGAGCCGATCACCTAAAACCTGCGGCGGAGGCATCCTCGTACCTACGAAAATCCCCACATAAATTAGCGGCCCCAAACAGACCCCCGCCTGTCAACTGCGAAATAGTAAATCTGCCACTGATCCCCCTTCGCCCTTGCCCCCCCATTCTCCATTCCCATTTCGGTCTCCCCCCCATTCCTCCCTCTGCTAGCCATCTTTCCAGATCACTTCTTCCTATAGCCCGTTCTATCTTTTTTTTTTTCTTTTTGCTCTCTTCTTATTACTCCAGTTCCTTGTCAAGTATCTTCTTTCTTCTTCCTCCTCTTGCTGCTACTCCCTCTTATCTCATCTATTCTTCTGCCCTCCTTCTGTCCCTCCTCTTTCTCCCTCCCTTCCTTCCATCCCCTTTCTCGCACTTTCTTCCCCATCCCTTCCTGTTCTATCAATTCCTCTCTCCCTTCCTCCCCCCCCCCCCCCCCGTATAATCATTCAACCAGCCAACCAATCCAAGAAAGTCGCCCTAATCTCAGCCTACCTGGATTTTCTTATCCGTATATCACGCTGTGAGGATAAGGGCTTCGCGATAACCCTTCGCTTTCGGAGGGAAGGACGGAGGGGGGAGGAGGGGAGGGAGGGAGGGGGACGCAGAGTTATGGTGTTAGTGAGAGGGAGAGGATGGAGGCGGTGGTGGGGGGGGGGGGGGAGGCAGAGTTATGGTGTTAGTGAGAGGGAGAGGATAGAGGGGGTGGTGGTGGTGGTGGGGGTGGAGATTATGATAGTGATGGAGTAGGAGGGTGAAGGGAATTTTGAGTTATGGTAGTGAGGGAGGATAAAGGGGGGAGGGGATGGTTATGGTACTATGGGAGTAGGGGAGGATAAGGAGGAGGAGCATGAAGTCGGGGAAAGAGGATAGAGAAGAAAAATAAAACACTGAAAAAAGGGTGAGAGATCAGGTGTGAAAGGATGTCGCTCTGGCCGGTACGTACCGCTCGGGAAGGAAGCCCGGTAATGTAGACAGTAGATTAGATACTCGAGTCTACTTAGCCTACTCTTTCAGCTACAGATGAAGGTAATTTAGTTCGAATATTTCCCTTTCTCGCGTATCTGGGCGGAGGGAGCGGGCGCGGCGTCGAGTCAGAAGCGTAAAGTAGGCAACTTTTGCAGCGGGGAAATTCCTGTCGTGTTGGAGTGAAAAACTCCAGTGAAACATTTCGCGAAGTATTATGAATGAATTATTCCGGCCTTCTCCATTCAAAACTTGCGAAAGCACGTGGGAAATTAAGAGCTCAACAGAATATTGCAGCGGTTCTGGATTTTGAATCGCATTTTTATTGTGTGATTCTCTTTTAATGTTTGTTCTTTCAGGCTATCAATCTGTGTAAAGGTATGTGTAATATAACACTTTATATATCACACATACGTGCGCGCGCGCAAACATACACACAATCACACACACACGACACACATACAGCACACACACACACAACACACACACACACACACACACACA
>NC_061836.1:15759841-15762341 GCF_019202785.1 Penaeus chinensis
GAGACTCCACGACCTCCCCGTCTTATTAATGAGAAGAAGATGGAATGGACCGCCGCGACGCCCCCGGGACCGCTGAAGGTGCGCGAGAGGGAAGCGGTGCATAAGAAAATGTATTTCTTGGGTTTCAAGGGATGCATAATGTATCAGCCACGGTGCTTGTTTGTTTGGCTTTTGGCATTGCTTTGCTCTTTTGAGTTGTTTAGAACTATTTTTTTTTGTTTGTTTGTTGGGATAATTTAGCTTGTGAAAACAAATGTCCGCAAACGTAAACAGTGATATATTTTTTTGTGAACGTGAACCCGTATGTGCATACAAGCGCGCATGTGATTTTCAATGACACACGTACGCACGTACGCGCACACACACTCTCGCCCTCACACACACACACACACACACACACACACACACACACACACACACACACACACACACACACACACACACACACACACACACTCACACATTCTAATGGTCCGAAGAAGGACAATACAGATGACTTATACAATTTATGACTGTAAAATAAGTTATATATTTATAAGTTGTCACCACCACCTCGATTGGATACCCTTCCACCCTCATGTTACCTCTGTACACACAAATCCAAAAACTAATACGTAAACACAAGAATACACAGCCACAGATGTATGAAAAAAGCCACTGATAAAAGTAAACATCTAAGACAAATAAGAACAAAAGATAAAATATGCTCTTCAAAAAGATTTAAGATAAAAAATCGTCATGAAAGCGAGCGAGGTGAATCGACGTACGGTTGTTATGATAGATGTTGAGAAAAAAAAAATGAATGAGAAAAGAATGATACGAGAAATAGGAAGACGAAAAGAGAGCCTTTTTCCCTCATTCACGATTCTGCCTCCATTTCGCGCGGATCGCCGGGAAATGCGGAATCTACGGGCGATCGCAAGTGCATTCGGGGAAACTCCTGAACAGCAACCAGTTATTTTTATATAAATTAAATGTATGCTGCGGCTGTCTTGCCTCGCTTTGTTGTGTGTTCGCCATGTCTTCGCTACGTCGCTTTGATGTCTTTTAGTCATAGTGGGTATCGTGATGGTGGCCAATCTTATGCCTTTGTGGGAGAAGTAGTCTCATGACGAATGAAAGAATGCGTGACGTTGGAGGTCGTATGACGTTCAAAAACATTGAGATTTGTTTTTACTGTACTAATAGATCATCATATATCGTATCACTGTCC
The DNA here is from genome assembly GCF_019202785.1 of Penaeus chinensis. Lineage (NCBI taxonomy): Eukaryota > Metazoa > Arthropoda > Malacostraca > Decapoda > Penaeidae > Penaeus > Penaeus chinensis. The sequence continues at coordinate 15,761,055 of NC_061836.1, forward strand.
GTAATAGTCGTGTATTGAGTCCTTACCGGCATCGTGACGTGGCCTGGCATATTTTGGCGTCGGAATTGCGTCATATATACCGTCACGATATTTGGGTCTCGGGGAATTAGCATAAAAATCGTGAGGAAAAAAAAACTTGAAATCAAGACCTAATAGATGAAGAAGGAACTGGAAGAAGGAGTGCGAGAGAGAGACGGAATAGGGAAGATGAAGAGAAAATTAGGATTGGGAAAAGCAAGTAGAAACAACTTGGAAGAGAGAGAGAGAAAAAAAATCTAAGCGGTAACATCAAACCAAAGGCAACTTCTCTTTCGCATTTGTCAAAGAAACTCAATTTGGTCTGAGAGGAAAGCGAAGACTTCTGTCCTCGGAAGGCGGCGCAAGACATCACTGAGTCAACTTCCCGATCGCGGCTTTGAAGCAATTAGGAACATCAGTCAGAACAGTTGTAAAGAAACAGTTGCCATGGGGAGTCAGAGGCCTTTCCGTGGATGTCTGTCTGTCCTGGCGTTTAGGATTTTCTCTCTCTTAGACTCTCTCTCTGGTTTCTCTTTCCTTCTCTCTCTCAGTTTTTTTTTTTCATTCTTCTCTCTCTCTATCAGGTTTTCCCATTCTTCTCTCTCTCTCACTCTCTGGTTTTCTTATTCTTCTCTCTCTATCTCTCTGGTTTTCTCATTCTTCTCTCTCTCTCTCTCTCTCTCTCTCTCTCTCTCTCTCTCTCTCTCTCTCTCTCTCTCTCTCTCTCTCTCTCTCTCTCTCTCTCTCTCTCTCTCTCTCACTCTCTCTCTCTTCTTCTTCCTCTTCCTCTTCATCTCTTTCTCTCTTTCTCATTCCTTCCCTCACTCCCTTACACCTCGTCCTCCTCTCTCTTTCCCCCATTCCTTCCTTTCCTCCCATCCTTCTTCCCTCCCTCCCTCGAAAATTGCCCCCCCCCCCCCCCCCCCCCGCCGTCTCCTCATCACATCCACTCCATCGCTTTGATTTCTTACCTGCCTTGAAATGAATTTTGAAGAAAAAAAACCGGAAATCGAAAATGAAGACGTCAATATAAAGATCCCTCGTTAAAGACATGTTTTATCATAGTTGGACCTCGAAAGGCTTGCTCCCTCCCATCACTCAGACCCAGAAACTCGTCTTCAGTTATCAAGATTTACTCCAACGTCGTGTGTGAATGGTGTATGGTATAATATGAGAGAGATTTATCTTTCTCTTTTTTTTGGATTTAGATCATCAGCGATTTTTTTCTTCTTTTTATTTCCCAAATTTGATTTTTTTTTTTTTGTCAAG
>NC_061836.1:15767535-15770035 GCF_019202785.1 Penaeus chinensis
TTCTCTCTCTCTCTCTCTCTCTCTCTCTCTCTCTTCTCTCTCTCTCTCTCTCTCTCTCTCTCTCTCTCTCTCTCTCTCTCTCTCTCTCTCTCTCTCTCTGTCTCTCTCTCTCTATCTTTCTATCTATCTCTCCTCTCTCCTCCCTCCTCCCTCCTCCCTCTCCCTCCCTCCCTCCCTCCCTCCCTCCCTCCCTCCCTCCCTCCCTCTCTCTCTCCCTCCCTCCCTCCCTCCCTCCCTCCCCTCCCTCCCTCCCTCTCTCTCTCCCTCCCCCCCCCCTCTCTCTCTCTCTCTCTCTCTCTCTCTCTCTCTCTCTCTCTCTCTCTCTCTCTCTCTCTCTCTCTCTCTCTCTCTCTCTCTCTCTTACTTACTCACTCTCCCTTTCTCTCTCTCTAACTCTCTCTCCCTTTCTCTCTCACACAGATCTTTAACCTTATCCAGCTTCTTTCATTCTCTCCCAGTGTTTGCTTTTCTTGTTATGCTCGAGGGAGAGCGAGGGACCGAAGGAGGGATGACCGATCCTGTGTTAGGCTTCCTAATTTTACCTTTTTTCTTCTTCTCTGCCCTCTTGTTCGTCCCCACTTTATAGGTCTTTTCTATCTTCTTTCTTCTCTCTCTCCTCGCTTTACTGTTTCTGTCTGTTTTCCTTTTCTTTTTCCTTTTCCTTTTCCCCGTTTCTGACGCTCACTTTCCTTTTCCGAGGGCTGTTTGTCTATGTCTCTCTACATTTCCTTCTTCTCTCTCTTTCTTCTTTTAATCTATTTTATTATTTTATTTTATTTTATTCTTCTCCGCCTCCAGCTGCTCTGCCTATGCCTCTCCCCCCTTTCTCACCTCTTTCTCACTCGTTTCTATCTCCCTTCTTCCTCACCTCCAACCTATTTTCTCCCTCTTCCCATCTTCCCTCCAGTCTCCCCCCCCCCCCCCCCCGATCTTTCTACCTACATCCGTCTCCCCTCTCTTTCCATCTCCCGTCTCTGTCCATCTCCCCTCCCTCTCCTCCCTTCTCCTCCCCTTTCCTCTCCCCTCTCCCTTTTCCTCTCCCCTCTCCCCCCCCTTCCCTTTCCCCTCTCCCCTCTCCCCTCTCCCCTCTCCCCTCTCCCCTCTCCTCGGGCCTTCCTTCCTGCTAATTCAATTACTTGTGTCGGTGGCGGCGAAGGTGTTAACAAGCGGCAGAGCACGAGGCCGGAGTAACCCTAAATCTGGCGTCACCTTATAGATCTCGTCTTCGGGACCCTCGCCCTGCCTGCCGCTCGTTTGCCTATGTCCGCCGGGGTGTTTACTCTCTCCAGGATTTGTTCATCTTTTTTTGTTTTGTTTAGTGTGTGTGTTTTTTTTTTTAGCTTTCCTCTTGAATTATGTTTTGATAGTGGGTGTATTTGTAGGTTGTATGCCTGTTTGTGTGTGTGTGTGTGTGTGTGTGTGTGTGTGTGTGTGTGTGTGTGTGTGTGTGTGTGTATGTGTGTTTCTATTCGTGTTTATTTAATTTTTTATGTTTTCATTTTTATACTCCCATGTATATTCCCTCTTTCTTGTCACAATTCTTTAAATATCTTAGTATTATATAAAATTCATTCTCCTTTTTCTCTTTCTCCTTTTACTTTGGAATACTGTCCTACGAACTCTCCATAGGTTCCATTGCCCGGCAGAAAGGATAGGAATATTCGTCCCCTCTGCTTCTTAACTCCGACATCTACGCTCGCCCCTTACTCTTCCTCTTAATTTGATTTAGCATATCTCAAAAGGTACTGGTATTTATACTACCCTGAAATAATCTCATTATATACTTCCCTTCTGCTGAGGGGGACACTTGGGTCAGGGCCAATCACTGCTCGGCACTGTCGTAGATTACGTCTTGTCAACTGCCATGATAGCTGGCTGCTTAGCACGTTTTGGGTTGTCTGTGCGAGAGGGAGACGAGAACACAGCTGGATTATGCGCTATGATAATCCTTAGATCTGGCATCCCTGTTGACAAAGCCAGAACTTGTCTCATCATGTCCCGCCGTGATCGCGTCGTGTTTGGATTGGCAGGGAAGGCAGCGGTGCCGGCGTGTTGATATCTAAATAGTTCTGGAGGCGGGAGATGCGCTGGCTCTTCGATCAAGTCGTCGTTGGGAGTATCGGTCGAACACAGGTTGGCGAAGGTGTCAGGAAAGTGTTCGTTATTACTATTATTGTTGTTGTTATTTATGTTCTTATTACTGTTATTATTAATGTTATTGTTGTTGTTATTATTACTATCATTGTTGTTATTATTATTATTATCATTAATATTATTGTTATCATCATCATCATCATCATGTTATTGGTTATTTATGTAAAGGCCGAGGTTATGCAGATATGAAATATTGTTAGTTTATATACGAGAAGCAATTATCAAAATGAAACTAAATTAATTGGAAGTTTATGTTTTAACGGGAAGTGTGTGTAAAAAAAACGGGTGTTGCTATGCGAAATATATTTTTTTTAAAGGTAGTCGAAGCAAGATCTGGAATACATAT
>NC_061836.1:15795035-15797535 GCF_019202785.1 Penaeus chinensis
TGTTGCAGGATAGCAATTAAAGGTATTTAAAAGAAATGTAATTAGCTGTGTCATGAAAGTATATACAGAATAATCGTTTTAAGGAGTGCCACGAGGGAGTAAATTCGAGTGCCCATTTTTATATGTATTCTAAGTATACTTTAATCTGCTGTTATACTCTGGTGACGTTCGTTTCCCAAAAGCGATGGCCTAATGTTATATTTCTCTGAGTGATATTTTTTATTGTTCACTAATATTGGTAGTAATATTATCCATTTTGTGGTAATGATATAATTATTATTTAAAGAAAATAGTAATGACAAAAATGATCATCTTAAATGTGATGATAATAATAGACTGTAAAAGTGATATAGATTATGTGTGTAGAAGTAAGATAATGTCATTGATTATGATAATAACGATAATTTCAGGTATGGTTATAGTAATGATAATGATTTTGACAAAAATAATGATAATAATGATAACAGTAACACCATTAATGATAATAATAATAATAATGATGATGATATTAATACTAATATTAATAATGAAAATTAAAATTATATTAATATTAACAATAATGATGATAATAATGATAGTAATGATAATAATAACGGTAATGATAATAATAGCAATAATAGTAGTAGTAATAATTATAATAATAGCAATACTAGTAATAATAATAATAATAGCAATAATAGTAACAGTAATAATAATAATAATAGGAATAATAGTAGTAGTGATAATAATTACAATCATAATGATAAGAACGATAATAACAACAATACTGTGGCGTTACCCAGACAAGGCACCAGACTGTAGACACAAACAAGGCATCCGTCTTCGAGTGATCTTACGCCAAGATGCGCCAGTTCCTCAGCCTCCTTGCGCTTCAGGCGTCCCGGCGGTGTGAAACGCTCCTCATTTGCATACACGACCTGCATACGGGCGTGAGACTACAATTGATATAGTGATGGATAATGGGGAGGTAGGAGGGGGGATGGGGTGGGTGGGGATAGGAGGGGGGTGGGGGTAATGGAAAGGGGAGTGGGAGGGGGATAGGAGGGGTGTAGGGGGGAAGAGAGGGGGGAGAGGGTGAGTGGGACCAAAAGGAGGGGGTAGCGGGGAGTGGTGGGGGAGGGGAGGGGAGGGGGGAGGATTGGTGGAGTAAGAAATGGCATAAGTTACTACAGTTGTTACTCTATTTCTTGTGAGGGTAGAATAACGATGGAAGAAAAAGAGACGGAGGAAGAGGAATCAGAAAAGTAGGAAGAGAAGAAAGAATGTGATAAGAGCAAAGAGAAGAGAGAGAAGTAGAAGTAAGAGAATGTTAATGAATCATAGGAGCAGGAACGGGAGAAGAAAATAGTGACGAGCGCCGCACAGGGGGTCAGGGTGTGAGTTCGTGATGCTGGTGGGGTGCTGGGGGGGGGGATGGTGAGGAGGAGTGAGGAAGGATTATATGGTGGAGAGATAAGTTGGAGGAGTGGGAAGTAGGGAAGAGAGAGAGAGGGAGAGAGAAGGGGTAAGGGAAGGTAGGGAGAGAGCGAGGGGGATAGGTGTAGAAAAAAATTAGGCCGACAGTCAGATATTTTTTCCAATGATTTGATGACCTGTATATTCATTTAAATATTTCTGGCGGATAAAAAAAAATTCTGATTAATATGGGTTTGGAATAAACATTCAGATAAGTATTAGAGATTACATTAGAAAAAAAAAAGAACACATTAAATAAAGAACTGCTTATTAAAAAAAATAACCAACTAAATTGGACAATATACCTCACCCTCTGAGGATAGTCTCCCCCCCCCCCCCCCTCCGTTGATATGAAAATATTAGACAGCGAGGAGACGAGGGAAGGCGAGTCTGTCCTACTTCTGACGGAGCGAGAGTGGCCGGTGACAGCGGCGAAGGGGTTAGGGATCTCTTCACATGATGGCCGAGGTAGAAGGATGGACAGGTGAGGAAAGGCGGATGGGCGAGGGAGGGAGTAATGAGGGTAGAAGAGGAGACTGAGGGGAAGGAAGAGGAATCGGGGAAGTAGGAGGAAATGGAAGAGTGCTATTAGGGGAGTAGAAGAAGAAGAAGAAGAAGGGAGGGAAGATAAGGATTGGAAGTAAGAGAATGGAAATGGATGGTTAGAGTAGAAAGAGGAGGATGAAAAAGAAAATAGGATAGAAGGAGAAGGAAAAGGAAGAGAACGAGGAGAAGCAAGAAAGGAAGAAGTCTTGCGAGATGAACGTGGCTTGTCGATTTGAGGTTTGATGGTGCCGGACGCGTCGTGAACTTGTAGAGGGAAAACTTGGTGATGTTAGAGTGATTTCATTTCCTCGTTTTTATTTATGCTACATTTTTTCAATATGGTTATATGTAGGAATGCAGTTTGTGATAATTTTGTTTTGATAATTTTAAGATAGAAAGCTGGTTCATGATAAATTACTCGGTTTGTACTGACGGTCAGTCATAAATCTAAGGCGTCAAGAAAGATATCATTTAGTAAACTGGATATGTAGAAATGCAA
>NC_061836.1:15805035-15807535 GCF_019202785.1 Penaeus chinensis
ACACGCATATACGCACATAAAAACAGACACACACAATCTCGTGCATGCTTGTATTCACTTTCTGCCTCTCTCTCTCTCTCTCTCTCTCTCTCTCTCTCTCTCTCTCTCTCTCTCTCTCTCTCTCTCTCTCTCTCTCTCTCTCTCTCTCTCTCTCTCTCTCTCTCAATGGCTCTGGGATTTGGCGAAAGAAATTAATCCTCCTGTTTATCTTCGTCTCGAAAATTAGTACATAAATCTGGAAGAAGGACGCGCGAAGGTGAACTGTTACTGATGGTTTCATTTTCCTGCGAAAGGGGGGCAGAGAGAGGGGGAGAGGAAAAGAGGAAAAGAAGAGGAAAGGAGGGGCGTGCCAGAAGGAAAAGTAAAAAAAAAAAAAAAAACGATGTAGAACGGAAAGAAGGGAAGGGAAACGCACACGCACACGCACACACACACACACACACACACTTACACACACACGCACGCACGCACGCACACGCACACTCTCCCTCTCGCTTCTCTCTACCTTACGCTTCTCTCTTTCTCTCGCTTCTCTCTTTTTCTCGTTTCTCTCTCGCACGCGCTTCTCTCTCCCTCTCGCTTCTCTCTCCCTCTCGCTTCTCTCTCCCTCTTGCTTCTCTCTCCCTCTCCTTTCTCTCTCCCTCTCGCTTCTCTCTCCTTCTCGCTTCTCTCTCCCTCTTGCTTCTCTCTCCCTCTCGCTTCTCTCTCCCTCGCGCTTCTCTCTCACTCTCACTTCTCTCTCCTTCTCGCTTCTCTCTCCCTCTCCTTTCTCTCTCCCTCTCCTTTCTCTCTCCCTCTCGCTTCTCTCTCCCTCTCGCTTCTCTCTCCCTCTCGCTTCTCTATCCCTCTCCTTTCTCTCTCCCTCTCGCTTCTCTCTCCCTCTCGCTTCTCTCTCCCTCTTGCTTCACTCTCCCTCTCCTTTCTCTCTCCCTCTCCTTTCTCTCTCCCTCTCGCTTCTCTCTCCCTCTCGCTTCTCTCTCCCTCTCCTTTCTCTCTCCATCTCGCTTCTCTCTCCCCTCTCGCTTCTCTCTCCCTCTCGCTTCTCTCTCCCTCTCGCTTCTCTCTCCCTCTCGTTTCTCTCTCCCTCTCCTTTCTCTCTCCCTCTCGCTTCTCTCTCCTTCTCGCTTCTCTCTCCCTCTTGCTTCTCTCTCCCTCTCCTTTCTCTCTCCCTCTCGCTTCTCTCTCCCTCGCGCTTCTCTCTCACTCTCACTTCTCTCTCCTTCTCGCTTCTCTCTCCCTCTCCTTTCTCTCTCCCTCTCCTTTCTCTCTCCCTCTCGCTTCTCTCTCCCTCTCGCTTCTCTCTCCCTCTCGCTTCTCTATCCCTCTCCTTTCTCTCTCCCTCTCGCTTCTCTCTCCCTCTCGCTTCTCTCTCCCTCTTGCTTCACTCTCCCTCTCCTTTCTCTCTCCCTCTCCTTTCTCTCTCCCTCTCGCTTCTCTCTCCCTCTCGCTTCTCTCTCCCTCTCCTTTCTCTCTCCATCTCGCTTCTCTCTCCCTCTCGCTTCTCTCTCCCTCTCGCTTCTCTCTCCTTCTCGCTTCTCTATCCCTCTCCTTTCTCTCTCCCTCTCGCTTCTCTCTCCCTCTCGCTTCTCTCTCCCTCTCGCTTCTCTCTCCCTCTCGCTTCTCTCTCCCTCTTGCTTCTCTCTCCCTCTCCTTTCTCTCTCCCTCTTGCTTTTCTCTCCCTCTCCTTTCTCTCTCCATCTCGCTTCTCTCTCCCTCTTGCTTCTCTCTCCCTCTCCTTTCTCTCTCCCTCTCCTTTCTCTCTCCCTCTCGCTTCTCTCTCCCTCGCGCTTCTCTCTCCCTCTCACTTCTCTCTCCCTCTCGCTTATCTCTCCCTCTCCTTTCTCTCTCCCTTTTGCTTCTCTCTCCCTCTCGCTTCTCTCTCCCTCTCGCTTCTCTCTCCCTCTTACTTCTCTCTCCCTCTCCTTTCTCTCTCCCTCTCGCTTCTCGCTTCCTCTCCTTTCTCTCTCCCTCTCGCTTCTCTCTCCCTCTCGCTTCTCTCTCCCTCTCGCTTCTCTCTCCCTCTTGCTTCTCTCTCCCTCTCCTTTCTCTCTCCATCTCGCTTCTCTCTCCCTCGCGCTTTTCTTTCCCTCTCACTTCTCTCTCCCTCTCCTTTCTCTCTCCCTCTCGCTTCTCTCTCCCTCTCGCTTCTCTCTCCCTCTCGCTTTGCTCTCCCTCTCGCTTCTCGCTTCCTCTCCTTTCTCTCTCCCTCTCGCTTCTCTCTCCCTCTCGCTTCTCTCTCCCTCTCGCTTCTCTCTCCCTCTTGCTTCTCTCTCCCTCTCCTTTCTCTCTCCATCTCGCTTCTCTCTGCCTCGCGCTTTTCTTTCCCTCTCACTTCTCTCTCCCTCTCGCTTCTCTCTTCCTCTCGCTTCTCTCTCCCTCTCGCTTCGCTCTCGTTCTCTCTTCTCTCTCGTTCTCTCTTCTCTCTCCCTCTCGCTTCTCTCTCCCTCTCCTTTCTCTCTCCCTCTCGCTTCTCTCTCCCTCTCGCTTCTCTCTCCCTCTC
>NC_061836.1:15812535-15817535 GCF_019202785.1 Penaeus chinensis
TCTTGTATATGATGTTGGTTTTTACATCTATGTTTACATGTATAATAAGTCTCCATTCTGCGTGTTTTTTTGTTTTTTTTTTTAATTTCTTTTCTCTTTTTGTTTTTGACAGTATTCTTTAGCCAGTTATTTCGTCTTTCTTATTCAAACTACAGTCAGAAATCGCAAGCTATAAAAAAAAAAAAAAAAAAAAAAAAAAAAAAAAGTATCAAGTGCCCATCCAAGCAGACCCCCCCCCCCCCCCAATCGCCCCTACTTCCTCCCCATGAGAAAATCGCAGCCATTCATGACGTCGGCGATGACGTCATGAGAATGAACATGGCTCCGGGAGGTTATCGCTTGAGTTCTTTCATTCCTCCTCTGTTATTTTTTTTTTGTCTTTCTTTCGTTGGTCTATCGGTCATCTTACATTGTTTTCGTTTCTTGTTTTGTGGATTCATGATAATGTTGCTAATTTTGGTAATGGTAATAATGGTGGTGATTATGTTAATTATGGTGATAATGTCTATTATGGTCGCGATGATGATGATGACAACAACAATAAAAGTAACAGTGACAACAACAATAGTAATGCTAGCAGTAGTAGTAATGATACTAATAATGTTGATAATAATAATACTGATAATAATAATAATGATAATAATAATAATGATAATAATAATAATGATAATAATAGTAATAATAATAATTATTATAATAATAATAATAATAATAATAATAATAATAATAGTAATAATGATGATAGTAATAACAATAATAATGATGATGATAATAATAATGATAATAATAAAAATAGAATGATAATAATAAGGATAATAATAATAATAATAATAATAATAATAATAATAATAACAACAATAATAATTATGATAATAATAATGATAATGTTGACGATAGTAATAACGGGATAGTGACCATTACCATTACTATTGAAATATCAGTGATAATAAAAAGGAAATGATATGACCATGCAGTGCAGGCTTGTGTGTCTTTCCCTATAGCGCCACATGTATTTCCCAATTTCCATTCTATTTTTCTTCCTCTTCCTTTTTTCCTTCATCACTCCTTTCTCTCCTCCTCCTTTTCCGGAGAAGAAGGGGGTCACATTCCCTAGCACAATTTCCAGTGTAAATTCTACGACCCCGTCCCATGAATTTTATCATTAATGCTTACACCCTTTCATGTATTCCCATGAATTTCTGCATGAGAGACCAATGCATATGAAAATTTATCTTTTTGGTTTTTTTTTTTTTCTCTCTCTCTCTCTCTCTCTTTTCTTTATCTCTCTCTCTCTCCCTCTATCTCTCTCTCTCTCTCTCTCTCTCTCTCTCTCTCTCTCTCTCTCTCTCTCTCTCTCTCTCTCTCTCTCTCTCTCTCTCTCTCTCTCTCTCTCTCTTCTTCCTTCCTTCCTTCCGCGTAAATTCCATAGGTTATTTCTCCCGTGTAATAAATATATCCGGGGCACGAACGAGGTTGATGAGTGCTATGTACCGTCGTGGTGATAATGGTACCGGGTATGTGATGCGTTATGTGGCGAGGCCCGGTATGCGTTCGGAAGTACCGGGTAATATGTTGAAAAACTTGGGAGGAGGGTCTTGTAGGTTTATTAAAAAGACAGCGTGTGTGGGAGATATATGATTGTTTGTTGTTGTTTTTAATTCTCCTTTTTCATTCTTGTTTGTCGCGTTTTCCTGTTACCCCTTTCTTTTAAATCATCATATCGTTCGTCTCTTCTCCTTCTTCTACTTCGTCTTCGTTTCCTTTTCTTCTTCTCCTCCTCCTCCTCCTCCTCCTTCTCCTTCTCCTTCTTCTTCTTCTTGTGTTCCCCTTCCTTTGTTTTTAACTCGTAAATTTACGAGAATCACACATCTCTCATAAGCGCTTAATCCATTCAAAGTTTTCATCTCCTTCTTTCCTTTTCTCATTCTTCTTTTTTGGTGGAAGTAAGCGGGTATTAAAACCAGCCATCAACATCCGTCACTGTTAATGGATCGGCCCACATATTCTCGTTAAATATTGAAGACCATTATGTTTTTTCTTAACCCTTTGGGGATAAAAAAGGTGTTGATAATGACGCAGTAAATCCTGTTGCAGTCAGTCTCCGCTGTCTTCCTCCCACTCCCTCATTTATCAAGTCTCCCACTTCCCATCTCTCTCTGTGTACTGTTCTTACTCTGCGTCCGTTTCCTGTCTCTTCCATCTTATTATTATTATTTTTATTATTATTATTATTATTATTATTATTATTATTATTATTATTATTCCTCCTTCTTCTTCTTCTTCTTCTTCTTCTTCTTCTTCTTCTTCTTCTTCTTCTTCTTCGTCTTCTTCCTTTTCAATGTATAGATATTTCCGCTTACGTTTGCAATCATAATCGTCAGTTACTCTCAGTTATTCTTTCAATATTCTTTTCTTTCCCCTTTTGTCTTATTCTTGCTTATTCGAATCCTTGTTATACGTTCCTTCTGTTTCTCCTCTTAGTTCACCTTTTTACCATTTTCTCTTGTTTATGCGTCTCCTATCCCCTCTTTTATTTTCTTTTTATCTTTTCATTATTGATTTTTTCTTATTCCCTTTAATCTTCCTCCTGCTTATCCGTCTCCTTCTTCTTCTTATCTCTTATGTGTCTACTTTACTCATTTTTCTTTCTATTTTTATTTACCTCATTCTCCTTTTTTCTTTCTTCCTTTTATTCTATTTTTCTCCGTCGTCTTCCAAAGATATAATCGTTTCTCTTTATTTGCTGATCGTATGTTCTTAGTCTCACGCTTGGAAGCAAGGAGACTGATAGACTGCGGTTAGATAGTATGAATTAGGTCATGTTTGTTAGACGATCTTCTACTCTCTCTCTCTTTCTCTCTCTATCTGTCTCTGTGTCTTTTTCTCTCTGTCTCTCTCTGTCTCTCTCTCTCTCTCTCTCTCTCTCTCTCGCTCTCTCTCTCTCTCTCTCTCTCTCTCTCTCTCTCTCTCTCTCTCTCTCTCTCTCTCTCTCTCTCTCTCTCTCTCTCTCTCTCTCTCTCTTCTCTCTCTCTCTCTCTCTCTCTCTCTCTCTCTCCCCTCCCTCCCTCCCCTCTCTCTCTCTCTCTCTCTCTCTCTCTCTCTCTCTCTCTCTCTCTCCTCTCTCTCTCTCTCTCTCTCTCTCTCTCTCTCTCTCTCTCTCTTTCTCTCTCTCTTTCTCTCTCTCTCTTTTCTCTCTCTCTCTCCCTCCCTCCCTCCCTCCCTCTCTCTCTCTCTCTCTCTCTCTCTCTCTCTCTCTCTCTCTCTCTCTCTCTCTCTCTCTCTCTCTCTCTCTCTCTCTCTCTCTCTCTCTCTCTCTCTCTCTCTCTCTTCTCTCTCTCTCTCTCTCTCTCTCTCTCTCTCTCTCTCTCTCTCTCTCTCTCTCTCTCTCTCTCTCTCTCTCTCTCTCTCTCTCCCTCCCTCCCTCTCTCTCTCCCTCTCACGGTGTGTGTTCTTCTGTCTATTGCGTGTGTATATAGACCTTGTAAGTTAGATATATCAAGCGACGCTACAGTGAGAGAGCTCCGATAGCTCAGCTGGTATCGTCGGCTTCTCTCGCCCGAGTTCGCGTCTCGTCCAGTCGTAAAAGTTGGTGATATCATTTTCCTCATTATTATTATCATTGTTATTTTTTATTATTATTATTATCATTATTTTCGTTACCGTTGTTGTTGCTGCTGTTATTATTATTATTGTTCTTGTTGTTTTTGTTGTTGTTGGTGGTGGTGGTGGTATTATTATTATTATTATTATTATTATTATTATTATTATTATTATTATTATAAACTGTATCTTTATCAATATGAATATTATTATTTTCTATATTATCATGATTGTAATAACTATTGTTGTTATTTTTTATTGTCACCATTATTCTCGTTGCTACTATCATTATTATCATTGATAATTTTCAATTATTATTGTTATTGTCTTTATCATTACCATCATCTTCATCATCATCATCGTCTGTCACTTTGCGTTAGGGTATCCGGCTGTTTGTTCTCTTTCCATGGAAGATATTTGTTTATACGTTTACTTACTAAACAATAAAATATATTTATAGGCTTACTAAAATCTTCTTTTGTGGTTTTCTTATATTTTTTCCCTTATTTTCTTATTTTTAGTTCAGTTTTGTTAATTATATTGATTCATAATGGTAAGTCATGTGTGTGTGTGTGTGTATGTGTGTGTGTGTGTGTGTGTGTGTGTGTGTGTGTGTGTGTGTGTGTGTGTGTGTGTGTGTGTGTGTGTGTGTGCGTGTGCTTGTGTGCCTGTGTCTGTGTCAGTCTGGCTGTCTGTCTGTGTGATTCTGCATGCTATTCTTTCTTCCGTTTTACGTAAATAAAGCGGAAGACCTTATCGCCAGCTTCTGAACAAGGTGTTTGCTTATTCAACACGCTATTTTGCAAGCAAGACCACGCCGGAGCGGTTTGCAAACGACCAACAGGAAACGCTGGCGCCTCTCCGTTGCACACGTCGCCCAGCCGTTATTTAACAGGTAAATGAAATCTCGAACTGTTAGCTTGAAGATATCGCTCCCCCCCTCCCCCCCTCCCCCCAACGCCCGTGACTGCGTTTTTTTTTGTGATTTATTTACAAATTTCGATTTTTTCTGAATGGGATTTTGTGTTTTATTTTATTTATTTATTTTTGTTTACTTGGTGCGGTGGTCCGTTATTTTTTAAACAGATGTTTGAAGGATTTAGCTTTACCATCATTATTTTAGTGCCTTAATTTTCGATAAAGATGACATGACATGGCATTTTAAGTCCGATACTAGAATATAAGATGACTATTACACATTTGGAATGACCTTGTTGCAAAATATACAAGTTATATAAGTTTTTGTTAGAAATACGTTCAGTTTTTTGTAAAAAAAAAAAAAAAAAAAAAAAAAAATCTCAGAAATTCCTCCTCGTCATACCGGCCGGCACTTTCAGCATCATTTGCCAGCGAGGGAATTTGCAGCTAATAATATCTCGTACCGACTCGCGCATCGCCCG
>NC_061836.1:15820035-15822535 GCF_019202785.1 Penaeus chinensis
TCCTTTTTCCATCTCCATTGTCCCTTCTCCATTTTCTCCAATTTTGTTATCTTTTCTCATATTTCTATTCGATGTTTTTCTTTACCTCTCTCTCATCTTTCTCCATCCACCTTTCGCTATCTTCTCGTCTCTCCTTCTCCCTCCCTCTCTTTCTTTCCCCTTTTCCTCTCCTTTCTCTCTTCTCTTCCCACTCTCTTTCCCCCCTCATACTTCCTCGTTCTCTCTCTCTCTCCTGCCTCGCACGATTGCTGTCGCCCCGGATCCACCTTGCCTTTGCTTTGGCAGAAGTCTCTGTGTGTATTTCATTTCCAGTTGGAGCTCAGTGGAGGTGCAACATTATCATGGACTTCACTTAACATAATGGAGTTTGCTGTTATCACTGAGATACCGAAGTTTAATGAACATGGAGTGTATAATAGTTCTTAGCGGATTTTCATCGGGACGTAAATCCAAAGCAAGAAAAGCGAAAGGAAGAAACAAAAATGATAAGTTTTGTTGAATTAAGGCTTAACAAAACTTAATAGGACATGTTATTGGCAGCTTTAAGTTGAGGCAGAACCAAGAAAAGAGAAAGGGATGAAACATGAGAAAACACAGTCTCTTGTTGAATAGCCGAGACCTAATCGTTGCCCGCGGATTCGGACAATCGGTTACGCGTGAACCAATCTTCTTGTTATCACCGTGATAAGTAACTTCGGTCCTTGTATTTGATTCCGAGTATTGCATTGATAAAGTGAGTTGTGTGTGATTGGCTGAGACTGTCTGTGATTGTTGCTAAATCTCGACACGGGGATAGAGGGAGAGGGAGGAGGTGTCGAATTAGAATGGGTTTTCGTGGGAAAGTTTTTTTTTTTCCTCCTCGATTCATGCTCTACACCTTCATTGTGTGTGTGTGGGGGGGGGGGTGAGTGGGTGTGCTTGCTGTCTCTGTTTATGTTTGTTGCTTGACTTAACAAAATCAAATATGTGATTATTCTAATTTTTAATCCACTTAACTGAGCTACCCTAAAAGTTGTTTTGGGTGATTAAATATCTTTTCTTCACACCATACTTAGACAAATAATGATTTTGTTTTAGGAGAATATAACATGACTCAGCATGACTTCGTAAAGTTTAAAAGCAATTTTCTGGAAAATTTGTGGGCAGATTTTCCAAAGCTAACGGGAAACTTCATGTAAGTTAAATGCGTGGTAAGTTGCGTTGAATATATATCATAAATATGCCGCCATTATCCCCCTTTGTTTCCCCAAGCATGACCGAATAAGTCACGCTAAGATTTCTAATGCTGCTTCCGCCACACCTCATGTAAATAACCCATTAATTACAGACAATGTCGAGTCGTGCAATAAAGCAGAGTGTATTATCAGCTCTGAATTACTAATTACCTCGTTAACAACAGACATAACTCTGGGGATGTTGCAGATTTATGGCGATACGACGACGACCCTCCGCCTCTCTCGTCGGCCTTATGACGGTCGTGCAGCCGTGTATCTCGCCCCTAAATACTCGGAAAACAAAAGAAGGGCGAGATGCGCACGGCCGCCATTACCGCTGCAAATACTGAAGCGAATTCAGTGGTCTTCGTTTCGTTCTCTTGAGAGTTGACGATGAACAAGCCTGTATTTTTTATGAATTTTCGTTTTTGCATTAATAAGGAATAGGCATTTTCAACAGCATTGCAAATATCTTTGTGTACTTCGACACCATGGGTTGAAATTCCTCCATAGGACGCAGAATCGCACAGAATTCTAATGCAAACCAGGGATAGACGGTCCATTTTGCAACACAGCCTTTTCGTGTGTGTGACATTACGTCTGTGTATATAAAAATGCAGATTTTCTCTGTCCGCTTCGAAGAGCAAGAGGACCTCTGCACGCCACCAGAGCATAAGTGACTGATGTCTATTTTTTCGTTCTTTTCTAAAGCGTTTTCTGTTGAAATCCATTACGCTGCAGCTCATAGGACCGGCGGCCCGTTCACGTACTACATTTTCGTATAAAAAGGTGTGGCTGCCTCATAGTATTTCCTGTTGCAAATATTCTAACGCTTAATGTCCTCGTCAACATTATTTTACTAGATATGGTGTTCGCATGTTACTACGTTGATATTACAGCGAATGTTCTTTCATATGTCAATTAAACTAGTATTTAGATTTCTTATCATTAAGTTTATCCGCATCTGATACTCTGTGCGTGCTGAAATGCAGATCATCTTGCTTTATGCAATACCTAACTTGCAGTAAAAGCATACGGTTCTCATGTAAGAGATAAGTAGAAGAGAGATTTTTCTAAGCTCATTTTCCTCCCAAATCGTACCATCTGCACAACAGTCTAACGTCTGCCATTTCAGACCAAACAACCTTATCGCTACTTAACATTCGGATGACGTTAAATGAATATATCTAGAGATTAATTAGCCAACAAACACCGTCAACCTCGCCATTTCGCTCTCGCCAGCGCGCCAGACTAACTAGGCTACGATGATATAACTCTACTATTAG
>NC_061836.1:15830035-15835035 GCF_019202785.1 Penaeus chinensis
TCTTCCAACCCCTTTCTTCCCCTCTTCTTCCAACCCCTTTCTTCCCCTCTTCTTCCAACCCCTTTCCTCCCTTCTTTTCCTTTTCTCTATCTCCTCTTTCTTACCCCCACCCCCCCCACCCCCCTCAAGCCCAGGAGAAACTGAATTTATCGGAGCAAAAAGACGAGGAAATGTCACTGCATAGAATGGGAGTGGAAGGCTGAAACGAGGCGATAACAGCGGAAGGGAGAGAAAAAGATTAAGAAATTGGAATAAGGGAACGAGGAGGAAAAGGAGAAGGAGAAGGAGAAAGAAAAGAATTAGAAGGTGAAGATGAATAATAATAATAATAATAAGAAGAAGAAGAAAATAGAAGATGGTGATGATAATAAAGAAGAAGAAAAAAAAGAAAGAGAAAGAGAAGAAGAAAGGCTAAGCGAAGAGAGACTTTAATGATAAAATTGGTTATAATAAAATAATAATAAAAAGGGTAATAATGAAAACGGTATTTATAATAGTGATGATAATGATAATAATCGTAAACGATAAACATCATCAACAAAGAAGAGAACAAGAGAAATGTAGCGCTGTGTGTAAGGCATTATGATGCTACAATGCCTTTCTTAACACTACACTATTACTCGCCGGTGTTACGACGCTCGGAAAAAAAGGAATTTGTCTCCCGCATGACTTCATTTGCGGACCGAGAACTGTCATGCAGCGACGACGGGGCTAAGCAGACCGGATCATTCACTCAGCCTCTCAGGACCTTCATCTTATGTACATTATACACACACACACACACACACACACACACACACACACACACACACACACACACACACACACACACACACACATTTATATTCATTTATATATATAAACATTTATACACACACACACATACATACATACATACATACATACATACATGCATGCATGCATGCATGCATGCATGCATACATGCATGCATACATACATGCATGCATACATACATACATACATACATACATACATACATACATACATACATACATACATACATACATACATACATACATACATACACATATAAACATATAAACATTTAGCAGTATATGTGTGCTTACACTAGTCATCGAGTATACAAACTTTGTGCTTTAAATGTATTGAATGACCAGTGATTTGTAGTGCCGCGGTAGCTCAGTCAATACCGCTCTTGTGTTTCGTTTAAAAGGACCGCGTTCGATTCTCGTTCAGTTACTAAAAGGAATAAATTTATTTATATATATATATCTTGTTTTTGTTATTATTATCACTTATTAGTAGTAGTATTAATTATCTTTAGCTTAGGATCATTGTTATTTTCTTTATCATTATCATTATCATTACTATTATCATTATCATTACTATTAATTATTATTAGTTTTTTTTTTACTACTACTACAGATATTATTGTTATTATTATTATTGTTATTATTATTATTATTATTATTATTATTATTATCATTATTATCATTATTATCATTATTACTATTATTATTATTGTTGTTGTTACCTTCATCGTTATCATTATTATTGCTATTATCATTATACTATTATTATTTTATTATTATTATTTTATTATTATTATTATTATTATTATTATTATTATTATTACTATCGTTATTATTACTATTATTACTATTATTATCATTATAATGTAATTGTAATGTCATTGTAATGGTATATGTGTGTATTCCTGCATACGCGCATATGTGTGTTTATGTGTGTATGCGTGCATGTATGTATGTGTGTGTGTGTAAGTTTCCAAAGGAGACATTTTGTTATCCATGGGAAAAAAAGGAAAAGAACACATTGTTTGTTGTGCCTTTGTTCTTCCCAGCTGTCTTCGGAATTTTCCTCTCTGTTCCCTGTGCAGTTGTGTTCATGTTGACCAGTGCCCTTTGATATATATTTAATTGCAGTCGGTTTGTGCAAGGTGACTTCAAGGGTGATCTGACATCCAGCAGAATTCTCTGTTGGGAAAATATTTGCCTTGCCTTTATCAACAGTAATTACTTCACCCTGATTGCTCGTCATTATGAGTGCGCGATGGATGTGTACACACTCGGAGGACTAATGAGTGTTGCAAGAGGCTACTGACAACGGGAAAGCTGGGACGGATTTTGGGCTCGCGAGAGAAAAAAGCTTTTTATTTGCTTTATCTTTTCTTTATTTATGTATTGCGTTGTTTGTTGTTATTTAGATTATATGGCCTACATTGTTTTGTTATTTTTTTTAAGTTATTTGCATTACTGCCTACTGAAGTAAGTGCGGATTCTTTCGAATCTTTAGAATAGATGGGGGATATTTGAGAGAATGCAGTCGTTTTATATTTCATTTAATTTACCTATTCTATATTTGTTATTACTTAGGTTAAACATGTTTTTTATATGCAGTATATATTCCCTTATACAAAACGTAGATGTGTATCGATTTGGAAAAAAAATATATGATTTTTGATGTTAAAAAATGTAAAGTGAAGCTGGTTCATGACACGCAACTCTCACGCTTCGGAATCACAGCTTTACGTTATGTGATTTGTTTTATGATCTATCCAGACAACGTGCGCGGTATGTTATCGTTGCCAATAAAGGGTCGATTCCGGCGGAAAAATATACCAGTAGCATTGTTCCCAAATCCAATTTGTGCACAACTTCAAAATTTAATATATTAGAGTAATGGGAACAGTGATAGTAGTGTTGATGATAATTATTTAAGTAATAATAAGTTGTAGTAGTTGTAGTACTATTACTACTAATAATGATATGATAGCA
This sequence comes from Penaeus chinensis, assembly GCF_019202785.1. NCBI lineage: Eukaryota > Metazoa > Arthropoda > Malacostraca > Decapoda > Penaeidae > Penaeus > Penaeus chinensis. The sequence goes on from NC_061836.1 coordinate 15,832,813, forward strand.
ATAACAATGAAAACATAATTATGATTATTAAAACAAGGTGCCGATGTAGAAAAACGCTCGCGAAATCGTCGATAGTTTTGCAGCGACGGACAAAAAAAACTATAACATACTACAGCCATGTATCCGATTTCTATTTTATTCCGTTTTATATCTATATTGTTATTATTTGAAGCACTTTGTGAATGGGCATCATTTGTCCCGCGGCATAGGTGTCCAGCCCTGACGTGGGGTTTCATCACTTCGCCACAGCAGCGGAAATGGCAGTCACCAGACGCCATTGCTTCAGAAAGGTCGTGACTGTGAACCTTTTATTGTAGTTTTATTTATATGTTACGTGTATTTCCTTTATTTGTTTATTTTATTTAGTTGTTAGTTTTTTTGTTATCGTTAGATTTTGTCTTTTTTTTTCTATTTTCTGTTTCTTCATATTTTATTTGGGGACGAGGAAGTGTGTAGATTGTAAGGTATTCATCTTTCTTTAGTTGAGTAAATTCAAGGCTTTGTGTGTGTTTGCGTGTGTGTGTGTGTGTGTGTGTGTGTGTGTGTGTGTGTGTGTGTGTGTGTGTGTACGTGTGTATATAAAAAAGACCCATTAATACAGTATCCTTGAAAAAGAAGAGAAAATTGCCCATACCTTTGTGAAAATATCTTTTAATTGTATCCTTTTCACTTTACTTTAGACAACTCAACTATGATATCACATTTTTTTTCATCAGATCCGCCTCGACTCATTGGCTTTGATTATGCTGGAAATCGCTGCTCTTATTGTATTTTAGGGCTTTAGTGGAGGTGCTGTTCCTCATGTTATTAAGTGTGTAACGTGACTTTGTTGCATTGCACAAGCACAAAGAGCGCATTGTGGGAGTGCGTACGTGCACTTGCTTGTGCGCTTGTATTTTTTTTTTTTTTTTAATTAATTATATGTATGTATTTGTGTGTGTGTGTGTGTGTGTGTGTGTGTGTGTGTGTGTGTGTGTGTGTGTGTTTGTAGTTCGATCTTTGGAGGGTTATGTAGATAGGCCTATATGCATGGCCTTATCAATTCTTATGTTGATATATTCTCTTTTATGTGATTATACTTCAGAATGTAAATATGATTTTGGTATGGCAGTCGACTTTTTGAAACGAACATAAAATTTAACATATATTCAAATTTTGAAATACACATTTATTATATAGTTATAGCAATACATGATATAAATCTCTTTAGGCTGTATGAATGATGTCTATATGTATTTTATTTTTCAATCTAACTTTTTTCAGGTACGAAGTGGAGCGCTGTGTAACTTTATGATCAAAGCGAAATTTTATGGATACGAATGTGTTTGCGGATGTGTGCGCGCGTGAGTGTGGGGGGGGGGGGGGGGGGGGTGCGTTGTGTGTGTTTTATGTGTATGTGTGTTTTGTGTGTGTGTGTGTGATTTGTGATTTGCGTGTTGCGGGTTGTGTGTGTGTGTGTGTGTGTGTGTATGTGTGTGTGTGTGTGTGTGTGTGTGTGTGTATGTGTGTGTGTGTGTGTGTGTGTGTGTGTGTGTGAATGAGAGGAGAAGTCTGAGCGTGGGAATAGAGTTGAAATGTACAATGCACAGGCAGTCTGTTTGTTGTACATCCATTTTCACCGAGATGACTGTTATATTGTAAACATGAGCGGATTTTGTAGATTTCTATTTGCTCCAGCCGTCAATCGTACTTTTGTTGTTGTTGATATATTGCTGTGTATTTATCATCACGGTATTCACCTACACTAATGCACGCCTGAATATATACATATTCTATATATATATATATATATATATATATATATATATATATATGTGTGTGTGTGTGTGTGTGTGTGTGTGTGTGTGTGTGTGTGTGTGTGTGTGTGTGTGTGATGATGATGATGATGATAACAATAACAATAACAACAATAAATATAATGATAATGATGATGATAATGATTATAATAATAATAATAATAATAATAATGTGTGTGTATGTGCGTATTTACATATACATATACACTCATACCCACATGAAATATATAATACAAAAGAAAAAGAAACAAAAAATACTTTGACGTTCCACCACAAAAAAGGCGACTATAAAGAGAGGAAATGATGGTAATAAGAAGAGTAATGAATGTAAATATAACGAGAAAATTGTATCCAGGGTAAATTCTCATTAAGAATGATATATTGACGATATTCAGTTGACAATGCTTGCTCGTTGAAAGTGCATGAT
>NC_061836.1:15851855-15856855 GCF_019202785.1 Penaeus chinensis
ATCACCAACATCATCACATTATCGTCGTCACTGTCATCATTATCATCGCTATTATCATAATAACTTTTCAGAACTCATTTTGAAATTGAAACTATCACACGGCGGACTAAATCACCCACCCCTTCCCTCCTCCTCCTCCTTCTTCTCCTTCTTCTCGTTCTCCTCCTCATCCTCTTCCTCCTTTTTCTCATTCTCCCCTCCCTCTCCCCCCTCCCCCCTTCCCTTCCCTCCCCTCCCATCCTTTCCCCTCACCGCCCCTCCCCTTCCCCTCCCTTCCCTTCCCTTCCCTTCCCTTCCCTTCCCTTCCCTCCCCTTCCTTTGCCTTCCCGTCCCTCCCTATCCCTCCCCTCCGTTCCCCTCCCCAACCCCTCCTTTACTTGTCATTGTGCACAGATGCCACAGTTTCTCCCACTTCGGACAGCCGGCGTTTGGTATACAGCAGCTGGCGAAGACTGTATAGGATTAACTTTAAATGTTTCTCATTTAACTTTAAGGGAGATTCCGAACTTGATAGTGAGGTAAAAGTTTATGTAGCGGCGTTTGTGTCGACCAACTTGGGGTCATTATGGAAAGGCCTATGTTTCCTTTGCCAGGGGGAGAGGGGGGGGGGAGACTCGGTCGTGCGTGGTTGTGAAGTTTCGAGTTTTGTGATCTTGTTTTCACAAATAAAACGGAAATGTATTTCCGTAGGTCTATGCGACTGCACGTGCGTGTTCACCTGTACGCGATGACACGTAAGCTCTCTGATACGTGTACGTCTTCACCTTCGTACACACACACACTCACACTCACACTCACAATTGTAGGACACAGATACTCATTTATACATAATGAATATGTATATGTTGGCCTGATTCAGTTTAGCCATTTATAGGCCTACTCGTTGTATATTACATATCTCAGACGCCGAATATAAAATAGTCCAGTAGTTTTCATTTTATTATTCATATTATAATTGGTTTTATTTATTATAAAGAATGTATTTTGTGTCACTATATATAGGGGATTTCACACTCTCAATTTGCACTTTCTCTTGCGTTTACTTTCGTGCCGAGAACCTCACTTTCCTTTTTGTGTTTTAGGTTTACTGTCTCACTTTCTGATCGCACCCCCCCCCCCTCCCCCCGTTTTTTCTTCTCCATCCATCTCTTCCCCGTCTTCCCCTCACCTTCCTCCCTTCTTTATTTTCCTTCGTCTTCCCCCTCTCCTATTCATTATTCTCGTCTATCGTTCCTCCTCTTTCTTCTACCCTTTTGATTATTCTCTCATCTTTTATTTTTTTCATGTTTGCCCCTTCCTCTCTATCGTCTCTTCTCTTCACCTCCCTCCGTCCGCCCCTTATCTCTTCGCCTCCCTCGCCGTTCCTCCACTCTCCCCCTTCTGCATCTCCTTCCATTCCCTCCACTCCCCCTCTCCCATCACCACCTTCCCTCTCTCTCTCCCTTCCCTCTTCCTCTTCCCTCCTCCCCATCTCAACCACCTCCTTATCTCCCGTCTCCCCCCCTACCCCGCCCTCATCATCTCCTTTCCTCCGTCTCCCCTCCTCCCCACCCTCTCCCTCCTCCTCCCCGCCCTTCCCCCCCTCCACCCCTCCCCCACCACCCCACATCTCCAGCCAAGCAGATAAACAGCGGCCATTGCGCGCGGGGGAGCTGTGACCAAGCCACGTTTTCTTTAACGTTTAAAGTCACGTTAGAAAGCAAAAGAGAAGGAAGGGAAACTGTAGAATCTTTTTTAGATTACACTTACTTGCTTGATTGCGTGCTTGCTTGCTTTTGGGTTCTACGGTTGGCTTGTTTAGGTGACAGGCTTTCGAGTCCTCGGTTTCGTTGAAGTTTTTTTTTTTTTTTTTTTTTTTTTTTTTTTTTTTTTTTTTTTTTTTTTTTTTTTGATTCGTTGTTATTCTCATCTCCTTTCTGTCTCCTTCTGTTGTAACTTATTAATATTGTTGTTATCGTTGTTGTTTCTTATTATCATTCGCGATGGGTGCAGTTAATAATCATAGTAGAACAGGTGCTGTTGCTTCTGTTGTCATTAATATTATTGTTAGTATTTAATTCCGTTGCTGTTGTAGCAATGATTATAGTATTTATCTTCAATTATTGTTTCTTATTCTCCGTTTCTCTTCATCTCCCCCTTCCCTTAAGTCAGGAAAGAAAGATAGAGAAAAGAATATAAAAAAACCTTTCTTCGACTATCGTCAACATCGACAGTATAAGAACAACAAACACAACGACAGCAGCAACAAAAACATCGACAAACACAACAAAAACAGAAACCAAAACATCGACAAACACAACAACAAGCACGACTCAAGCACCGGGTCATCCATTTTCCCGAGCCACAACCGCATTGCATGGAGTTGCACCGTGGCTGGAACTCTCCTTGCATTGCCACACTCCTCACCTCTGGACCAGTCATTCTGATCTTTGCAATTTGCCAATGTTGCACTGCACGTCGAAAATTCAATATCACCAAGTTTTCTATCGTGTTGGCCTACTTTTTTCCTGTTGTCATTGTTGTTTTATTTGTATAAGGTTGTTTTAGCTTTTAATCTCTGTTTATTTGTTATTGTTGTCTTTTGTTACATTACTGGAAGCAGTCACCTTCGTCAGTTTTGTTTGTAATCTCATTTTGATTTCTTTGTTCCCTTATTCCTATGTTTAGGTCGGTTTCATTATCTACGATTTTATTTTGTTGCCTCATTTTCCGTTCGCTGCATTTTTTTGCTTACGTGAATTATTATGCTTATCTCCATTAGATCTTCTCCCTTACTTCATTCCCCGCGTCTCATTTCTACCAAATTACCCTTATCACAAGTCCCACAATTTCATTTCGTCACCTCATTTTCCCTTCGCTGCATCATTTTACTTACTTGCAATATCCTCATCTCCGTTCAGCTTCCCTCCTCACCTCATTCTCCTCGCCTCATATCCATTCCCTCATTTCCCCCACATCACCTTTCCCACCATCCGCACAATTTCATTTCGTCGCCTCATAATCCCTCTCGCTGCATCATTTTACTCACGCCCATTATTATCCTTATCTTCCTTAGATCTCCCCTCGCCCCTTGCCTCACTCCCTCGCGTCATACCCATTGCCTCATTTCCACCGCATTACCTTCATCTGACCCGCGAGACAATCCGCGTCTCGGCTTTTGAGATTGACCATTGTTTATTTTCTTGGCACCAGCATTTCAATCCTCTACTTCCGCCCGGCTCAAGGCTCCTGTTGTGCTGCGGTCTCTTTCTCTTGCCTTTTTCTGGGTGTGTGTGTTTTTTTTCTCCTATTTTCTATTTAGCTTTTGTTCTTTTATCTCTTTCTCTATTTTTTTTTTTTTCGTAAAATTTTTGTCTACATATTTTCGTTATCTACTTCATGCTCCTGCTCCTCTTTTTCCTCCTCCTACTCCTTATCCTCCTCCTCCTCCTCCTTTCACTCATCTTCCTCCCCCTCCTCCTTCTCCTTTCCCTCCTCCCCCTCCTTCTCCTTCTCCCCCTCCTTCTTCTCCTCTTCTTCACCCTCCTCCTTTTCGTCTTACTGCCCCTCCTTCTCCTCCTTTTCCTCATCCTCTTCCTTCTTCTCCTTCTCCTCCTATTTCTCCTTCTTCTCTTCCTCCCCCTCCTCTCCTCCTCCTCTGCCTCCTTAACCTCCTCCCCTCCTCTTTTTGACCCCCCCCCCCCCGCATCCCAGCTGCGAGAAGCCACAAACAATAAACAGGTTTGAACAATACATCCCCTGAACGATTCTTCATCCTCTGAGCTTGTCGAATTGTTGTTTTTTAAAACTATTTTCCTGGTTATCTGTGACATCTAAATAAAAAAAAGATTTTCACTAATCCCCCCTTCCTTCAGCCTCGTGTTATATTCGCCAGGATTTTCCTCGTTATATTTACTTTATGGAGCAAAATTCTCCCTCTCGACAGGATTCCACATTCCATCCCAGATCACCCCCCCCCTCCCCCATACCTCCCTCCACTTCCCCCTGTTCGTTAGACCAAGGAGAAGGAGGAGGGAAGGGGGGAGGGGGGATCTAGGCCACCCTATCTTTGTTTCCTTGGCCACACCCCGGGTTCTGCCCATATCACCTCTTCTCTTTCCCTCTCTCTTTCTTTTCTTTATTCATTTCTTTGTAGTCCTCTAATACACTCCGGCTTTTGGTGTATATATATCATTCTCTCTCTCTCTCTCTCTCTCTCTCTCTCTCTCTCTCTCTCTCTCTCTCTCTCTCTCTCTCTCTCTCTCTCTCTCTCTCTCTCTCTCTCTCTCTTTCAAAATCCTATGCTCTCTCATGACTGTATTTATGATCTCTATATATCATGATTTTCTTTTATGTTCCGCTCTTATATTTCGAAGTAAAATCTTTTCTGGTCTTTAATGTTCCTCTCCGTCTCAGATTGCTAGTATGGTTTTACACAAACACACACACATATATATATATATATATATATATATATATATATATATATATATATATATATATATATATATATGTGTGTGTGTGTATATATATATATATATATATATATATACATATACACATACACATATATACATATATACATCTATCTATCTATGTATATCATCTCTATCTCTCCCTCTCTCTCTCTCTCTCTCTCTCTCTCTCTCTCTCTCTCTCTCTCTCTCTCTCTCTCTCTCTCTCTCTCTCTCTCTCTCTCTCTCTCTATGTATATATATATATATATATATATATATATATATATATATATATATATATATATTTGCGCATCAAAATTCATTCTCTGATCCCCTTCTCCTTAATTTCTCACCTATTTTACCATTTCTCTCTCGTTCAGCATTTAATTTGCACGAAATCTATTCTTTCCTCGCTTGTCTCCAGGGGAAAAAAGGTCACCTGACGTTATATCAACGCCTCTCTCTCTCTCTCTCTCTCTCTCTCTCTCTCTCTCTCTCTCTCTCTCTCTCTCTCTCTCTCTCTCTCTCTCTCTCTCTCTCTCTCTCTCTCTCTCTACCTACCTA
>NC_061836.1:15861855-15881855 GCF_019202785.1 Penaeus chinensis
TCCCTCTCCCTCCCTCTTCCTCCCTCCCTCCCTCCCTCCCTCCCTCCCTCCCTCCCTCCCTCCCTCCCTCTCCCCTCTCCCCTCTCCCTCTCCCTCTTCTTCCCTCCCACTCATGACTCACTTTGACCGTGTTCTGCTCATTAAAATTAGATTAGTATAAAAACCATGTCCACGCGGGAGGTTCATTTCGTGTGGGGGGTGGGGTGGGGGGGCTGTCCATAACGGATTCGAACCGCGGCAGCGCTTGCGGGTGGCTCGTCTTCGTCCCGACCGCACGCACCTGCCTCGTCGGGGGCTGCGAGAGACCGTGTTCTCTGAGTTCTGTTTTTTTTTTTTGTTTCTGTTTTTGAGGAAGAGGGGAGGGCTTATTCATGAGAGCTGGTGTTATTTTTTTTAGATGTTTTGCTCTCTGTCTCTGTTCAGCTGTCTTTAAAGCTGTATTTATCGTTTTTTTTTTGTTCATGTTGTAGACTGTATAAGTTTTGGACATTATGAAAAGATATGTTCATTATTTTATTTTATTAATATCAATTTTATCGATTTATATAATCATTAGTGTCCTAATTCAGGCCTTGTGAAGAAAGGAACGAACAGTTCCCTTTGGAGTGCAGTGAAGCAGGCAAAAAGATCTGTCACTGTTCGATCAGATTTTCGAGGAAATGCCAATTACCATTATAACTTGATTTTCACTTTTTAACTCTTCCCTCGGGCGCTGTCTGATTGTACAGCGGCGTGACGTATACAGATAAAAAGATAAAAAAAAAATGTGTGCGGTCGCGTGAGGTGGTGGAAAGTCGAAAAGGGAAACTACGGAAGGAGTGAGTGTGTCCTGGTATCGGTGCTAATTACCAGGTAAGCACTTGCTTTCACGCTACGCCCTGTCGGTGTCCGGTGACGTAACGCGTGGTGGCTCATTCTGCTTATTTGATTAGTCTTCCTTTTCTCCATCTTTGTTTTAACGCTCTCTTCTACACTTACAGTTACTCTCACTATTAAAAAAACAAAACTGTCCGTTACTTCCCTAGTGTACTGTTGTGTGCTTCCCTGTGCTGTGGCGTATCAAGAAAGCATCCCGTACGCACAGCACATACAGCACCATCTACGCCGTGCTTGCCTTCCTGCCTTCCGACCGGCCATAAAGTCGCAGTGGCTTTGGCGGTTTGAATGGCGGCGAGACGCGTTCGCCACGGGGGCTGAGGGGGAAGGGGTAGGAGAAAGGGGGAGGGGAGGAGGGAGGAAAGGGCCGGGGTGGGGGAGAAGGGGGAAAGGAGAACAAGGAATGGGGTAAGGGAGGAGGGAGAAGGGAGAGAGGGGTTGGGGGGGGGTTTCCTCGCCCTCCACCGCACAAGGGGCAATAAGGAACCCCTTAGCCACGACGGTTAAACATTTTCCAGGGCCAGAACAAAAGTGCCGGACGAAATGACACCAGCCGTAAGTTGACGCGGCCCGAACGAGAGCTTTGCCTGCCGCTACCACTGCTGCCGTTGATGCTTCTGCTGCTGCCTGCCTCGACTGCTGATGCCATCATTGTTGATGCTTCTGCTACTGCTGCGATGCTTTCCCTGCTGCTGCTGATGCCCTGCTGCTGGTGCTTTTGCTTCTCCTTCTACTGAATTTACTGCATCTGCTGGGAACGTTCTTACTGCTGCCTCTATTGCTTCCTCAGCTACTCTTGGTCCCTCACTCTCGACGTGGTTCCCACCCTGGCTTCTGAGGGGGGGGGGGGAGCTTGGAGGTGCGGAAATTGCTGATAACGGAGATGGGAGCGAGTCGGTGAGAAAGAGAGATAGAGAGGGAGAGAGAGAGAGAGAGAGAGAGAGAGAGAGAGAGAGAGAGAGAGAGAGAGAGAGAGAGAGGGAGGGAGGGAGGGAGGGAGGGAGAGAGGGAGAGGGAGAGGAAAAGAGGGAGAGAGGGAGAGGGAGGGAGAGAGAGAAAGAGAAAGAGATAGGGGAAGGAGAGAGAGGGAGAGGGAGAGAGAGAGAGAGAGAGAAAGAGAAAGAGAAAGAGAAAGAGATAAGGGAAGGAGAGAGAGTCTCGTTGGAGTTAAGTGACTGAGAAAACACTCAAGAAATGGAAAACGCCAGTTACGACTGAGCGAATGGAAAGGAAGTGGCTCATATCCATAGCATTACTCGGAAACTCTAACGATGGAAGACTTCATGCGGAAAACTTATGCAATAATTCAAAAGTCATTTGCATCGCTTATTAATACGCACTCCGGGAGAAAGTTAATGGTTATAACACGTCTTTACTAGAACGCCATAGCCCCTTACTCCTTACCCCTTTCCCCTTCCCCTCCCTCCTCCCCCTCCCCTTCCTCCTTCTCCCTTCCCCCTCCCTCCCCCAGTTCCCCCCGGGGCGAGCGCCCCCTCTTGCCTACTTAACACTTATCGCTGGGCATTTCTCGGGTCGTGTTCGCACGGGCCGTCCGGGCTATGTATCATCTCAAATGGGGCGGCGAACGCGACCTTGGGGCATACGAGCAACCTCTCTCTCTCTTTTCTTTCTTTCTCTCTTTCTGTCGGTCTGTTTCTCTGTCTTTCTGCCTGTCTATTTCTCTCTCTGTCTCCCTCCCCCTCTCTCTCTTTCTCTTTCTCTTTCTCTTTCTCTCTTTCCTTTCCTCCCTCCCTCCCCCCCCCCCCTCTCTCTCTCTCTCTCTCTCTCTCTCTCTCTCTCTCTCTCTCTCTCTCTCTCTCTCTCTTTCTCTCTCTCTCTCTCTCTCTCTTTCTCTTCCTCTTTATCTTTCTCTTTTTCCTTCCTTCCCCTCTCACTCCCTCCCTCCTTCCCTCCTTCCCTCCCTCCTTTCCTCCTTCCGTCCCTCCCTTCCTCCCCCTCACCCAACCTCTTTCCCTGGTCCTTTCCTCCCTTCCCCACCCCCTCGTGCCTTCCCCTTCCTCCTCCTTCCCCTCCCCCCTCCCCCTACCCCCTCCCCACCCCCAGGAAAAAGACACGCCGGGCTCCATATCCCACTTAGGCCAAGTTTCCCTTCCATACACCTTTCCTCGGTTTCTCCCTTCCTTGTAAAAACCTTAATGAGCCGAACACATGTCTTCCTCTTAGATACTTAGCGTGACTTTCCCCTCATCTGTAGTGGGATTTTTTCCCCTTTGTTCTCTAATTCATCATGATTATTTTATTATTATTTTTTGTGTGTTGGGAGTTTCCCCTTCGCAAAGTCCTCCTCGACGGAACTCGGGTCGTCCATCCATCACGTAAGACGGAAGGCCTTGTTCGGTGTTATTACTACGTGTTGGTTGTTCGATGCCGGTCCACGTGTGTTTGTTGTTGTTTGTGCTTCTTTTCTGGTCTTGTTTTGGGGGGGGGGGGGGGTATTTTGTTTTTATTGTGTTGGTGGTTTGTTTATGTTGGTGGGTTTTGTGACTTAGTTTTGTTTTTATGTTTAACGATATTTTCTGTTTTCTTGTCGCCTTTTTTTTTGTTTTTTTTTTTGTTTTGAGAGAGAGAGAGAGAGAGAGAGAGAGAGAGAGAGAGAGAGAGAGAGAGAGAGAGAGAGAGAGAGAGAGAGACAGACAGAGAGAGACAGACAGAGAGACAGACAGAGACAGAGAGAGAGAGAGAGAGAGAAAGAGAAAAGGAAATATATATTTTTTCCCATCTCCCCTCTGCGACTTTTCCAACTGTGCCTCTTCTTGTTACCCTTTCCCCCTCTTCTACTTATCAGTCATTCCCTCTTATCCACGTCTCCCTCCCTTCCTTCCTTCCGCCCTTCCCCTTCCAGAGAATCTTGTCTCGACGGCCTATCACTCATCCCGAACTTTCTCTTTCGCTTTATCCTGCCTCCCCTCCTTTCTCTCTCCATCCCTTTTCCCTTCGGTTTTCTTCTCTCTTTCAAGGTCTTTCACTCTCCCTTTCTTTCTCTTTTGTGTGTCTTCTGTCCTCTACGTGGGGTAAGGTTTACTTTTTTTTCGTACTGTTCGTTAATTTTCGTTTATCATTTGCTTCTGTCTTCTTTCTTTTTGGTTTATTTGTTCTTCTATATCTGTATTTTATCATTCACTCGCATGATATTCTTTTATATTCTGGGTCCGTCTCTTCCTCTTTTTCTCTCTTCCTATTTCCTTTCTCATCTTCCTCTTTCTCCTCCTTACCTCCTCCTCTTCCTCTTTTTCCTCCTTACCTCCTCACATCCTTCTCCTCCTCTTCATCACATCCTCCTCCTCCTCCTCTTCTTCCTTTTCCATCATCTTCACTATCACCATCATGAAATATCATCATTACCGTCTTTAGTTTTTCTTATTTTCTTTATATTTTTTTCCATCAACATCTGTATTACATCAATCCTTCCCCTTTCTTCCTCCCCCTTTTGTACCTTCCATTGTTTGCCCCCCCTTCCCTCCCCTCCCTTCCTCCCTTCCTCCCTTCCTCCCTTCCTCCCTTCCTTCTTTCCTCCTTCCCTCCCCTCCCCCCTCCCTCTCTCCCTCCCACCATCCCTCCCTTCCTCCTTCCCTCCCTTCCTCCCTTCCTTCCTCCTTTCTCCCTCCTCCCCCCCTCCCCCCCCCCTCTCCTCCCACCATCCTCCCTTCCTCTTCCGTCCTCCCCCCCCCTCCCCCCCCCTCGTCCCCCCTTTTCTCTTCCTTAACACCCTCCTCCTTCCCCACTGTGGCCCCTTTTTGTCATCTTTCGCCCGATTTCCTTCGTTTCATTCATTCACTTATTCACTCATTCACTCATTCTTTCCCTTTTACCCCCTCCCCCCCCCCTCCCTGCGCGCACGCCCTCTCTCTCATTCATTTATTTCAAACTCTCTCGTGTGTAATGTGGTCTGTTTTTTTTTTTTTTTTTTTTTTTTTTTCCCCTTTTTTTTTTTCTTAATTTTCTTTTTTTAAGGCTACCAAGGGTTGATTGAGAGCCTTTGTTATTTTCTTTTTCTTTAATTCAGGGAGCTTAATTTGACTCCCGCGGGTCCGTATGGTCACACGTGGCGTAAATTGGTCTATAGGCGCCCCTTCACTCCCCTCTCTTTCTCTCTCTCTCTCTCTCTCTCTCTCTCTCTCTCTCTCCTCTCTCTCTTTCTCTTTCCCTTTCCCTTTCCCTTTCCCTTTCCCTTTCCATCCACTTTTCCATCGTTTTTTCTTTTCCATTCTTCTATCCTTCCAGCTTTTACCTTTCGCTTTCCTTCCTTCTCGCCCTTCCCCGCAGCCCGGGTTATAATTTTCCCGGGGGGTCTTTTTTTTTTTTTCTTTTCTTTTCCTTTCCTTTCTTTTCTTTCCTTTTATCAGGTTTTCTCTCCGTCCCTCCTTTGCCGACTCAGTGACCCGTTGACTTATCACGCTTCCCGTTTGAATGTTCCAGAGTTGCTGTTGTTGTTGGTTTTTGTTTGTTTTTTTTTGCGTTAACACTTCTTTCGTTTGACTATTTGTCTGTGGTAAAATCTATGCATTTTTTGTTAAATTTATTGTTGGAAAATAACATAAAATTGTTTCTTTCATCTCTCCCTTTTCAAATTTTCCCCCAACCATTTTTAGTCTTGACTCCAAAATTGGGAGAAGCGGAGTTTTTTATCTTTCTCTCTCTCTCTCTCTTTTTTTTTCTCCGAAATAAGTACCATATGCACCACTGCCAACAAACCCAATTTTGAACTGAGGATAACAACTCAGATTGTTTACCCCTTTGAACCTACAGAACTCCTCCCAAGAAAGAGGGCGGGGGGAGAGAGAGATAAAGAGACTCTGATAAAGAGAAAGAGAGATATATAGCGAAAAAGAGAGAGATAAAGAGAAAGAGAGAGGGAGGAGAGACTCGCGCTTGTTGCAAGTTTCACAGCTGAAGATAGGGCAAATTGCAAGCCAGAGGAAGACCCAAAAGCGGCGACGACGTTGCAGCGTGCGTCTTCGTCGTGCAACCTAAGCAGCTTCTGTTGTTCTTTTGAAGATGATAAAACACGCGTCCTTAATCTTCCTTTCGGAAAGTAACTTTTTTTACGGAAAGTTATAATCTGATTATATGCTAATTAGCCACCTCGAGTGTTTTCAGTACTCATTTTCTTTTCTTTTTCTCTTTTTTCTCACTTTATTCAATTTCTCTCACACGATCATACTTGGGGAGCCGTTTGATGTGTACGCAATATGTACATTTTCCTTCGACATATGTTGGGTGTAATTACAGCACATTACGCACGGACTTCTTGAGTGTATGGTAAAACCGGCGCCGTTATAAGCCCGCGAGATGGCGTCGATTCCGACTCTCATTCGCGAAGAACAATTTTAATAATGCGACATATGTTGCATGTGCATCAGTTGTTGTTTTTCCTCATTTTGGTATTTTTCGGTAATTTTCTTCGTGGGCGTCATGACCACGGTGGAATGAAAGTGGCATTGCGGGGGAAATTTCACGTTTTTTTAATCTTCTTTTCTACCTCCATTTTCTTGTCTTTTTTTGGTTTGATTAAAGTAGAACGAGATGCATTTGTGGGTTAAATTGGGTCGTCCAACCTAACGGATCGGGTAATAATTGTTATTAATGTGGTTGTGTTTCACTTTTTTATTTCGCATATTAATTAATTTAAAACTGTGATCAAACCTGCATGTAATGCAATTAACGCACTTAATATGACGTCGACCAAGCAGAGTAATCATCACCCATTAATTTCCAATTAGAAGTGAGGACAGCATTACGTCATAGCCGCTTGGGTGACTTCGAAACGGTTTTCTGCCACGCCCCGCGCCCGCTGTCACGGCTGCGAGACCGGACGTCGGAAGCCCAGCGAATCGGCGGGAGCTTCCGATAACGCAGTAAAATTGATGAATCGTGTCGCTGTTTCGAGGGCCAAGGCGCGCAAAGTCGAGGAACAGTTATCGCGATGGAGTGAGATGTCTATTATTGTCTCTTTGAGATGAGAGGGGGAGTGAGGGGCACACTAGGCTTTGCCATTGATGAATATTGTCACTGATATTATGAAATGGTCGGAAAAACTGGGCGTCCTACGGCCTTCTGTCCGTCGGCTTTTTGTGGTCAAAAGGGTTGCCTGGACTGATCTCATCGCCGTTGTTTTTGCTTTGCCTCTGAAAGGGCAGTTAGGCTTAGGCCGCCGGAATCCTGTTCTGATAATAACTCCCCTAGCCAAACTATCCACATACAGTATATGTGTGTGTGTGTGTGTATATATATATATATATATATATATATATAATATATGTATATAATATATAAATATATATATATGTTATATACATATATATATTATATATATATATTATATACATATATATATTATATATTATATATATACACATATGTGTGTGTGTGTGTCGGTTTGTGTGTTAGTGTATTTATGTGTATTTGTTTTGCAGTTAGCGTTGAAAGTTGTGAACTTGATTTAGACATTTTACTTCATATTTTCGAAATGTATGTGAAGAGAGAGAGAGAAATATATATATATATATATATATATATATATATATATATAGAGAGAGAGAGAGAGAGAGAGAGATGAACTATACATGAACCCCATTGAGTATCTACCTTAAAAAAGAAATTGAATTGAAACACCAGGTCTCCAAACGCAGATGACCCAAATCACTTGTTTCTCCCATCACTGGCCGCCCTTAACCTTCCATCTTCGCAGCGGACGCAAGACCCCTTTTCCACGAGAATTAGGTGTGGGCGTGGGCGTGGGCGTGGGCGGGCGGGTGGAGGGAGATGACTTCCGCGACGCCCAACCCGCATGATCGCCGGCGACGTGATAGGCCTCGATGGGTCAGTCAGGCGAGCAACGCGATAGGGTCACGAAGGGTGTCGATTACCTCTTGGCCGGGGGTCGAAGCGGGACAGAGTTTTGTGTTCAAATTTGTTTGAGTAGTTATTATAGTTCTGAGTATTTTTGTTGTTGTGAAATTGTTTTATTGTTATATTTGTCTGTTGTTATTCTATGAACATCATCATTAATGGTCTTTACAAATACTGATAATACTATTGACGCTACTGTTATCACTGGTATCATTATTAATATTATTATCAAAGTCTCTTAATACGATTTCTATGATAAGAAGTTTTCATCGCGTTCCATCGGCGACTCTGATTAACCGAGCCCCTTCCTTTTCTCCGGCCGATGGGGTAGGGGGGGGGGGATGGCCTTGGATTAGCGTAGGTTTGCGGAAGGGTTTTTGCAGACGTCCCCAGCCGGACGCCGATCCTGGTTAAGCCATCTGTTTGATTCCTCGCATAGTTCTTTCCAGTTAAGAGTTGGTTTTTAAAAAGTTCTTCGAGTCAGGTGGTCCATGTAGGAACCTGTCATGAGCTGCTCTGCATGCGTCTGCCATGCATATGTCGAAGATTGTTACATATGGTAGATCTTGCCGTTACGAGTTTGAACTTAGCCTTTGGATAAAAGAGATCTCATGTTAAAGCAGCGTTATTTTTGTCATTAGTTATATGTATTTTTTATATTTTTTATATATATTTTTTGTTCTGGTTGATTTAAAAAAAATTGTTAACAGGAGCGCGCAGTAATTATCATGTCCCCAGGTGAGGACAGGAGAGATGCAGAGTATGCGGGAATAAGGGCTCGTCCAAGGAGGGAAGCAGGGAAGGGGAAAGGGGGGAAGGGGGAGGGGGGGGCACCTCACTACCGAGTGCGGAGACAGTGACAAGTAATTCCACCACTGAGCGTATATTGGCCGGCGCTGCGTGGCCGTTATGGCTACCTCCATCTTCCTCATCTCTCTCCTCCCTCCCACCTTCCCTCCCTTCCTTCCTACCTCTGTTTTCCGATCCCCCTTCTCCCTTCCTCTCTTGCCGTTGTTCATCCCTTCCTTCTTCCTTCCTTTCTCTATCTCTTTCCCTCACGGAGTTCCTACCTTCCCTCCCTTCCCTCCTTTCCATCTTCCATATATCCTTTCTTACTCCTATCCATCTACCTTCTTCAATCCCTTTCCACCTCTTTCCCTCCCTCCCCCTGTCTCTCTTTCCTCCTCCCCTTCCTTCCTTCCTTCCCTCCCTCCCTCCCTCCCTCCCTCCCTCCCTCCCTCCCTCCCTCCCTCCCTCCCTCCCTCTCTTTCTCCTCCCCTCCCACGTACCTCCCACCTCCCCTCACCCCCCTCTCCATTCATTTCCACAACCCGAATAGTGCACAGACAGTAATAAACCCCGTTCCGTATCCTTTCAAACTAATTCGAATTCCTATTACTCCAACTCCCCCTAGGTAGCCCCTCCCCCTCCCCTCCCCCTTTCCTCCTTCCTCCCATCCCCCTTAATCCTTCTCCATAGGTTTTCCCCTCTAGCCCTAGCTCCCTTCTCTACCCTCTTCCCCTTCTCCTTAGTTACTTCATCCCTTGCTTCGTCGCTCCCTCTTTTCTCCCCCCCTCCCTCCCCCACGCCCTGTACCCATCCTTTCTCCTCGCTCTTTTATTCCCCTACCTTCTCGTTTTTTCATTCCCTTCCCCTCGCTCCTTCACCCACTCCCATTCACTCCCCCCTCCCTCACTCCTTCAACCCCTTCGCCCTCGCTCTTTCACCCCCTCCCCCCTCGCCCATTCACCCCCTCCACCCCCTCCTCCTCCCACCCCCTCCTCCTCCTCCCACGCCCTCCTCCGCCCACACCCCTTCCCCAGCAGCGAGGCGACCGCGGTACCTACTGACCCAACAACAGGAAGGGCTGCCGCTCCTCCGCGCGCTGTCTGTGATTTAGGGTTCCGGGGATGTTTTGTCAACGGAGATACAGCTTCTCTTTTCCTCGGCACCGTCACACTGTCAAAGGATGATGCGGGAAGTTTCTCTATTTGTCTGTTTTTTGGGGGTGAGTTTGTTCTGGGCCAGTGCTGGGTGTGTATATAATGTGCGCGCCACACAAGGAGGCAGAAAGACGCGCGTACACACACACACACACACACACAAACACACACACACACACACACACACACACACACACACACACACACACACACACACACACACACACACACACACACACACACACACACACACAGAGAGAGCTTCTTGTTCTATCTATATTCATTCATATATTCCTCCTTGTTCGTATTCTTTTTTTCGCGTCATTTACTTGAACATTAACCGTTATGGAGGAAAGTTGTCCCTCTGGCTGCCATTACGTCGTGCGGCTGGAGTCCCCGGCTCGCCCCATCCCCTCTGCCTAAAAATGCAGTATCATCAATGCTGCCGTCATGGTCACAAAACACACCATATATAGTAAATATATATAAACTCCTGCTGGCTATAGATTGAAGATAACTGGATAACTGGACTAGCCTCTTGCTCTCTTGCTAGCTACACAGGAGATACGAGACTAGGTCTTCTTTTCATTTTCCTTACCTTCTGCTTTCCTCCTTGTTGTAGCTATCACAGAGAATCTGTACCTACTAGTCATAGATGGTAGGTCAGGGTTTTAGACTAGCCCTTCTCTTTTAACCTCCCTCTCCCTATCTTCCTAGTTGAAGCCAACGTTCCTACTAGCTACAGACTCAAGGTCAACTAGCCTCTCCCCCTTTCCCCTCGCCTCTTCTCACCTCCTAGTCTACGAGCCATAGACAGAAGACCAGACTAGCTAAACAGGCACCTCCCTTTTCCCCTCGCTTCTCCCCGGCCCCTAGTTGTAGCTATTACAGAGGACCGAGATGGACCGAGACGAGGTGTAGGGGCAGGCGTGAAATATGACCTCGTTTCGTTCGGTATAAGGCCCTATACTCTGCTCCTCCGAAGACCGAGATATTTATAGGGGAGGATAATTTTTCTTTGTTCCTTTTTTATACATATGCTTGTTTCATAGTTTGTGATTATTGTGATGATTCGGGAAACTGGACTTTGGGGGATGGATTCGATGGGTGTGTTTTGAAGAGCAGTTCTAGACCGGGAACAGTGTTGTTTTTACTTGATATTTGTTTTATATCTCTAACAAACGTGGTTGAGATTGGTTAGAAAGAAGAATAAAAATAGAAAGAATATATATCTATAAATTAGTATCTATGTAGAGATACATCTTACGGACAGAGATCCAATTAACAAACATTAACAAGGAAAACGCATATCATATTTTTTTTTTCCCGCTTTGAGAGACTCTTCTGTTGTTTGGCAAGACGGACTAAGTCAACAGTCTTCCCGCGGGTGAAAAATTGCACGGATCACAACTCGAGGGGCGGAGGCAGCCTGAAGGAGCATCCGTTAAAACAATTAAGAACTTGAGATTATTGATTTATGCGTTCCCTCTTGGACAGACTTTAAACGGGGATATTCTGTTCGTATTTCCAGTGATGCGTATTATTTTTATTTTATTTACTATTACTACAGATGTTTTCCCCTTTATGTTATTGTTATTATTGTTGTTATTGTTAATTGCTATTATTGCTGTTTTCATTATTATCATTACTGTTGTTGTTGTCCTTATCATTATTTTTATTGTTATTATTGTTGTTGTTATTATTGTCATTATGTTGATCAGCAGTAACAGCGCCGTCGCCCCCCCCCCCCACCACCACCACCCCCACCAACCCCACCCCCACCACCGCGATCATCAATTTCAGAACTCCCTCCCTACACGAAAATAAAGACCGCTGACCTTCAGAAAAAAAAGGTCACGAAACCCAGACGGAAGTTGAAGTATCAGCTGAAGTTTCTCTCTTTTTTTTTTTTAACCATCCTTTTTCTCGAGCGTCGGAGCCAAATGTCTGAAGTTCTTATACAAGAAGTTTTGGGAAAGAAGTTCATACTCCCTTGAGGTGGATATGAAAGCGTCTGAAGGAGGAGGAGGAGCTTGAAGGTCGAGCCGCCCGGGTGACTCGACGATTCGTGAGAGGTTTGGTAGGTCGGGAAAGGGGGTTTTTCTCTTTCTTTCTTTTTCTTTCTTTCTTCGTTTTTCATTTTTCATTTTTTCGTTTTTTTTTTGTTAGTTTTTTTCGTTTTTTCGTTCTCATTTTTTAATTTGTTTCTATTTTTCAGTTTTTTATTTGTTGTTGTTTTTCTTTTCTTTTTCGTTCTTTTTATTTTTAATTGGTATGAGTGTTGGTCTGTTCTTTCTCTTTTCTTTCTTGGTCGGATTCTGTTTGTGTCTCTTTTTTCTTTTGTTTATATAGTTCTCACTCTGTTGTTGTTTTGTTTAGTATTTCTCTCTCTCTCTCTCTCTCTCTCTCTCTCTCTCTCTCTCTCTCTCTCTCTCTCTCTCTCTCTCTCTCTCTCTCTCTCTCTCTCTCTCTCTCTCTCTCTCTCTCTCTCTTCCTCCGTCCCTCCCTCCCTCCCTCCCTCCCTCCCTCCCTCCCTCCTACTTTTCTCCTTCCCATCCTCCTCCCTCTCTTTTTCTTCCTCTGCTGAAGGAGGAGGTAGGGAGCGGCGGCTCCTCCTTTAAATCCCTTTGGCTTCTTATGACGCTGATAAAGGGGTTCTGGTCTCTCAAGGGAGCATTTCCTCTCCTCTCCTCTCGATTCTCGTTTTGTCTCTCCTTCTCATTCTTTGGCTTTCGTGTAGTCTATCTGTCTCTTGTTTCTTTTTATTTGAGCGCATCGCGTGTCTATTTTTGTTTTCTCTTCCTCTCATTCTCTGTCTTACTCTTCCATATGCTCCTCTCCCTCTCCCTCTCTCTCTTTCCCCCTCTTCCTCTCCCTTCTTTTCTTCCCCTCCCTCCTGCCTCTCCATTCCTCCCATCTTCCATCTCCCTCCCTCCTATTTCCCCCATCCCTTCCCCTCTCTCCCTCTTCCTCCTCCTCTTCCACTCCTCCCCCATCTCCCTATCTCTCTCTCTCCGTACACCATGGAATCGCGGTCTGGATTTCTTTTTTCTTTTCTTTTTTCTTTCTTTTTTCCGATTCCTCTTTTTTCTCGTCGTTGGCCTTGACGCTGACGAGTGACCTTCAGCCCAGTGGCTTTGCGTACGCGGCCTCGGCGATCTCTTTTGCGCTGCGGCTTTGGGCTTTTCCTCTTTATTCTTTTCCTCTTGTGTTCTTATATTTTCTTTTCCTCTATGTTCGCTTTGGTTTTATTTGCTTCATGTTTTATTTCGGGTCTTTATTTTTGTGTGAGCAGAGGGTGGAGGGCGCGAGGGGAGGGAGGGAGGGAGGAGCGGAAAGTGCGAGCGTCTTGGCAGAAGGAAGGGAAAGGAGAGGCGAAGGAAGTGCTCTTGCATATCTTATCAAGATGAACACGAATCACTGTCAGGATGTCTTGTGTTTTTTTACTCTTATTCTTGTTTTCTTGTTTTCCTTTTGACTCATATTCTGCGTCTGTTTGTTTATGAGTGATTTCTCTTCTTCTCTCTCTCTCTCTCTCTCTCTCTCTCTCTCTCTCTCTCTCTCTCTCTCTCTCTCTCTCTCTCTCTCTCTCTTCTGTCTCTCTCTCTCTCTCTCTCTCTCTCTCTCTCTCTCTCTCTCTCTCTCTCTCTCTCTCTCTCTCTCTCTCTCTCTCTCTCTCTCTCTCTCTCTCTCTCTCTCTCTCTCTCTCTCTCTCTCTCTCTCTCTCTCTCTCTCTCTCTCTCTCTCTCTCTCTCTCTCTCTCTCTCTCTCTCTCTCTCTCTCTCTCTCTCTCTCTCTCTCTCTCTGTATATATGTATATATACATTGATAGATAGGTAGATAGATAGATAGACATATATAGATAGATAGATATATAAATAGATAGATGCGCGCACACACACACTCGCGCACACGCACACACACAGACACACAGACACACAGACACACACACACACACACACACACACACACACACACACACACACACACACACACACACACACACACACACACACAGATCTCTCTCTCTCTCTCTCTCTCTCTCTCTCTCTCTCTCTCTCTCTCTCTCTCTCTCTCTCTCTCTCTTCTCTCTTTCTCTCTTTCTCTCTCTTCTCTCTCTCTCTCTCTCTCTCTCTCTCTCTCTCTCTCTCTCTCTCTCTCTCTCTCTCTCTCTCTCTCTCTCTCTCTCTCTCTCTCTGTCTGTCTGTCTGTCTCTCTCTCTCTCTCTCTTGTTCTCTCTCTCTCTCTCTCTCTCTCTCTCTCTCTCTCTCTCTCTCTCTCTCTCTCTCTCTCTCTCTCTCTCTCTCTCTCTCTCTCTCTCTCTCTCTCTCTGTACATACATGAATACATACATACATGTATTTGTATATGTATTTATAGTATAATATACGTATATTGTATACAGACTGCATTTGCATAGTATTTATATTCATACACAGTATTCGTGTCTTCAATATATAATACACATTCTTTGAGATATATTAAAGAATATATTAGATGCTAAAGTGTTAGTGTATGTATATGCATGCGTGTGGTGTAGATACTTTTCAGAAACTGTGATACGGGGAAGACGATGTTCAGTTATGGCTGTGGTTGGTATTCATCATATGGTGTTGATGCTCCCGTGCTGTGGGAATTTCCTTCCGTGTTCTCTCTGTGCTTGTTTTGTTTCTGTATATTCGTATGTGTGGTCTTATTCATCTTTTTATCATTTCATTATATTTCGAATTGATTTTTTTTAATGATTAGTATTTTGATGCATCTGGTTGCCCGTTTTGTCCGTGTATGAATATCTATGAAAATATGCATCTATCGTTTCGTCTATTCATCAATCTCTCTCTCTTTCGTTTGGCTCGATGGCGCCCGCATCGTTTCCAGCACGCCAGCATATACGGGCGGCGATACTCGAACCCCGCCGAGAGCTTCCCGTAAATGTGATCGATGCTTTACTACCAGTGCGTGTATTTGCGCGCCATACTGTGCGTGCACGAAAAGGCTTTTCTCCCCTCACCCCCAGTACACAAACAGGCTTCAACCCACGCACACCCACAAGTGACAATACTTCCTCCCCTCTCCATCCCCCCCCCAGACGTAATAATTTACAGCTCCCCCTCCCTCTAATCCCCTCCACCCCCCTTTCCCTCCCTCCTCCCATTCCCCCAATCCCTTTTCGCTCCCTCCTTCTCCCCTCCACCCCCATTCCCCCCTTTTCCCCCCTTTTCCCTCCCTCCCTCCCCCTCCCGCAAAGGCGTCTGCACGCGCTCCCCCACGCCTGATCTGACGCCTCGACCCGACTCGCACGAGGAGACCGGGGGACGGCGCTCATTACGGAGCCCCGCGGAGACCACTGCGGAGAGACCGAAGGGAATTAAGAGTTAACCAAGGCGAGACCCGCTGCCTCCGCTCGGCCAGTTCGCAGATGTGGAATGGCGAGAGGAGGCCGTTAAGGTCCCTGGTCGGTGGGGGGGGGGGGGGGGGATCTGCTTTTATTAGGTGGTGATTATGAATAAATAGAGATAAGAATGAATGGATAGACAGATGGTGATGATGGATAAGTAAAGATGGAGTGAGTAGAATGATGAATAGATACAAGACGAAAATATATATACACTGATAAAAGAAAAAGTAGTAGAAATGAAAATACCACATTACAGGCATCATAAAGGTCCCAAACTGTTATAAAAAAAAATATATATATCGATAATAATAGTTATTGTATTAATTATCATTACCTCAAAGGTCAAGATAAACTTTTAGAATGAACACATCAACAGAACAGGAAGAAAACGAAAATGTTTCATTATCGGCATCGTAAAGGTTCCTTGTCATAACCGTTATTTGTTTGAACGTAATTAGTCCCTTCCTCTTCTATCAGATTTATAAATAACATGTCGATCATAAAAAAAAGGAAAATAGATAGATACACAGAATGGAAAGAAATGAAAACGCTCGATCACTGTCATAGATTTGGCGAAGTGTGCCAGGCATGCGAGATGGAGACTTAGACAGCAAGGTGTTCGGTGACAGCTAGATTGACATGACACACACGTTCGGAAGAATGTAAAAAAAATGGGTATTTGTCAAACTATTGAAGTTGATGTGTGTTTTTTTTTTTTTTATGAATAGCTAGATACAACAACAATAAAGTTATTTTTTTTTAGCGTCAGATACAACAACAATAAGTTATTTTTTTTAGCGTCGTAAACACTACATATTTCACCAGCTGGAGAGGTTCTGTCTGCATGGATTTCAAAGCAGCTTCTCACACATCATGTTGTGTAGAAAGGAGACAAATACACTTCTATTTCGATCATAATTTAAGTCTTTGTCTCCATTAGTCCTGTTTCGCCCTTTTTTCTTATTCCTCTCTTCGGAATCCTTTTTTTTTTTTTCTCCTTTCCTGACTTTTCGTTTTCTTTTCTTTTTCTAATCTCTTCTTTTCTCATCCTCCCTTTCTTCGTGCCTTTCTGATTGTTGCCCCTTTTACCTTTCATTCATCCTTTGTTTCCGCTTTCTCTCCTCCCTGCCCCCCCCCCCCCCCTTAGTATTCTCATTTTCCTTCCTACTCTTTTTCTCTCCCTCTATACATATCCCTTTTTTTCCCTCTCCTTTCCTTTCCCATTGCCTCCTCTCTCGTCCTTGCCCCACCCATCAAGGCATTAGGCTATCCTTCCCTTCCCCACCCAATCACAAGTCTCTCTCTCTCTCTCTCTCTCTCTCTCTCTCTCTCTCTCTCTCTCTCTCTCTCTCTCTCTCTCTCTCTCTCTCTCTCTCTCTCTCTCTCTCTCCTCCTATCCCTCCCCCTCCCCCCTCTCCTCTCGCTACCTCTTGCCTCCTATCTCCTTCCCCACTCTCCCTCACCTTCTCCCTCTCCTTTTCTCTCTCTCCCTCCCTCCTTCATCCTCCCTTCTTCCCTCCTATCTCCTTCCCTCCTTCTTTCCTCCTTTTTCCCTCCCCACTCTCCCTAACCCTCTCCCTCTCCTTGTCTCTCTCCCTCTCACTCACCCTTTTTCCCTCTCCCTCTCACTCCCCCTTTTTTCTCTTTCCCTCTCACTCCCCCTTTCTCTCTCTCTCTCTCTTCCTCTCACTCCCCCTTTCTCTCTCTCTCTCTCTTCCTCTCACTCCCCTTTTCTCTCTCTCTCTCTCCCTCTCACTCACCCTTTTTCTCTCTCTCTCTCTCCCTCACCCTTTTTCCATCTCCCTCTCTCTCATTTCTTCTGAACAATATACTTCAGGGAGCCGGCTGATGGGATCACCATAAAGAAGCTACGAGAAATTGCTTCGACCGTCTCCCATTTTTGGCTTTCCATCTTCTCTTTTTTATCCATCGTGTATAAATATATATATATATATATTTATATTTAGCTTAGTCACCATCTTCTCTCCTCTCTTTACGTCTGCTTACTCATAGTTTTATGTTCCAGTTTTGGTTTTTTTTTTTACTATTTGTTTTTTATTTTTTTCATGCTTGCTCATTTTTTAAAGAGCTTTTTCATTTTTTTTTATAACATTTCATTATTTTTTATTGGCTCATATAACATCTTTCCTTTTTTTTTCTCCCATTTTTTTGTTCACTATTTACAAAATTTCCTCTTATTTTTCTGCTTGCACTGTATCTTTCACAGTTTTATTTTTTTTCTTCAAATATTTTCGTTCCATTCTGCTTACTTATATAATGCTCTTTTTTTTCTTTTTACTCAAAATCATTCCTTTCTTTTACATACTAAAACACTTGTCCTATTTCGCTCAAATCTTTGTCTCTTTTTATCATTCGAGATTTGCTTTTTCTTTTTTACCACATACATCCACACAGAAATAACAAACATTTCTATTTCGTTTTATCTTATGTTCTCAAAGCCTCCTAGTCCTTTTTTATCATTCCTTTTTTTTTTTTTGTATGCCCCTCCCCACCCAGCCCGAGCGCATAACACATATTTAAGTCAAGGTGAACCGGCAGCGTGGACTGGGCAGCATTCCTTGTAAAGATCAAGTCTCATTCGTGTTACAGATGTCGAAACGTTGCCTCTGATATTAAGACGTGCGCGTGGCGTCCAGTTTTAAAGGGGGGCTTGTACTGATTAAAAAAGGTTGCTTGTCTATTCTGCGACCAAAAAAATGGAAGAAAATAAGCTTTTGTTTTAGTATTGTTGTTGTTGTTTTCTTCATTATCCCCCCCTTCCCCCCCTCTCCCCGCCCCCCTCTTCCCCTGGTGCATTCTGAGCGTAAAGCGAAGGAGGGAAAAAAAGGCGTGTATGGTGACGTATATTGGAACGGAGGGATAAGGGGAAGTGTAATAAAGAGGAGAAAAAGAATGAATCGCAATAAAGGAAGTTGCTGAATGGAATATGTGCAACGCTTGACCTTTACACGGCCTGCTTTCTACAGGTATTTTTAAGATATCATTTTATGTATGTCGTAATCGGCTTTGTAGATGAAGCGTTTTGTTTATTTTCAAACACGTAGGCGTACATATCTACTATCTATTAAAGATAGTCTATGTTTACAGCTAATAGTATCCTGTTACAAAATATAATTAATAAAATAATCAAAATGAATCAATACAGAATATACACGAGTATAGGTATACACAAACAATAGTGTTTTAAGTTATATACAAGAGTATTTGTGACAATCCGTTTGTATCTGCGCGTCCTATTAAACGCCCTTAATATAGTACACCGACAAACAACTATCAACAAAGACATTGATTTCACAACTCGTCCTCCTTACACCGAAGAGGTTATTAGGATCATTAATCCACCCATCAATAGGTTTGGATCCACCGCGCGTCCACCTCGATCCACCTCGATCCAGAAAGCCAGAGCACCGTATTAGGAAGCAGTGATGGTTCGCGTCGGTGCATTTGGTCCGATTTGCTATATTTGGATGGTGGATTGTCTCTTTGGGGTGTTGGGGGGGGGGGGGGGAGGACTTGGAATGAAAAATTGGATAATTGGTGATTGCTCTCTGTGGCTGGAATTCTCGTTCTGATTTCCTTTGTGTGTCTTTGTCTCTTTCTCTCTCTGTCTCTTTCTTTCTTTTTCCTACTTTCTTTTCCTTTCTTTCTCCCTTTCTCTCTTTCTCCCTTTCTCTCTTTCTCTATTCTCTATTTCTCTCTTTCTCCATTTCTCCATTTCTCTCTTTCTCCCTTTCTCCCTTTCTCCCTTTCTCTCTCTCTCTCTCTCTCTCTCTCTCTCTCTCTCTCTCTCTCTCTCTCTCTCTCTCTCTCTCTCTCTCTCTCTCTCTCTCTCTCTCTCTCTCACTCACTCTCTTTCTCTCTCTCTCTCTCTCTCTTTCTCTCTCTCTTCTCTCTCTCTTCTCTCTCTCCTCTCTCTCTCTCTCTCTCTCTCTCTCTCTCTCTCTCTCTCTCTCTCTCTCTCTCTCTCTCTCTCTCTCTCTCTCTCTCTCTCATTCTCTTTCTCTCTCTCTCTCTCTTGTTCCTTCTCTCTGTCTCTCCCCATCCCAAACATACACATGTATTTAAACACACACACACACACACACACACACACACACACACACACACACACACACACACACACACACACACACACACACACACACAAAGCGAAGAGGGGGAGGGTGACAGTGAACTTGCAGGTGAGCGCGGAGACGTTCCCCCACCATATGGCACATCTCGGGTTCTGTGGTCAGGCTACGCTGGTTCTTCCCCCGGCGCTCTCGGGTTCTCGGAGGGAGTGGGGAGGGAGGGAAGGAAGGAAGGAGGGAGGGAGGGAGGGAGGGAGGGAGGGAGGGAGGGAGGGAGGGAAAGGGAAGGAAGGAGGGAGGGAAGGAAGGATGGAGGGAAAGGAAGGAGGGAGGGAGAGGGAGGGAAGGAAGGAAAGAAGGTGGGAGGGAGAGGGAGAGAAGGAGGGAGGGAAAGGGACGGAAAGGGAAGGAAGGAGGGAGAGGGAGGGAAGGAGGGAATGGGAAGGAAGGAGGGAGGGAGGGAAAGGGAGGGAAGGAAAGAAGGAGGGAGGGAGAGGGAGAGAAGGAAGGACGGAGGGAAGGAAAGAAGGAGGGAGGGAGAGGGAAGGAAGGAGGAGTGGGTGAGAAGGAAAAACAGGGATCGAGGGATGGAGAGTGATAGAGAAAGAGAGAGACAGAAAAAATTTCAATTCATGATTTATCATAACAGACTATCTGTTACATATTTTAGTGAAAGGAAATCACATTCATTCCAATTTTAAATTACATTTTCATGAGGTGGGAACGGTTTTATAATAAAAACATGAACTGATGCCAGTACACGTGTGTTTGTGTATGTAAACACATAGTCAGCATATTCAGCTTATATGCTGACTGTATGTA
>NC_061836.1:15889355-15891855 GCF_019202785.1 Penaeus chinensis
GAGAGAGAGAGAGAGAGAGAGAGAGAGAGAGAGAGAGAGAGAGAGAGAGAGAGAGAGAGAGAGAGAGAGAGAGAGAGAGAGAGGGAGGGAGGGGGAGGGACGGAGGGAGGGAGGGGAGGAAGGGAGAAGGTGGAAGAGAGTGGGAGGAGAGGGAGGGAGGGAGAGGGGAAGGGGGGCGAGGAGAAATAAGGAAAAGGGAGAAGGAGAGGATAGGGAGAAATTGGATGGTGTGGGAGGGAGGGAGAGGGATAGAGAAAATGGGAGGAAGGGAAAGGGAGAAAGAAAGTGGGGGAGAGGAAGATGGGGGGAAGGAGACGCGGAGTAAAAAGCAAAAAGGGAGAAGGAGATGAAAGGGAAAGAGAAAGAAAAGGACAAAGAAAGAGAACGAGCATTATAAAAAGCAAAAACAAAAGAGAGGCGGTCAGCGGGCGGTCATATGAACCTCACAACGGGCTAGGAAGTGCAGCCGTGTTTTGATGTCTTCGAGATTAAGACTAATTCCGTCCCTCCCACAGCTGTGTCTTATCTCCGGAGTATTGACCGATGCTTATGAACCGACCGCGTGGGAAAGTAGATGATGCATAATCTTCCATTTATTATTATTGCTTATTATTTATGTAATTTTATTAGTGTTAGTTGTAGGTGTTGTTATCGCGTACATGACGAGTGCGCGAGTGTGTACATGTGTTTGAATAATGTATGTGTTTGTGCGTGTGTGAATGAATGTGTGTGTGTGAATGAATGTGTGTGTGTGTGTGTGTGTGTGTGTGCGTGTATGTGTGCGCTGTGCATTTTTCAACAGCGCACCTTTCCTTCACATGTATATTTATGATGCAGCGCCCCGACTTTCCTTTGCACGTACGAAATCCTCTCGGCTTAACATTCCATTCGAACTCGAGCAATTCACGAGAAGGAGCGTGAAAGTAGAGTGAGTCAGCACGGCGAGTAACTGGCCGTGAGTATGGGTAATGAACGAGTCAAAACCCGAAGAATGACATGGCACACGCTACCGACGAATAGGGGAAGGGGAGGAGGAGGAGAAGAAGAAGAAGGAGAAGAAGAAGAAGAAGAAGAAGAAGAAGAAGAAGAAGAAGAAGAAGAAGAAGAAGAAGAAGAAGAAGAAGAAGAAGAAGAAGAAGATACAGCAGCAGATGACCAGATAGAATATGGGGAGGGGACAATAAATAAGAAGTGAATATATACAAAATTGATGAATAAAAAAATAAACAACAAAAATTAAACAAGAAAAACAAAAAGTATAAAAGAGGATTAAAAACAAAATTACAACTGAGCCCTAAGGATGAACATATGTTCATCTGTCCGACGAAGGACAGATGGCAATAAACAGACAGGTAAACAAGTAAATAAACAAACAGGTGAACAGGAAGAAGGAAGCCGAGAGGGAATAATCGAGAGGAGAGAGAGAGTGACGCCGGCCTTATGGTGATGGCCGGTTGTGAAGGCGTTATGGTGCCCGATTAATGGTGATTGGATTATAACGACCAGGCCTCTGGAATTAAGTTTGCGGCCGGGACGATCTAGATGGATGGATGATGCTGGTGCCGTTGTTGTTGTTGCTTTAATGGCTGTTGTTATGGTTGTTATTTTTTTTTGTTATTGGTATTATGGTTGTTCGTGGTTTATATTATCGTTGTTACTATTATTGGCAGTGTTTGTTACCATTATTACTTTTATTGTTGTTGGTGTTTGTCGTTGCATAGGTAATCGTTAAAATATTAAAGTGGCTAAGGCCATTATCTTTATTGCTATCATTATTTTTATTGTTCCTCTTGTATTTCTTTATGGATCCTACATTTAGTTTCCCGCTTTGAAAAAAAAAAAAATATGACAGTATTTGTCATGCCATATTTGAACATCTTCAATCTCCTCAATAAAAAAAAACTAGGCCTAATCGTAAGCGGACCATAATATTTTTCGAAAAAGAAGACGAAGTTACAAAAAAAATATTAGATTTTCCTCCTTAAAAGGCATGAATAGCCCTCGAGTTACGAAGTTTATCAAGAAAAATCGAGGGAAGTTTTACAAGACTTCTGGGTACATTTAGCCGGTGTTAGAATCACATTTACGAGAGCCAAGCACAAAGCCGGGAGGGTTTGGGGGGCGCCAGGGGAGGTAAGCAGAGGGATTATTGTTTACATCACTCTCATGCTGGCATTATCATCACCGTCATCATTATAGGTGATATTTATCTCCTTAAAGGTCCTTTACCACCATATTATCTTTACTATCATCATCATCACCACCATCATCGCAATTTTTCTCCTCCTCCTCCTCCTCCTCCTCATCATCATCATCATCATCATCATCATCATCATCATCATCATCATCATCATCATCATCATCATCATCATCATCATCATCTTCATTACCACATCGTCATCAGTTTCCATCATCAAGTCATCGTCATCATTATCACCATCACCGAAACCTCCACAATTTCCACCATGGTCAACATCACAATCCAAACAATAGTTTTCAA
>NC_061836.1:15896855-15901855 GCF_019202785.1 Penaeus chinensis
AAAAAAA
This sequence comes from Penaeus chinensis, assembly GCF_019202785.1. Classification (NCBI taxonomy): domain Eukaryota; kingdom Metazoa; phylum Arthropoda; class Malacostraca; order Decapoda; family Penaeidae; genus Penaeus; species Penaeus chinensis. The sequence goes on from NC_061836.1 coordinate 15,896,863, forward strand.
AAAAAAAAAAAGGAAAGACGAAATCCGAACGCTATATAATTTCCTCACGAGAAATGCTAATAACTATGTAATTAATCCTTTATCTCACACGAGGTCAGAGGTAATGCGAGAGAGTTAAATGAGGTCAAAAGGTCTGGCATCTTGGCGCAAGGTCACCTGCACCTCGTCGACGTAGGTGACCCGGACAAAGAGGATTAGATTCCCCTAATCTCAGATTCGGTCGGCGATTAGGCGTGAGTCTTTCGGGGCGTTTAAGGGCCGATTGGGGCGTCGTTGGGATTCGGTTGAAGGTCGAAATGTGTTGCGTGGAGGGCATGGGAGGGAGGAAAGAAAAATAAAGGTTTGAGAATTGGGATGAATGAGAGAAAGGGAAGAAAGGGAAAGATAAAAAAAGATTAGTGAGAAAATTTTGAGATGAAGGATGGGAGGAGAAAGGCGAGAGACTGAAAGATAGGGATAGGTAACAGAGAGAAGAGGAAAGACAAAAAGTCGGAACGTGGATGGAGGAAGAGCAAAATATGGATGAAAGCAAAAGGGTAGAAGACGAGAGTAAGAGAACAACGCAACAGAAGAAAATAGGAATATGGAAGAATGCGAACCGCCGAACAGGGAAAACATGAGAGAGAAGTGACGTGCGAAGAGAAGGAATATGAGAGAGAGAAAACCACAGAGCAGGAAAAAAAGAGAGAAAAGTGACGACTCTCATTACTCTCATTACCAGCGACGAGGGCCTCCAGGTGTGACGTGCGCTACCCCACTGCAGGTCTCAAGGTTTCGCGTCTGTTATATGATAACATCCCTAATAATCAGGTTTGGTTACTGCTACCGCTATGCCTCGCGGGAATGGGTGGGCGGGGATGGGGGTGAGGGGGAGAGGAAGAGGAGCGAAGGATAAGCGGGAGGAGTGAAGGACAGGGAGAAGATGAGACGGAAGGGAGAAAGAAGAGGAGGAGGAAGGAGGCAGGAAAATCATTTCGTCCGCAACTCAAAAACTTATTAACGTCACTGTTGTCCTTGCTGACAAGTGCATATGTAAGATTACGTCTTAATTAAATTCGTTTTACTTAACGCCTCAAACGTAACATACGTGCGTTCAGACAAACCGCCGATGAACTGGACTCACTTCATCCGAATGAAAGAAAAAAAACAACAACGTTACGAGGCACATAATCGAAGCGAAGTCATTACCTCTCGCGTAGCCTCGGCGCCGTGCGGACCCGCCTCTCCGATCAGCTGCGGTTAAGTCCTCCGTCAGAGCGGAAGATGGAGAGGATGCTTCACAGGGAACGGGGATTTGCCGCTTCTTTAACGCTTGTCGATCTCTCTTTCTTTTTCTTTGTCTTCTGTGCATTCTTCTCTTCCTCATGCCCCCTTCATTTTTTCTAATTCTTGCTCTTCTTATGGAGGGTCATGTTGTTGATTTTACATGTAGTATGATCTCATTGTATTTCCCGAATATTACAAAAAAATATATATACATATGAAGGAGAGAAACTTATATAAGCATTGATATCTGTTTCCCCTAAAAACAAGGACTTGAACTAAACTGTAAATGACAACATATTTTCCCACTCTGTACTGGCATTAACAAGCCCAGTGTTCGGTGCCCTTTAACAGAGGCCTGTTATGTTGCCTCCTGTATCGCCATCGGAAATCGGGAGAGTTAAATGTCACGCGGAGAGATCTTGGGTGTAATTAGGCATCGGGTATGGGTGGAATTCGTGGATTAAGGGGGGTGGGGGGGCGGGGGTGGAGGAGGTCTGGCCCGGGGCGCTCAGGCGATAATGACGAGGGGCTTGAGGAGGGATAGCCTGAGGGGGGGGGGGGGGGGGAAGCTGGGGCCTCGTCACGGTCAAGAACCTCATTCATTCTTTTAGCAAGTGTATAGTTTCTGTTTGAGATGTACACATATACTTGCCGACATGCGCATTTGAAGAAAGTATTGTAGGTTTATGTTAGGAGACTGAAATCATTTAAAATGTGCACATAGGCTCGCATATACTCACATAGTCCTAACAATATGTAGAAAAGAGAAAAAAAAAACAAAGTCCACATAAGACTCTTAAAGAGAAGAGACGATTTATTGTTATATTTACTTTAGTATCACGTTAAGTTTACAGTAATAATACACATATAATATGGAATACAACCTACTTAAAACACAGCCAGTCCTCCTTAAGGACTTACCCAAACACGGTTATGTAAATTCTCATTAAATTAGGAAGGCAAAGCATCTAGACAACAAAGTACACACGTTCGAACGAGGAACACGAGGCACGAGGTGGAGATTGTTACTGTTCCCCCAAGCCCATGTCCCCCTCACCTCACCCGGACACCTGGATGAGATCACCCCCACCCCCCTCATCCCTCACTCACTCCTCCCACGGATTTTCCACATGGTCGTAAGTTATATAGTAATTACGGATAATGTGAGTCAGTGAATCGTATAAAGCTTGGTCGATCGTTGAGTGAGAGGCTTATAAAGATGTGTTAGTCTTATTCTTTGTTGTTGTTTTTTTTTTTATCTCGTCCCTATACAGTGCGACAGCATTTCTACACTGCCCTGGCCATCGCTGTCATTTGCTTTACTGTAATACTTGGCCTAGTGCTTTCTATTATATTCACTTAAATAGGATATAACATTGTAGTATGGCTTCAATCATAATCACGTTTCACTTATATGCAAAGCGCGTTTAAAATTTCAGCAAAGTTCCATAAATCATATGCATACTCCGGGCAGATTGATTGGCAGCAGCAACAGGTGGCGCAAGCAGGAACGGACACTAACATTTCAAAATATTATTCATCCTTACAAGAAGTCCTCGCACTAACACGGACTTCTGATGGATCTCGACGTTTCTCCTCGCGTCTGTAATTTATTCTCCTTTCTTTTCTCTTCTCCCTTTTTCTTACAATGGGACTTTACGTCTGGGGATATGTATATTGGTCAGCGTCCTTCAAGAACCGTTCTAGAAGCATTTCCGTTCCGGCATTGCCACTTATTCAGAAGTGAAGACTCTTAAGACCAGTAAGAAGGTCAGCCCGATTCAGCCAGCAGGTGCTACGATAAAGACCTTAACTCCTTCAACTACTTAACTATCAGCGTAACTACTACTTTCGAGCGTTCCATGAAGCGGTCTAGCGACACACATTCAACGTCATCGCGTACTGTCTCGCCACCAACTCTCGATATGTTTTCAACGATAGGAAAAGAAACGGAGACATGGGCGCGGGGAAGAAAGTTTCGGTGGAAGATGTCATGTTGGGGAATCTGTCTCTTTCGGGGATTTGGTGTGATTGGGACCGCCTTGCGCTGGCGATCACCTTTGCAGATGGATGAACAAGGTAATAGCCGATATCTACGTTTGCTTTCAAGTTTTCCCTTTGGTATGAAAGTCTGTACTCAGTGGGGGGCGGGGAGGTAAACTGCAGATGTGAGGGTTGACAAATAAATCGAAGTTGTAAAGTAGCACTTTTGTGTTGAATAACATAAAGGCCGTAGCATAGATTCTGCTGTCATCGTCCAAAGAAGCTAACGAGGAAAATAAAAAGTGCAGTTTTTGTACGTTCCCCTTTTTCTTTTCCTTTTCTTTCGTTTTACATTCAAGCAAAATACCTTTTGATGCATTGAAGTCCCCGCTCCCCAGGCGAAGTAGAGAAGGAGACAAAGCCGGAGGGAGGCAAAGCGACCTGTACTATCACATTGTTCCCTGTTCCGAGAAAGGGACGGAGGCTTTGTTGCATTGTTTGTCTTAGATAACTAGTGATTTTACGCTTGAGTGTCAGAGGCCTAAGGAAAGAAAGTCCTTGGAGGGGAAGGTTCTTCGATCTAAGATGGCGTGACTTTTACTCTTAAATGTTTTGAGGCGAACGAATAAGTGCAGGTGTTTTAGGATGGCATGTCCAAGATTTAATTGCACCGTGCTTACTGAACCCATAGGCTTATACCTTACTTGTGGCTTGTTGATTTATATGTCGTTGACGGTAATTAGGATTAGGCTTATGATGTTCTTTTCGGTATGAAATGAAGATTTATGGCTAATGATGTGGTTTTTGTCATGATGTAACTAGTTATAGTAGAAATACTACCAACAATAAGAAAATTTATTGCCAGTTCAACTGTAATCATTAATGCTAATATTGATATTTAGTTCCGTAATCAATAAAACTAATGATAATGGCCTTGCTGCCTATGACGATAACACTTTATCGTCTCAGCATCCTTCTCAGCGGATGTCATTGCAAAGTAAAACAAAAAAAAGTTTGGATAACATCTATCTCATTACCTGAAGAACTTCCACCTGGCGCACTGGTCGCGGCACTCGGCCAACAGGGCCAGACTCCCACCGCACCTTGGCCCGAGTGCGGCATCTAATGGTCTATGAATATTAATGAGTTCCGGCTACGCGAGATGTAAAAGCTTAAGAGAGGGGGACGGAGGGGGGTTCGCGGGGATGGGGAAGGAGAAGGGGGTACAGGGTGGAGGAAGGAAGGAGGGGAGATGTATGGGAAGCGGGGAGGGATGCGAGAGCGAAATCAATGCGGCGTTTGAAAGAAGTTGGAAAGTCAATTGCGTCGCGTGATTTTTAAAGGGAGGGGGAGGGGGGGGGAGGGGGGCCCTTGATTTGCCGTGATTGGAGTTGTGAGTTTATTCTCGGAGAGAAAGTTGAAGGTATTTGTAGAAAGTGCTATCGCTTGGTGGTATGTATATATAAATATATATATATATGTATATGACTTTATATGTATATATTCGTAGTTATATGTATACATACATATATATATATGTATATATATAATATATATATACATGTATACACACACATATATATAGATACATAGAAATAGATTATATGTATATTATATATATGTGTGTGTCTATGGTAGAAAAACCTACAAGATTTAAATGATAATGAGACAACAAGGTATATGCAATGTATATGCATATATATATACATATATATGTATGCATGTATGTATGTATATATATGTA
>NC_061836.1:15906855-15914355 GCF_019202785.1 Penaeus chinensis
TACTGAAGCTTTTATCGTGGATTTAATTGATTGGGGTTTTAGGGTAGTTTGTAATAATTTTGTTATTTGTTATTTTTTATTTAATGAATGGGAAGTATGTGCGTCTTGAATCCGTTGACGTAAATCGGATTTGTAGAGTGATAGCAAGTATATCTGAGAGAGAGAGGGAGAGAGAGAAAAAGAAGAGAGAGAGAGAGAGAGAGAGAGAGAGAGAGAGAGAGAGAGAGAGAGAGAGAGAGAGAGAGAGAGAGAGAGAGAGAGCGGGGGGGGGAAGGAGAGCGGGGGGAGAGAGGGAGAGCGGGGGGGGGAGAGGGAGAGAAGAAAGAGGGAGAAAGAGAGAGAAAGAGAGAAAAGGAGAGAAAGAGAGAGAGAGAGAAAGAAAGAGAGAGAGAGAGAGAGAGAGAGAGAGAGAGAGAGAGAGAGAGAGAGAGAGAGAGAGAGAGAGACAGAAAGACAGACAAAGAGAGAGATGGAGAAATGTAACTGGGAGAAAGGGAGTCTGTATAAACAAGAGAGGCAAAAAACAGAAACCAAAATAGATAAAAAAAAATAGTAAACAAGACGTAGAATGAGAACGAGAGAATGTGTAACTGTAAGTCAAAAAAATAAACCCCAAAAAGCGAAAGAAAAAAAGAAAGGAACGAATAAAAAAGAAAAGTTCCCTCAAACAGGCCGTGACAGGGAAAGACACAGAGGCAAAGACAGAGACGAAGGATCCTAAATTATTCATTATCTGATAATAGGAATCTCCCTCTACAGCCTTCTCGCCGCCGCAACGCCTGTTAGTCTGTTAGGTTTGAACGAGGTTTTTATTCAGATGCGATGCTCCATTTTCTGTTGTTTTTTACCCGAAGACGTATTCATGTGTTTTCCTGTTTTTTGAACCGTTTGTTATGGGGGCTGTTATTGTGTTTGTCTTGTTTTATCGTTATTATTAGTATTAATATTGTTATTATTATCGTTGTTGTTGTTGTTGTTGTTACTATTATTTTTTTGTTTCTTTCTTTTTTATCATTGTTATTAGGGCATCACCCATGGGCGTCTCTCTGCCCCGTTTTTATGAGACTCTGCAGCTGGTATCTGTTGGTTGTAAGGTCGACTTCCCGAGAACTGCCTTTCGGGTCTCCTTTAGAGCACACTTTACGCTACAGAAGCGGCGTGTTTCGGCAGACAAGGGTGAAATTCCAACACGCGGAGGAGCTTGTTTAAGGCGGCAAAGAATGTCGGCATGAGGGGGGGGGGGGGGGGGGAGGCACGGCTTTTTGCAGGTGTTACTGACAGGTGACGAACAGGTGACGAATGCACACACAAACGCGCGCACACGCACTCACCCACGTGTATACGCACACACACACTCACGCACACACACACGCTCGCACACATGTACACGCGCAAACGCACACGCACACGTACACAAGCCTATAAAAGTAGTTATATAGACCTTGTACGTACACGCATACGTACATGCACACACACGTTCACACACACACACACACACACACACACACACACACACACACACACACACACATACAAATAAACACACATGCACACCCAGGCTTCCGAGAGCGACGAGAGACTATCGTTTTTTATGGAACTCGTAACGGCTACTGCAAGTCCCTCTCCTCCCCCCTGTCGCTCTCCCCCGCTTTCTTCCCTTTTCCATTCCCCGTCTTTCTTGTCGTCTTCCTCCGTCCTCCTCCTCCTTTTCCTCCTCCTCCTCCTCCTCCTCCTCCTCGTCCATCTCTCCAGCCCCCTCCCTCTCCTCTTCCATCTCTCCATCTCCCTCCCTCTCCTCTTCTCCCCAAACGAAGCCGGGGGGGGGGGGGGGGGGGGGGCCTCTTAGAGCCACGGGCGCGCTGGGCGTCTCCGAGGGGCGCTCCCGAGACCTTTATGGGCGCCACCTCAAGTGCTCGCTGATGGATGTCGGGCTTTTAAATTTGCTGATGAAGGTTTTAGTGGCCTCTCCGCTGTCGCCAACGCTGCCGCCCGAGCTATATGAAGGGGGGGGGGAGAGGTGACGACGGCTGGTGGAAGGGGGGGGGGGGCAGTGGGTAGGTGGGAGGGGGGAGGAGGGGAGCGAGTTGGCGAGGGGGGGAAAGAGGGGGGCGGGTATTTGGGAGGGGAAAGAGGGGGTGACGGAGGGAGGTTGGAGGGGAAAGAGGGGACGGGGAGATAAGAGGGGAGGGGAATGGGTAGGCAGGAGTGGGAAGAGAAAGAAGTATGTAAGTGAAAAAGGTAAATAAGCGGAAAGAGTCGGTGGGAGGTGAAGGGAGGGAGAGGGGAGTGGGTGGGAAGTGAAGGGAGGGAGAGGGGAGGGGTGGGTGGGAGGAGGAAGAGGTGGGAAGGGTGTGTTTGGTATTTTCTTGTCATGTATTTGCATTTTCGTTTTTTTTCTTTTTTTTCGTTTATTTATTACTCCTGTTCATTCTTTCAGTCTTTTATTTTTTTGCCTTTAAGATTCATCATTAGAAAGATGATTGTCATTAATCCCAGACTTGGGAAAGGGACGAGAAAGGATAAAATGCTGGAATTGTTTTGGATTAGAAAACTTGTCAGTATTACAACTGAATTATTTGTATCATCACTGATAATGATGGTACTTTATTTTTTTTTCCGCTGGGTGTCTGTAGACAGATAGGCATGCATGATATATAAATCATATGTGTGTATGTATGTGTGTGTATATGTGTGTGTGTGTGTGTGTGTGTGTGTAATACATATATACATATGTAAATATATACACAAATATATATATATATATATATATATATATATATATATATATATATATATGTTAACAATGCACTCACGCGAATGCACACATGCAAGCGCAGCCGAACATTTTTCATCAACCGAAGCAACGCTGAGATTCCTTTTTCTTTAGATACTTTTGCGTCTACAGTATTTCCTGTGTGTATATGCGCGTGTCAATTAGATTAATTCTCATGCCTGTGTTTACCGTGTGTGTTTTTTTCTCTCGAGTTAGCTAATTAATTTTCCGAGAACGATCATGCATATTGCAACCGAGAGCTATACTTGGAAACTGCCTAATATTTCTCGCATTAAAGGGAAGGTATTTAGTCGACTCAATTAGGAGGAGAGGGCGGCTGGGGCCGTAGCTCAACAATGGCGCAAGGAAAAGAATAGTTAGTTTATCTACTAGTCATATACGTAATAACGTATACCGTTTTCACGTTGGAGTTTTACACAGGAGTATGATTCTCTTTTCCGTTGTTTTATTGATACTTAAATAAACAAGTTCCTAGAGCGCTTGGTTATTAAGGAATTTATTTAGATATTATTTGTAAGCATTAACGAATGTCAAAATATAAGCAGACAGACAATTATTTGCAAGGGTTCCTGTGCTTTTGATATGTCAGGCATGCCTATGCATTTATGTACAGAGGCATTCGTGCGTCCACATAACAGCATAGAGCGAGAATGCAGCGCATGCACGCATGACCTTCAAGTAAGTGGTCAGTAGTGTAGAATCTGCCAGTCCGTTATGTGACGTCATGGCATCACAATACGTGCTCGCCGTAGGGCATCTCCGTGGATCTTGCGGTGCCCGGCTGCTCAGGCGCTGTAATGGAATTGATTTTTCATTTGTTCGTTCATTTTCATTGTATTTGATGTGTTTGTTTTTGGTTTTAGTGGTGATGGTGAATCTTTGCGGTTCTGCGCATCTAATTGATCATATCTGAAAGCCGTTATTAATGTCGCGCTTCTTCCCCCACAGCAGCGAGGAGATCCGCCAGAGTCTGGACGTCCTGGACCGAGTGCTCTCCGAGTTCGACGACATCGAGACCGACACCAATGACGAGTCCGTCGCAGCCGACTACACCGACGCCCCCGAGCACGCCGACAAGTCCAGCGAGAACGACGACGCCGGGGTATCGCCTCCGCCCGTCGACAGAAGCCTCAAGCCCCGCCCACCTCCTGAGCTCCCCCGCAAGACCCGCCTGCCCCGCCCGGGCTCCGGAAGCTCGTCGCCGTCCAGCCATGAGTACCAGGAGATCAACTCCGATGTGGGCGTGTCTCACCGCGTCCCCGAGGCGCCCCCTGCACCGCCCGTTCCGCCCGCCCCACCCGTCCCGCCCGTCACGTCTCCCCACAGGGCGCGGCGTGAGGCGCCAGATGTCCGAGGACCGCGCCAGGTCGCGCCGCAACGAGGAGGAGCTCCGGCGCCAGCCCCGGAGACAGAGGAGCGAGGACGCGCGCCTGCGCCACGACGACATCTCCTCCAGCTCTGGCGACCTCATGACCCTCGACGTCCGCGACATGAGCAAGCCGCGGCCGACGCGCGACTCCAGCCGGGGGCGGTCCCGGGAGCCGCAGAGGGAGGCGCGGGAGCCGCAGAGGGACGCGAGGGAGCCGCGCCACCTGAGGAAGAGCCGCTCGGGGGAGGTGGAGGCCAGGAAGGTGGCCGAGCAGGCGCAGGAGCGGGGGCGGCGCCGGCGGTCCAGGTCGTCGGACCGGTGGCTGGACCACGCGGCGCACCCCGACCCCCTCATGGAGCAGCGGCTGATGGAGGCCGGCATGATGGACCCGAGGATGATCGACCCCAGGCTGATCGACCCCAGGATGATCGACCCGAGAATGATCGACCCCAGGATGATCGACCCCAGGTACATGGACGAGCCCTTCCCCATGGCTCAGGACCCCATTCGCTTCCCGCACCTCATGAGCTACCCGCCCATGACCCAGGCCGGGCCCCTCACTCCAGGCAACATGTCGCCGGGGGCCATCTCGCCCATCCCGCCAGGCCCGCCCATGGGGCCGCCCTTCCTGCCCATGGAGTACCCTCCGTACCCGATGTACCCGTACGACGTGGGCTACATCCCCGACCTGATGCTGCCGCCCCACCACCCGGCCTTCGCGGCGGACCACATCCCGCCAGAGTTCATGCGCCCCGAGTACCTCCCTCCAGACTACCCTCTCGACTTCCCGCTCGAGTACGGGCCCGCTCCCCACCCCGGCATGATGGGCGGGATGTGGGCCGGACCACGCCCGCGAGACGACTGGCCGCCGCCCACGCCACAGCAAGCACAGCAGATGATTCAACGCGTCGTCAGGTGAGTCAAGATCTCTCTTTTCATGCCTGCCTGCCTCGCTCCCTCCTTTGTTCCCCCCCTCCAACCCCCCTCCTCTCTCTCTATCTCTCTCTCTCTCTCTCTCTCTCTCTATCTATCTATCTATCTCTATCTCTCTCTATCTATCTATCTATCTCTATCTCTCTCTATCTCTCTCTCTCTCTCTATCTATCTCTCTATCTCTCTCTTTCTCTCTCTCTCTATCTCTCTATCTCTCTGTCTCTCTGTCTCTCCCTCCCTCCCTCCCTCCCTCCCTCCCTCCCTCCCTCCCTCCCTCCCTCCCTCCCCCCCCTCTCTCTCTCCTCGAGCAGCCTTGGCACACACTCAGCTAGATAGTTTGTCAGAAGTTCCCGAGTCTTTAAGAGCAAACGTTTATTTAATGGTTTCAATTTAACCTATATCACGCCCTTTTTGTAGCACGGAAGACGTCTCGAATTCCTCGATAGACAGGCGGGGCGAGAGGAGCCGCCTAGCAAAGGTCTTTGTGAGGCGGTAGATAGCGGCTTTTGTGCAACGCAGGATGGGCTAGGACTCGGAGTGGGGATTGGGTTCAGGGTTAATCTACGTGTTCATTCATGTGAACAACGTGTGTCTGACACGTAGTCGTTCACGTGCGATTCGATGCATGAGTACGAGGAAAGATACCGAGGAAAGAGGTCGCCAGGCAGGAGGAAGAAGAGGCAAGAGAAGCGGCCCCGAAGCAAGCGAGCGAGGAAAAGTGGAAGCACGGCGCGCACTCGCCCCCGCTCATCGCCTCCCGGGAGCTTGCTTGCAGACGCCAAACGCGTTACGAGATGAACAATCGTAGAACTTAAAATGGCTTGGCGGGAGGACGGACGACTCTCCTTCGACCAGCTGACGAAGGCGTGAGGGAGCGTGGATGTTCGCGACTCTTGATCTGCTCCCCATTACCTTTGACCCGAGCACTCTTGGCGTTGCATGCCGCGCCCTTCGCGTAGTGAGAGCGTCCGAAAGTCACTGGAAACGCTCTTTCGTTGTCGCAGCCGCGCCGCCGTCGCCGCCCGACCCCGCTACTGCGATTTAAAAATAGATTTAAATCGCGTCACCTTTTCAGGGGCGCGCCGTTCCTTCGTAAGCGATCGGATCCGCCGCCGAGGGACGCGCTCGGCAGCCGGCGCCGAAGGGGAGAGAAGGGCAGGCGCAGGTGGCAGAACTTGCCTTCCGGAGGGAAGCGGAAGAAATGACGTTTCGCTCGCCCGGAATTAGAAAAAGCGAGGATTCAGTTTCCGCTCACGTTTTCCCGAAGTTTGGAAAAACAAAGATACCAAATGAAATAAAAAGTATATGAGACAGTTGCTCCATTCAGGCCCATTTCTAATATATAATCAAGTTTTTTGTCCCGCGAACGTGTCTGGCATGCGGGCATTTGTTCTTGCTAGTTTCGACTGATGCAACTTTTAATTTGATAAAGCACACGTTGGACAGACACAGGTCGCCGCCGCGTTGCCTAAAAGACTCATATACATACGTGATGTGAGTACGGTACGTTTTATACCTACGCGTGCGCGTGTGCGCACGCGTAGGGGTACACGCACGCACGAAAGTACACACACACACACACACACACACACACACACACACACACACACACACACACACACACACACACACACATATATATATATATATATATATATATATATATATATATATATATATATATATATATATATATATATATATATAATTTTAAATACAAAAATGTATGCAAACTAGAAACTGAGGTTGGTTCTCGTGATGTCGACCCACTCCTTCCCTCGCCCGTCTTGATAACTTTTCTTTATGTCTAGACGTACATTCTACCCAGCGTAGCTTATATATATATATATATATATATATATATATATATATATATATATATATATATGTATATATATATATATATATGTATATATATATATATGTATATATATATATATATGTATATATATATATATATATATATATATATATATATATATATATAAGTATATACAATATTTCCCTTCTGATTCAGCAGAGGTCCGAGCGCGGCCGGCGCATTTCCTCCCCCGCGTTTGGCCTCCCAATGACAAAGGATCGAAAAGGATAATTCATTTTTTCCGGAGAGAGGACAGTCGCGATGTTTATCAGTAGAGAGGCTGTGATAGAGGAGAGAAGTTCGGGTCGAAAAGTTTTATTAGATCGTGGAAAAATCTACATCTGCCGAGGACAAAGGAATCAGGTGGCGACGCAGGCTGGAAGACGCGATTGCATCAGACTGGTGCAATATTGGTAGTGCCAGGAACCGTGCCCTGACTCATGACTGTCGCCGCCCCACTCACGGATATGCTCTTCTCTTGTTCATTCTAGTCCCTTCTTCTTCCTTGTCAACTCTTCGTCCCTCCCCCTGCTCTTCCTCCTC
>NC_061836.1:15921855-15924355 GCF_019202785.1 Penaeus chinensis
AAAACAAAAAACAAAGCGAAGTATATGAAAGAAGTAGACATGAAGGAGAATCAGACAAAGCGCTGCAGTCACCCTGTGGTACCTCGGCCATGGCTCGCCAGTAATCAGCAGGACGAAGAATTCTGCCTCCTTGTTTAATTAAAGTTGCGTTCTGAATTATCCTAACAGTTTCCCGAGATGAGAGCCGCACCAGGTTAAAATCAAAGCCGTTTGTTGTCGTCGTTTTCGGCCTTTCTCTCTTTCTTTCTTGGGTGATATTATATTTTATCTTTCTTTATTTTTTTTCTTTCATTTTATACCTCACTCTCTCCCTCCCTTCCTCCCTCCCTCCCTCCCTCCCTCCCTCCCTCCCTCCCTCCCTCCCTCCCTCCTCCCTCCCTCCCTCCCTCCTCCCTCTCCCTCCTCTTCTCCCTCTCTCTTTTTCTCTCCCTCCCTCTCTCTTTTTCTCTCCCTTCCTCTCTCTTTTCCTCTCCCTCCCTCTCTCTTTCTCTCCCTCCCTCTCTCTCCTTCCCTCTCTTTCCCTCTCCCTCCCCCCCCCCTCCCTCTCTCTCTCTCTCTCTCTCTCTCTCTCTCTCTCTCTCTCTCTCTCTCTCTCTCTCTCTCTCTCTCTCTCTCTCTCTCTCTCTCTCTCTCCCTCGCTCTCCCTCCCTCTCTCTCTCCCTCCCTCTCTCTCTCTCTCTCTCTCTCTCTCTCTCTCTCTCTCTCTCTCTCTCTCTCTCTCTCTCTCTCTCTCTCTCTCTCTCTCTCTCTCTCTCTCTCTCTCTCTGTTTTTTGGCCTTGCTCGTACGACAGTTGCTTTCTGGAGACGCTATGTATTCGAGTTGGCCGTAATGCATTTCTTTGTTGTTCTATGCAACTGCGCCCCAGATCCACTTTCTCAGGCTGCGGATTTATTTTATTATTTTCTCGCTGGCTAAGTGGGAAGAGGGGAGGGGGAGAGATGGAGAGAAGTAGAGACGAAGAGGAGAGACGGAGGAGAAGAAAGGAAAAGTCTGATAGAGGGAGAGATATCAAGTAGAGTGAGAGAGAGAAGGGGAGGGATAGAGAGAGGGAAAGAGAGAGGGAAAGAGAGAGAGAGAGAGACAGACAGACGGACGGACGGACGGACGGACGGACGGACGGACGGACGGACGGACGGAGGACAGACAGACAGACAGACAGACAGACAGACAGACAGACAGACAGACAGACAGACAGACAGACAGACAAACAAACAAACAAGAGTGAAGGAGAAAAAGAGGAAAAAAAGTATAGGAGGGAAAGAGGAGACACAAAGACAGAGACAGTCATACGAACTGACAGACAGAGGCAGAGAGACAAAGAGACAGAGACAGAGATAAATTACGAGAAAGAGAGAAAGACAGCACGCGGGGAGGGGGCCATGACGGGTCAACTCCTCATGGGGCGAGAGATAAAGAGAGGGGTCGTGATGGGAAGAAGAGGGGAGGGTCCGAAGGGGAGGAGAGGGAGAGGAATAAGGAAAGAGAGAGAGAGAGAGGGAGAGAGAGAGAGAGAAAGGGGGAAGGGGAGAAAATATGAGAGAACCCCAGGCTGGTGGTGACGGTAACGGCGGATTTGTCCACACTGTCAAGCTATCATATCTCGTGGGTTTTGAGCGCGCGAGGAGGGCGAAGAGTCACGTAGAGGAGGGGCCGGCGGAGGAGGGTGGGGGGGGGGGGGGGGGAGGGAAGGGCAGGGATGGTTGAGGGAGGGAGGGGGGAGGAAGGGGAGGGGTAGAGGTGAAAGAGGGAAGGCGGCAGGGGTGAGGGAGGGGAGGGCCGTAGGGGTGAGGGAGGGAGGAAAGAGAGAGGGAGGGAAGGGCGGTAGGGGTGAGGGAGGGTGGTAGGGGGAGGGAGGGAAGGGGGGGAATAGGGATGGTGAGAGGCGAGGGAAAGGGAAGGGAAGTGGGAATGAAAAGATAGGGGGGGAATAGAAGAAAAGGAAAAGAAGGGAGGCGAGGGAAGGGGAGGAGAAAGGGAATGGAGGAGAGGAGAAGGGGAGAGAATAAAAAAGAAGACCAAAGATGGGAATAGGAGGGGAAGGGAAGATAAAAGAAAAGAGTGAAAGAAGAGGCGAGGGAAAAGAAAGGTGGAAGGAAGGAGATGAGGGAAGAAGAGGAGAGATAAGAGAAAGAATGAAAAAGAAAAAGAAAAAACAAAGAAGAAAGAATGAGGAAAAATAAAAGAACGGAGAAGCGAAGACCAGGAGAGAGACAAAGGGAAGAGAGGAGATAGACACTTGGAGGGACTTTTTCGAGGAAGGAAAAGGGAGCTCTAAGCGGGGAGGGGAGAGGGGGAAGCGGCAATATTTTGAAGGGGGGACTTGAGAAATTTTATGGCTAGGATTAACGTTAGGGTTAAGAAGGAACGCGAGTGATAGCTTTAGAAAATAGCTTTTTTGTAGATGGAAAAAAAAAAGAGAGAGGGGAAGCGATAAGAAAAATTGGAATAGGAGGGGAGGCGATAAGAAAAAGACAGTCAGATGGTAGGAGATAATTCGG
>NC_061836.1:15926855-15929355 GCF_019202785.1 Penaeus chinensis
TATATATATATATATATATATATATGTGTGTGTGTGTGTGTGTGTGTGTGTGTGTGTGTGTGTGTGTGTATCTGTGTGTGCGCGCGCGATATTATATATATATATATATATATATATAGAGAGAGAGAGAGAGAGAGAGAGAGAGAGAGAGAGAGAGAGAGAGAGAGAGAGAGAGAGAGAGAGAGAGAGAGAGAGAGAGAGAGAGAGAGAGAGAGAGAGAGAGAGAGAGAGAGAGAGAGAGAGAGAGAGAGAGAGAGATAGAGAGAGAGGGTGAGAGGGAGGAGGGGTAGATCCTTCGTCCAATTTCTTTCAAGCCCTCCCCAGGCCTTCCTTGCTTCCTCCCCAAACGACGTGGCGATGGCGTGCCTGCAGGACGCGCTGCGGCGGACGCTTTATGGCCATTAGTGTAATAAGATCCTACCAACTCTCGCTTTAGGTCCTCGACGCTCTCTCGTTCCCTTAGTGTCCTCCTGTTCATCGCTACCCTTCTTGGCGTGACCCTTTGCTCTCCTCCGACACCCTCACGCTCTGTTTCCCCTTCTTTCGCCGTCCACCGCCAGGGGGCCTCCCTCGCCTCGCCCGCCCCGCCCCCGCCCCCCGCTTGCCCTCTTCCTTATCGCCTGCCCTAAACACTTTTAAAGATGATAAGGGTGTCGAAAGGGTGTTTTAAGGACCTCCTTTTTATATGTATGGGGTGATTTTATGCTCCAACTTATAAATAACAGAAGGCTATCATCAAGATAGACCAGAACTTCTCTTCCCGTTTCAAAAAAGGGTAGATTATTACGGGCACTTCAAACGCCCTCGGGTTTCTTTTGAAGGGTGTCCTCCTGTCTCTCGTTTCATGTCAGTTCCCAACCGAAAAAAAAGGGGGAAATGAAGACAAAGAAAACTTACACTCGGCTTGTTTTCATCGCAGTCCGTGCTCAAGAGATGATACTCCGTCACCATATCGATCTCGCCTTGAAATTAGTCATATTACGAAGTCAAATCAACTGACATGAAGCAGCTCACCTCCACGCCTTTCGTCTGTTTACCCTTGCTTTGTGCTGTGAATTTGCATCACGTAATTGCAGAATCAACAAAAAAAAAAGAAGAAGGGGTTGTGGATTTCATTCTTTTCTCCTTCTTTCTAATTTTGTATAAATTTATTCTTCGATTCTTGAACTTTGTTGCTATATCCGTTGTATTTATTTTAATCGATACCTTGCCTTATTTGATGGGGATGTGTTTACCTTATAAATTATTTGTTTCTTAAAAGTTTCATCAGTGTCTCTTGTTATCTATCTGCAGGGTATTGTCTATGAACAAATAAATGACAAAAAAAAAAAATATATATATATATATACATGTGTGTGTGTGGTGTGTGTGTGTGTGTGTGTGTGTGTGTGTGTGTGTGTGTGTAAGTAAGTAAGTAAGTAAGTAAGTAAGTAAGTAAGTAAGTAAGTAAGTAAGTAAGCAATCAGGAAGATGCACCATAAGATTCCCCGTTCCTCGACTTCTCCCTGCGCCTCGCCTCTCCATTCATCATCGCGTTCATTCATTTTCTCAATTAGCGCTACTCCCACACACCGTCATGTTTTATGAATCGTCCTTGCTCGTCCCCCTTGATTTTCGTTTTCGTGTTTGTTTGTTTTTTCTTGTAAATCTTCACATATTCAGCAAAAAGAGAATTCCGAATGGCATGAATTTTTTGTCATGTTTTGATAACGCCAACAGAGGAGTGTCAGCCAGTGAGGGGTGAAAGAGAGGAGAAAAGAGAGGGCGATGGAAGGGGAGAGGGAGAAATACGCGTACGCTGAGAGGAAAGGAGGAGGAGAGGGAAGAGGGAGGGAGAGGGAAGGAGAGAGGGAGAAACATGCGCACACGGAGAGGGAAGGAGGGAGAGAGAGGGAGGGAAGGAAGGAGAGAGAGAAGGAGGCGAAGAGAGAGGGAGGGAGGGGAAGAAAGGCAGAGAAGGGAGAAGGAAGGGGGAGAGAGAGAGAGCGAGAGAGAAGGAGAGGGAGAGAGGGGAAACGATGAGACAGAGAGAGACGGGTAAAGAGGGGGGGAGGGAGAGCGAAAGTGAAAGAGAGGGAAAGGGGGAGGGAGGGGAGAGAGAACGAGAGGGAGAGGGAGAGAGAGAAAGAGGGAGGAGAGGGGAGAAGAAAGAGAGAGAAAAGGGGATGGGGAAAGTGAGGGAGAGGGACAGGGTGAAGAAGAAAGTTGAAGGGGAAGGGGAATAGAGGGAGAGAGAGAGGAGAGGGAGAGCATTGAAAGAGCACGGTAAAAGGTCGTCAACATTAGAGACACGGTAAAGTGAAAGCGGCAGTTCAAGAGCGATCTCGAAACCGCCAAGTAGGAGAGTGTTTGAATTACGGATTTACACCCAAAAAAAAAGAAGAAAAAGTAGACATACGACACCGCTGAGGCTTGTCCTTCGGGATGCGCTGGCCCTTGTCGGCGTTTGAATGGATGGCAGAGAACGGAAGCATACGCAGTTTCAATACAGGGGAAACTA
>NC_061836.1:15934355-15939355 GCF_019202785.1 Penaeus chinensis
TGGATAACAATATTTGATTTTCAAACCTTTCGAGTGAGTTAGTGAAATTAGAAAACATGAGATAGGAATTTAAGTCTGATGAACTTGTTGATACGAACTGAAAGAGCTGAATAAGATAACGAAGCGCATGAAAAAGGAATAGAAAACATCAAACGTTTCTGACAAAAAACCTTTTTTCAAGTTCATCGCGATAAATGTAATCAGGACAGTGTAATCAAATATGTAAACGCAAGGCACGGGAATGCTCAGAGGGCGGATAATAAATTCAAGGTGAAAAGGGAAAGGAATAAATGGAAGGGTGTGAAGGTAAAGTTCATTCACTTGGCGGGGAGGAAGTGGCCGAGGCACAACGCCCGCGACACCATATGGCTCCCTAGCACTCGCTCGCTTGCACGCACGCACGCTCATCCCCTCTCCCTCCTTCTGCCCTTCCCTCCCTCCCTCCTTCCTTCACCTCTTCCCTTCCCTCCTTTTCTTCCTCCTCCTCCACCTCTCTCTTTTTCTCCGTTTACCCTTCCTTCTTCCTTCTTCCTTCTTCCTCCTCCCACTCCCTCCGTTACCGCGTCACGCTGCAGGCGTCGAGTCACGGAGCAGCAAGGACGTGGCGTTACATGATCAACGTAGATCTGCCTTAGCAGGAGTCGAAAAAACTGGCTAAATATTTAAAGATACTATAATAATTTTTTGAGACAAGGAAGAAAAAAATAGAAATTGACCCTCTAATATTGTGATGCAAATCCAGTTTGCTCTGATTATTTTTATTGTTTTTTTTTTTTATGCGCCACTTTTAAGTTACACGGTATTCTTGCTAAGTGTTTCCCGAGATGCATATTCATGCAGTGTGGGAAGGGTGACCGCCTGACCCATGCAGTGCTACACATCCCCCCTTCTCCCTCCCCACCCTTCCCCCACCCTTCCCTACCCTGTCGTCGGCAACATACACACACTGTCACTAGTCCGCAGAACAGCCGCTCTCTCGCATTCAAATGCTTCTATTGAGACGCTGCCCGACGATTTACATGCCAGGAGTCAACGGTCAGCGTCATAGAGTTCCGTGAGAGGCTGGCAGACGAGCAGTGCGGAAGAGTTTATTTGTTTATGTATTTATCTATTTATTCATTTATTCATTCATTTATCTGTTTACTTGTCTTTTTATTACATTTTCAAATTCATTTTTTTTTTTGTTAATTTGTTTATTGGTTATATTTTTTTTACATTTGTAATGGGCAATGTATTTGTTTCCCACACAAGAGCTACACAAGCTTAGACGTTATTTGGTCAGTAACTAGAAATGCGATGCCAAAGTTCGCGTTACTGTGTGAATAATCCTTGTGAATAAATTTTATTGTAAATGCATCATATCCTCAGCTCTATTTTTTTTTTTTTTTCTTATTCAATCGATTGATTTTCAGGAAGCATGAATAAGTAGTTGTTATTCTGTGTATTGATGTTTTCAATTATTTATATTATGTTTGAGATTTATACACGGAATGACAAAATTATATAATTACTAAATAAGTTTACGAAAAGTGGACATGGTGTCTATCTAAAAGTATATTGAAGCCAAAAGTTACTTCGGCCGGATCGCGAGATTTACGGTTTGACGTATTTTTGCTGTAGACACAAAACAGTATGTTGATTATTCAAGATATTAATTTAATTTCCCTTTGCTATTTGTAAGCATTCAGCATTCCTCAAGTTTATTCTGTCTCTCAATGTAATCAGACAGGCAATCAACTTTAATTTAATATTTTTAACCACATATGATTTTTTTCTGCTTTATTAATTACCCTTACTGTATTTTTTTCACAGAAACCCGAGCCGGAGCAGCGGGGACGACGACAAAGACGCAGCGGAAGGCGTGCCGAAGCAGACCCAGCTACAGCCCGGCGTGGTGAGTCTGCGAGGGAGATTTGCGCAAGGGCGGGCCGGGGAGAAAGGGAGGGACGGAGACTGGGTTACCCTTAGGTAGGAGGTGCCTTAAGGGAGGGATTAAAGGGTTTGTGTGATGAAGGGTGAAAAAGTGTGGCGTTGGGTACACTGTGCTACGTCAGGGGGAGAAGGAAATGTGTGTTGGGGAAAGAGGAGGGGGAAGGAGGCAAAATCATTGCAGAGATGGGGCATTGAGTACTGGATTGAAGACTCGATCGCAATTTGTGGATGATGAGAGGCACTTTCACCCTGAAGGAGAGGCATTTTTCTGCAATCGGAGAGAAGGAAATGCTCGTGATTGGAGCGGTGGATAACCAGGGACAGTACGTGATATAAGTTAGGGCGAAGATGTAGCTCGATCTAGTGTGAGAATACATGCATTTCAAAACTAAAAAACGTACCGTTTTGAACTAAACGTAATTACGATCCCAATACAATCTTTCCTGAGCGATCGCCAAGGGCCATATATCGCAAGAACATCACTCACCGAATTTCCGCATTGAACAAGTCTCTCCGTATTTCGTAGGGCGAGCGGAAGCCAATCTCAGACCAGGGGCGAAGACGTAAGGTTTCGGCGGAGGGAAGCGGAACAGCGGCGTATTAAAGGCGCGCGCTCGCCGGTGTTTTGTTACGTCGAATGTCAGATGATACCGGAGCGCGTGAATGCATTCTCTCTCGATGCTGCTGACTTTACTGATTTTACTGACCGACTGTACTGACAATACTTTCTAGCGATTGAAATGAAATACTCGGAACGTATTCCAAGAACGAGTCGAATGATAAAGATATATATTAATACATCTACAAGCTCATACACTAATACCTGCCGAAAAGAAGTCAAAAGAGTGAGCATAAGGAAAGTGAAACAAGTGACATGAGAATATTCCGGCAATGCAGGAAGTGGCGGAAACGGAATAACGGTGAGAATAACATCCAGAAGGTGAGGGAGCGAGACCTTGCCAACGCCGGGAAGGTCATGGGCGAAGGTGAAGGTCTCCCTGGAAAACTGGGAAGATATCGCATAAAGGGATTTAGGGAGAATTTGTACTAATGTTGGTAATGGTAGAAATTATAATGGCGATAAAAGCAGTAAAGGTGGTGAGAGTGGTAGTGATTAGGACGATGAGAACAGTAATGGAAATGAATAAACGAGCACATAACAAGTCGGTAGTATTTCCACCTTCCCACCCCGACCATGTTTGCAGAAAGAAAAGAAAATCCTACGCGGTTTCCTACCGTAAAGAAAATCAACCGCAATGTTTCGCACTCGGAAGCAGGAAGGAAAATCCCTCCTTCCCCCTCCCCCCACTTCTCCCTCCTTCCCCCACCTCTCCCCCCTTCCCCCACCTCTCCCCCTCCCCCTCCCCCACCCAACCCCAGATGGCGCCTCTGGATTAATGCGAGTCTTCCTGGCCGAGGCGCTCACAGGTGCTGCTATTACGGCCGCCTGTGCCCTGCTAGGACGCCACGCCTCGCCTTGCTATTAGTCTGGAATGTGTGAAGTTTGTTTTTGGAGGCCTGCTAGCACCGGGGTCGTTAAGCCTCGTAATGGCGTGCGTTTTGTCATCGGAGCGGCCGCCGCGACAGGTTGATAGTCGTGGGTCGGTCCAGATTTTGATTGCGTTGTGAAGATCACGCGTTGTCGGGTCGGCGACGGAAGATTTTATTATTGTTATTATTATTATTATTATCGTCATCATTCTTTTTAGGGGGGTGATTGCTCGATGTCACAGATCATGTGTGATACAAGTATTCTTTCCTAGTCTTGAACGTCGTAGAACGAGAGCCAGGCCAAAGAATAGCCCAAAAACGGATTCCAAGTAGAACCTCTTTCCTTCCCGGGCTACACGTACATACACGCACATGCATACTCACCCACAAACTCAAACAGACTCGCACTCACAATCACAATTGCGCAAACACACATACACACACATACAAACACACAAACACACACAAACACACATCAACACACACTCTCTCAAACTCACGCACACAGATACACGCACATTCATTTGGATGGATTGTGTATACCGAGGCGTTGATAATGTGACACACATAAGACTATTATGGATAATGAACACCTAGGTGGAGTGAAAGGCAAACTCCTCGAGTAATGACAGACTCCCTACATGAAAGACAAATGAGCATAGTAATTAGAGGGAAGCACTCTACATGGAGACGAGTAACTAGCGGAGTACCTCAAGGATAGGTCTTGGCGCGTCGATTGTGTTTACTTAACAACTTTCATCAATGATTTAGCTTCAAACATAAGCCCGGGTAGCTATCTGAATATGTTTCCAGACGAAGCGAAGATGCAAATAGAAAACGGGGTCTAATGCCAGTGCCTCCCAAGTGACATCGAGAACTTATTCATGTGGAGTTGGAAAATGGAATTCAACACCAATAAATGCATGTAGTCGGGTTCTCAGAAAGTAAAAGTCGTCCTCCATGCCAATACAAATGAGGAGATGCCGTTTTAAACACAGCAGATAGAGAAAAAATGGAATGATCATAAACTTAAGCCAACATAATCATATAGTTGGAAAGGGTCATACAATTCTAGGGTTGATTGTCACCAAGAAGAGGGCTTTCGTATATGTAGACGAAGATATGGTATTTTCATTAAAGCTATCATAAGACATGGTCTAGAGTACGGGGCAGTGCTATGGAATCCATAATTAAAAGGGATATAGACAAGTTGAAAAGAGTTAAAAGAGCAGCCACGAGATGGGCAACAACTCTAAGAGACATTAGCTACGAAGATAGATTACAGAAAATAGGACTTAATACTTTCGGTGAGAGAAGGAAAAGGAGGGGGGGGGGGGGCGGGGGGTATGATTATGTTGTTCAGCTGTGTTACAAGAAGAGTGAAGATAGTTAAAGATGACTAATTTCAATGAAAACAAGTGGATACAGTAAGAGGTTGAACGTAAAAAGAGGTGAAATAACGTATTTCAAACATGTGCACTGAATTAAAAAGTTATATAATTAGATAAAGCAGACGGGGCTCTCTGAGCTTAGCTGTTCTCCTGTAGTGAAAAAAACTAGGTAAGACTGCAGCACTC
>NC_061836.1:15944355-15951855 GCF_019202785.1 Penaeus chinensis
TGAGAAGAGAGAGAGAGAGAAGAGGAGAAGAAGAGGTGGAGAGTGGGGGGAGAGATAGAGAGAGATGAAGAGAGAGAGAGGGGGGAGAGAGAGCGGGGGGAGAGAGGAAGAGGGGAAAAAGAGAGAGGGAAGGAGAAAGAGAGAGAGAGAGATGAAAGAAGAGAGGGGGGAGAGAAGTGAGGGGAGAGAGAAGAGGGGAAAGAGAAGAGGAGGGAGGGTTAAAAGAGAGAGAGGTAGAGAGAGAGAGAGAGTGAGAGAGAGAGAGAGGGAGAGAGAGAGGGAGGTAGAGAAGAGAGGAGATATAGAGATAGATAGAGAGAGAGAGAGAGGGATGAGAGAGAGAGAAGGGAGAGAGAGAGAGAGAGGGGGAAAAGAGATAGAAGAGATGGATAGAGAGAGAGAGATAGGAGAAAAATAGACGGATGGAGAGAGATAGAGAGAGGGAGGTAGCAGTAGAGATCTCTCTCTCGCTCTATCTCTCTCGTTGCTCTACTACTCTGCTATCTTTATCTCTCGATGCTCGCCGCTATCTCTCTCCGCTCCCTTCGATCTCTTCTCTCCTCTTTCTCTCTATCTCGCCTCTCTATTCTCTCTTTCTCTTCTCTCTCGCGCTCTACTCTCTCCTCTGCTCGCTTTCTCTCTCTCTCTCTCTCTCTTTATTTCTTTCCTTTCTTTTCTTTCTCTCCCCTATCTCTCTCTCTCTCTCTCTCTCTTACTTTCTCTCTTCTCTCTTCCTCTCTCTATTTTCCTTTCTCTCTCTCTCTCTCTTTTTTCTCTCTCCTCTTCTCCTCTCTCTCTTCTCTCTCTCTCTCCTCTTTTTTTCTTCCTTTTTCCTACCCTCTCCCCCTTCATCTTTTTCTTCCTCTCTCCTCTCTATCACTCTCTTGCTTCTCTCTCTCCTCTCTTTCCTCATCTCTCTATTCTGCTCTATCCTCTCTTGTTTTTTATTCTCGCTCTCTCTCTTTTGTTTCCTCTCTCTCTCCTTTTTTTTTTTTTTTTATTTTCTTTTTTTTTTTCTCTCTCTCTCTTCCTCTCTCTCCTTCTCTCTTCGATCCCTCTACTCTCTCCTCCCCCTTTCTCTCTCTCCCTCCTCTCTTCTCTGCTATCTCTTCTCTTCTCTCTCTGCTCGTCTCTCTCTCTCTCTCTCTCTCTCTCCTCTCTCTTTTAGTCCCTTCTCTCTCTCTCTCCTTTTGTTTTTTTTGCCTCTCTCTCCTCTCTATCTTTTTTTCTATCTCTTCCTCCTCTCCTCTGTGTTCCTCTCTCTCTCTATCTCTTATTTTTTTCCTCTCTCTCTCTCTCTATCCTATCCTTCTTTTTTTTCCTCTCTCGCTCTCCTCTTCTTATTTTTCCTCTCTCTCTCTTCGTCTGCTTTTTCCTCTCTCTCTCTCTCTCTCCTTTTTCTATACCTCGCGCTCCCTCTCTTTTTCTATACTCTCTCTCTCTTTTATTCTTTACTATCCACTCTCTCTTTATCTTTACTCCCCTCTCTCTTCCTTTTTCATTTACTCTCTCTCTCCTTTTTTCTTTACTCTCCTCTCGTTTGTTCTGTACTCTCTCCATCTCTCTTTTTTCTTTACCTCTCTCTCTCTCTTTTATCTTTACTCTCTCTCTCATTCTCCTTTTCTTACTCTCTATCTCTCTCTCTTTTCATTACCTCTCTCGCTTTTTCTTTACTCTCCTCCTCTTCTCCTTTTGCTGTATATCTCTCCCTCTCTTTTCTTTACTTCGTCTCTCTCTCTTTTCGTGTACTCTCTCTCTCTTTTTTCTTTACTCTCGTCTCTTTTTGTTCTTTACTCTCGCTTCTCTTTTTTTCTTCTACTCTATCTCTCTTTTTTTCTTTACTCTCTCCCTCTTCTTCTTTTCTCTATCTCTCTCTCTCGCTTCTCTCTCTCTCTCTCTCGACTCTCTCTCTTACTCTCCTCTATCTCTCTCGATCTCATCTCTCTCTTTCTATTTTCCTCTCTTCCCTCTTTTTACCTCTCTCTCTCTCTCTCTTCTTCTCTCTCTCTCTCTTCTCTCTCTCCCTCGCGCTCTCTCTCTCTGACTCTGCCCTTCTCTCTCTTTTTTTTTTTTCTTTTTCCATCTATCTCTCTCTGCTCTCTCTACCTCTCTCTCTCTCGTATCCCCTCTCTTCTCCTATCTTCTGCGTCACTCTCTCCTCTCCTCTCTCTCTCCTCTCTCTCTCTCGCTCTGTGACGTCCTCTCGCTCGCTCCTCTCTCTCTTCTCTCCTCCCTCTATAAGTCCGTCATCTCTCTCCCTCTCTCTCTCTCCATACACTCTCTCTCTCCCTCGCTCGCGCTCCTTCTATCTCTCTCTACGCGCTCTATCTCTTCGCTTCTCGAATCATCGCGCTCTCCTTAGATCTCTCTACTCTCGATCTCTCATCTCCATCCTCTTTCCTCTCTCTATCTCTCTCTCTCTCTCTCTATCTTCTTCCTCTCTCTCTCTCTCTTCCTTCTCTCTCTCTCTCGCTCTCTTCCCTCTCTCGCTCTCTCTCTCTCTCTCGCTCTCTTCTCTCTCGCTCTACTCTCCCCTCTCTCTCTCCTCCTATCTCTCTCTCTCTCTTCCTCTCTCTCTCTCTCACTCTCCTCTTCTCCTCTCTTCTGCTCCTCTCTACATCCCCACAAACGAAACCCACACATTGATACACACATCAACAACTACCCCCCAAATAAAACACACCATCACCCTAACAGCCCCTCCAACTAACCATCACTGCAGCAACATACCTATCTGCCTTTAATCATAATCCTTACTTACATTAACTACGATCCAACTTCAAGTACACCTCAATATTCCCTCACCCAAACAGAACCAACATTATTTCTACTATCCAACCCCAGACATCACCTGAAACCTTTGTATCATTTTCCTTCTGCACATTATCCAAACATTTTGCAATTTCTAACAAACACCAATTACTTTCAGGCAAGGACAGTGGGTTCGACGAGACTCCTCCAATCGGGGATGAGTTTGCCACCAGTCGTGGAGGTCGTTCTGGAGGGGCTTTTATTGTATCTGGAGTGTTCAATGACTCTTCTCGAATGTTCATCCCAGCACCACCGTCCCCAACCCCTGACTACGATGATGATGGAGAGTCAGATGGAAATGAGTCTGACATCCTTCAGGGTTCACAGTTTTATGTCGTGACGGACCAGCAAGGAGAACCTGTGAAAAAGAAACTGACCAACAGGGATTCCTTGAGTGATGACAGTCTCCAGAATGCTCCAGTCACAACCAAGAGCACTTCCAAATCATCTACGCCACCAAAGACACCCTCAACACCCCTGCAGAGCATGATGAGGGCATTTCATAAAGGTCTTCCTGACCTCGAGCAAGAGAATGGATTCTCTGATGACTCCCTCGAGGATTCAGTGACTGCTCAATCTCGTCCTTCCACCATCAGTCAGAAACCACACAGACCTACCTCTATGGAGTCTCTTGTCTCCATGGAGAGCTCTACTGCTTCGTTTGATTACATGAATGCTGGGCAAGCAAAGAATTCTTCCTATGGGAGAGCAAGATCAAGGCCAAACAGTGCTGAGACTGGAGCCCAGAAAGGAGGTAATGTGCGAGACAGGAAAGACTTGAATGGTAAGGTTAAAAAATCAACACCCAGATCGGCAGAAAATGGCATTGGCCAAAAGGGTAATTTAAGTAACAAAGACAGTGAGAAAAACATTGAAGAGTCTAACAACTTTAGCAGACAGAGTTCAAGAGAGAGTTCACACAGCTCTGGCTCAACTAGTTCCAAACCTAGTGAAAAGTTTGATACTATAAGACATATGTTGAAAGAAGGCTTGATAGAAGGCTTAGATGAAAGTCCACCTACCTTCAAACCACCTCCACCAATAAAGAAAACACCAAATGGAGTCCATACAGAGGACAGAGCTGATAGTGGCCTAGGTTCTGCTGTCAGCACAACTAGGACAGATGAAAGTGGTGGCAGTGATAACCGATCTGATTTTTCAGGCACCCCACCATCTATTCTTTCCCCACAAGATGGAGACGCCACAAAGAAAGGCAGACCAGAAACTAAAAGAGGGAAGGAAACAGTACGTAGTCGAACATCTATTGGGTCAGAGGACATGGAGAGAAATCGAGATGAAGGGGATGAAGTAGAGGTCATGATGCAAGAGACGATGGAAATTCCTCCTCCTCCTCCACCAAGGGATGAGTCAATGCACTGGACTCCTCGAACCACCACTCCCTTGTCGCAAAAAGATTCTGCCAGAAGTTCATTAAGAGCGACACCAACCACACCCTCCACATCTAAAAATTCAAGCTGGTTGCACAACGCTACCAAGGAAGAGATGGTTGAAATATCTTCTGCCAACTCTCCTCTGCCTCCAGGAGAGAAGATTACCCATGTTGATGATTTGTATGGACAGCATGAACATGTAGGCAATGGGAATGAGGTGAGCAGTGCAATTAATGGATCCTTAGCAAGCCAGTACAGTATCCAGGATAATGATAACCCATTGACAGATCGTGATTTCTTAGAGAATCTCAAAAACCTAGAGCCTCGTCCTCGACCTGATACCTTAGCTGTGATTAGCGAAGACCAAGGAAGCATTGGGTCCAAGAGCAGTCGATCTGGACGGTTGTTATCGAGACTTGCAGATTCTGTCCGTAGTGGAAGTAGAACACCAACTCCCTCCTCCTCCAATAGTTCCACCACACGTGCCACCACCACCAAACTGACCTCAACATCAAGGTCTTCCACCCGCATACACGGCGACATCATCAGGGATCCCTGGCGATCATCCTTGAGGGAATCAGCCCTGCCTTCCCCTCAGGAATACGCACGCCTTCCATCACTCAGTCCCTCCGTTGTTCCCCTTACTCGTGATGGCTCAGGTCGCTTCAGGAGCATTGAAGACCTTGCTGAAGCTGTCTCAGAGCCCACGCAGCAGGAGGTCACACTCACTGGAAAGAAAAAGAAACACTCAACACTTCCGCCCAACCTCACACCAGCAGATATGAAAAAAGAAAATAAGGAACTTCGAAGAGCTACTTCACTGATGGTCGGCAAAAAAGGAAAAGGTATGTGCATCATCAGTAACTTTTGTTTGCATGTATTTTGTCGTCACAAATACTTTTGCTAGAATGTTTTGATAGTAATTTGTGTAACTATAGAGTGCTTGATGTAACACAGATAGACTGTTGTGCTTTTCAAAAGAGGAAACTATTTAATGAAAATTACTTCTTGGGAATTGTTTTGCTTAACCAAAAGGAAACTGATGATTTGCATAAAAGATATTACCTGCATTCTCCAGTTTTTAATTAATATTCTTTTTTAGTATATTGCTGTAAAGAGGGATGAGACTGAGTATCGAGGAAGTAGTCAGTGTAAACATGTTCTGTAAAAAATAATAAAAATACATTGCATTTGATAGACACAGTTTGGTACTCTTGTTCAATGCTTATTTTTCAGTTGTCATATATGATTTATTCCAATTATGTAATAGTTTTCATAGTAGAAGCCACATCAAAATAATCATGGTCTTCGTAGACTTTTCTTAAGTACAAGGGATTTCCATCTTTCATGAAAACAGGCTTATTATATATTTTTGTAATAGAGAATTCAGGGAGTTGTTTGGAAATATAGGAAATTGACATTACTGAAATGATTTATCTACCTTTTATTTTTACACCCATGCTGTGCACTACTGCTTGAAGTGAAAGTTTTTCAGAGAGGTGATAAATGTATCGACATAATCACACGTGACTGGCCTACCCAGTATACTCTTTCTGCGAGGAACTCCATTACTGTTAGAACAGACCCAGAGATGCAAGAATGAAGATATATTAAACAGATTGTATTATTAATGTTTTTTTTTCTTAGACTATACGTAATATATAATGGATTCCTGGCTATCATGACCACCCTTTAGTTGAAGATACAAGGATTTGGGCAAAGCTGAGGAAATAGTTTTAGCATCAATGAACTTTATTTTGTTTTAAATCTATGGAGAAATATTGAAACTTTTAATGTTATATGTAGGCACTTTCCTTTTGTAACACTTTTAAAGCCAGTGTCATATCATGATTACATATGTGAATTAATTTCTCGATGCTTTCTTTTCATTTTGTAAGTATTACATGATTTCACTGTTATTTTACTATATCATTCTAAGCAAAATGATTTTTCTTATTGACCATGAGAACTAGCATTTTCAAATTTGGCTTCTCTGTTTTAGGCCCAACATCAAAAGTTATGATTTATTATTAACTCTCATTATATTTCTATAATGTGAATGTTCACAGTATTTTCGATGATATATATTTGTATCCATATTTATTATTGTCTTTTGATGATTTATTAGTATATGCAGTAGGTTGTGGAGGATAGATCTTATATTTCCTTCTCAAGAAAAAATGTTTCAGGAATATAGATTATGAATTGATCAATTTTTAAATCAAATTTGAAGAAACTAGTATATTCAGTACTAAAAGTTTATATATTTTTTAACATGATGCGAAACAATATATTTTTGCATTTTATAAAGATATACAGCAGCTATGATTATCCTCAGTTTAGAATGAGTCTTAATTATATTATTTTCTATTGAAAAGAAATTAATCATCTTTGATAGTTACAGGGACAAAGTTTGTTTAATAATGAAATCTGCCAGAATTGATGAATTGATATGTAATACATTTTTTATGATTATTATTACTTTTTGTTGTTTTCATCCCCACCTTAAAAAAAATAAATAAATAACAGTACACTATACAAAGATTGATGCCTTTGTGATATCACTCATTCTTTCCTCAGAGTGATTAGATTAGGCAGTGCAGAATTCATCGAAGCTTCATATTTGTTGCAAAACTCGTAAGCAGTGAGAGAATTAAAAGTTTACTTTCACTTTATCTAAGTTTCAATTAATACATAACTTTTAATGAGTAAAAAGTAAGTAATTCGCAACAAGCCACCTTCTTTCTCAAATGCATTACAGCTTGGGAAATGGTGCAGTGTAATTATGCTGTCACCATTTGTCATGGATATTCACATGATGTGTCAGCAAAGCATACCTGGTGATTTATTAGGTACAGTTTAAAGCTGCAAGCATATTTAGAGTCTAATCAAGTAATTGCTCTGCATCATTTTTTCATGCAATCTCAAATTAGTTCAATAACATATAAGATACACTTATATATCTATCATTTTTGGATAACCTGATCAAGAATTGTAGAAAGTTTTTTTTTTTTCTTATTCTTTCTTTCTTTTTTTCTTTCTCTCTTTCTTTCTTTCTTTCTTTCTTTCTTTCTTTCTTTCTTAAGAGAACATCTACTCTTGGTATGAGTACCAAGAGTATAAAAGCATGAACTCTACAGATTATATTATTAGGTAATTTATATGTGTCATTTTTATCTTTAAATAATTAGTTACATGCAAGATAAACTTCAGCTTATGAATGCTAGATCACTTTAAGATGAAGTTCACCTATGCAGGCATCAATGTATTAAGGATACACAACATTTCTAATATTGTG
>NC_061836.1:15956855-15964355 GCF_019202785.1 Penaeus chinensis
GAGGGAGAGAAGAAAGGGAGTGAAAGGGGGAGAGGAAGTTAGAAGAGAGAGAGTGAGGAAAGAGAAAAGAGGGAGAAAAGGAAATTTTTTAAGAAGGGGGTAAGGAGAGAGGAAGTGAGGAGTAAGGAGGAGAGTGAGGGAGTGGGGGGAGAGAAAAAAGGAGTGAGGGAAAGGAAGGACCAGAGAGGAAAGGGAGAAAGAAAGGGGCTAATAGAGAGAGGAAGGACAGAGAGAGAGAAAGAAATAAAGAGAGAAGGGGGAAAACAGACCAAAACGCACACATACAAGGAGAGAAGAGAGAGAGAGAAGAGAGAGAGAAGAGAGAAAGAGAGAGAGGGGAGAGAGAAGAGAGAGAGAGAGAGACGAAAAAAGAAAGAGAGACGGAGACAGAGAGGCGGAAATAGAGACAGGAAGGAAGGGTGATAAATGGAAGGGGACCGAGCATGAAGATAAATGAAAAAAAAAAAAGTTTTAGGGGAAAGGGGGGGAGAGAGAAAGAAAATGGAAAGGCTTAGTACGAGATTAAAGGTTCGTGAAAGATTTTAAACTGAGGAATATGGTGAGAGACAACAAAAAAAAAAAATGATAATGATTAGTATTATATAGGCCCGAAAAATAGAAATGCATAATTCTGAATCCGAATTTTTGGGAGGGAATGTGAAAAATAAATGAAAAGGTGAGGACACGACAGGGTAGAAGAAAATAACAAAAAGCGTAACTTTTTTTTTTCTGAAAATGGCTTATGTAGGCTAAGGTCGGGGTATTTCTGGGTCGCTAAAATATAAGAATCTCTCTCTCTCTCTCTCTCTTCTCTCTCTCTCATCTCTCTTTCCTCTCTCTCTCTCTCTCACTCTCCACTCTCTCTCCTCCTCTCCTCTCTCTCTCTCTCTCTCTCCTCTCTCTCCTCTCTCCCCTCTCCTCTTCTCCTCTCTCTCTCTCCCCCTCTCATTCTCCTCACCTCTCCCTCCCTCTCTCTCTCCTCCTCTCTCTCTCTCTCCTCACTCTCGTCTCTCTCCTCTCTCCCTCTCTCCCTCTCTCCCTCTCTCCCTCTCCCCTCTCTCCCTCTCTCTTCTCCCTCTCTCTCTCTCCCTTCTCCCCCCCCCTCTCTCTCTCTCCTCTCTTCCTGCTCTCTCCCTCTCTCTCTCTCTCTCTCTCTCTCT
This sequence comes from Penaeus chinensis, assembly GCF_019202785.1. NCBI lineage: Eukaryota > Metazoa > Arthropoda > Malacostraca > Decapoda > Penaeidae > Penaeus > Penaeus chinensis. Next base: position 15,958,016 of record NC_061836.1, read on the forward strand.
CTCCTCTCTCTCCTCTCTCTCTCTCTCTCTCTCTCTCTCTCTCTCTCCCTCTCCCTCTCCCTCTCTCCCTCTTTTCCCCCCCTCTCTCTCTCCTCTCTCCTCTCTCTCTCTCTCCTCCTCTCTCTCTCACTTCTCCCCTCCCCTCCTCTCTCTCTCTCTCTCTCTCTCTCTCTCTCTCTCTCTCTCTCTCTCTCTCTCTCTCTCTCTCTCTCTCTCTCTCTCTCTCTCTCTCTCTCTCTCTCTCTCTCTCTCTCTCTCTCTCTCTCTCTCTCTCTCTCTCTCTCTCTCTCTCTCTCTCTCTCTCTCTCTCTCTCTCTCTCTCTCTCTCTCTCTCTCTCTCTCTCTCTCTCTCTCTCTCTCTCTCTCTCCTTCATAATTATAGGTGTAAGATAGACTGAATAGGCGGTGAGAAAACAAAAAATTGACTTCTCTAGTTGTTTATTATTTTGAGTTTTGTTTATTTTTATTTCGTCCTTCCTCTTTTTATCATCTCTTCTTTGTAAGGAATATCCGAGAGAGCAAAAAGCATGGAAGTTGAACGGTATTCTCGGTATTTCTGCCTTTGTGGTTATAGAAGAATTTAGAGAATATGTTCCCTTCGTCTCTTTGTCAGTTCACGTTATTTATAGAAGACTCAACGTGCGTACTTTGTCTTCTCTCTGCCTCCGTATTCTTACATTTGTTCCTATTCTTCAAATTTATTTCCATATGTTCGTGCTAGTTCATTTCACTGGTCGTTCCCAAGTTAAAAAAAAAAAGCTTTGGCGTTTCGGGTCGCGTTACCATGACAACAAGCGTGGCGTTGCGTCGGGTTTATACGAGCAGCGTCCGGCACACCTGGAGGATGCGATCTTGTCTCAAGTATTTGTTTATAGGAACGCCACCTGCCCTTATCCGGCACTGCACATACATAAACAAATACTCACATTCATACTAATGTGTATATTCTAGCTGTTGAGAGGAAGAGAGCGGGGAGAGGGGGGTTAGGGAGACAGAGATAGAGATGTAGATACTGAGAAGGAGAAGGAAGTAGAGAGAGAGAGAGAGAAGGGAGGGAAGGAGAAGGAAGTAGAGAGCGAGAGAGAAGAGAGGGAAGCAGAAGGAAGTAGAGAGCGAGAGAGAAGGGAGGGAAGGAAAGGCAGAGAGACAGATGGATATCGATACTGAGAAAATAAAAGAAAAGTGGGAGAGAGAAATAGAAAGCTAGATCTAAAATGAAAGATACAGAGACATGGATATCGAAAGAGAAATAGCGAAAGCTAGATCTAAAGTGAGAGACAGAGGCAGGTCAGGGAAAGAAAAAGCGAGGGGAACACCGCCGCAGGAGAGGGAAGGACGCGTGTCGTGTCGTCATGAAAAATGCAGTCGAGGCAGTTGCCCAAAGTGGACAAAAGTTGACATAGGAATCGTGCCCTTGTGTGGAATCATAAAATATACTGTATATTTAGCTATATCTGAAAAAAATAATACAGGGAATATAAACACAAATCAATTCTCTACACATTTTCAAATTCCACTTCGTCGCTTAGCACCAAAGCTTAGCACCACGATCGAAATCAGCAAAGCAGGAAGGAAAACGAAAACACTAAGACGTAAAAACACAACAACAAAAAACGGACGAAGACAAAAAAAAGTCACGTCGCCCTAAAAAAACGCGGTATTTCTTTCGCCAGCGTCAGTCGTTAGAAATGTGCAGAACATCAATGCCGTGTTTGGTATTTTACGAGTCTCAGTTTTCCCGTTTTAGGGCCACTTTAACAAGCTCATTGAGGAGGGGAAGAGGAGGTCGGAATGGGGTCAGAAAGGAGGGGGGGGGGAGGGGAAGGGAGGGAGAGGCCGTTAGGGGAACCACTCGTGCGCTTCCTTGGCCCCGCACCCGCGCGCCCGCCCGCAGGTTCCTCAAGGGCCGGCCGGGCGCTGGGCGGCTCTGCTGGCGCTACGACTGCTGCTGCTGCTGCTGCACGAGTTGTTTACCGCTTGTCAAAATTCTTATCTCTTTCGGGTCTTATCGACTCGTCTGTACTCACTGTCTCTTTTGTCTTCTGCCTTTCATCCCTTCCTCTTTTCATGGTTTTGTATCTTACTTATTTTATCTTTCCTTCGTACCGCTTACCTCTTTGTGTTCTTGTCCGTTGAGCTGTTTTTATATTTTTGTTGTTATTATATTATTACTATTATTATTATTATCATTATTATTAATACTATCATCATTATTATTGTTTTTGTAATTATTAGTAGGAGTAGTAATATCATTAGTGTTTTTCTTTATCGATATTATTATTATTGATATCGATAAATATATTTTATTACATGTGAAAGGAAGAAAATATTACATTTATCTGATCAAATGTTAACGCATGGTTGATTAAGAGAAACGGCGGAAACGACTTGATTTTATGACTATTTAAATCTTCGTCTTTCTTTTTCGTGTGTATCTAAACTATATCGATCTATATATCTATCTGCCTACATATGTATGTATGGGTCTATCTGTCTACATAAATATACAAATATATGTGCGTGTATGTTTGTGTTGATGTGTGATTGTTTGTGTGGTTGCGTGCGTGCATGTGTGTGTGTGTGTTTACAGGCTCAAATCTCTGCGTTTTTCTCCCATTTTCCTCAAATCCTACGAAACAAGATATCATGTAAGGCTCTTCTCCCAGAGACTCGCCGCGCGGGTTCGAAGAAAATTAATTCCAATAATAACCATTCCTATTCCGAAGCGATTCCTCCCTCCTCGCCCTGGCTTTCCCGAGATGATAATGGAAAGGCTTGCTATAAGAGGGAGGAGGTTCGGCCGCACGAATTCCTTCCGCCGGGAATTTCGTGGGTATGTCATTCCCAGGCGGAGGAGGAGGAGGAGGAGGAGGAGGAGGAGGAGGAGGAGGAGGAGGAGGAGGAGGAGGATGAGGAGGAGGAGGAAGAGGAGCCCGGGCGAGAGATCTTTTAAAAAAAGGGAGGGTAATCTCTTCTATGAATATGAAATTTGAGGCTAACAAGGTTTGATTTGATGTAAGACGAGCGCGGGAGCAGGTCGGACGGTTTCTAGCTGTAGGCGGAGGAATACTTTCTTCGGGAGTCGCCGAGGTCTTCGGCAGGAGGAGGTGCAGTGGGATTTTGGTCTCGCATTTTTCTATCTGTTTTTCAATCCCTTTCTTTTTTTGCTTTATTTCATATCCTTTTTTTTCCTCCGTGCATTTTTTGGCTTACTTTCTCTTTCGTTTTCTTTCTTTGTCTCGCTCTTCTTCTCTCTCTCTCTCTCTCTCTCTCTCTCTCTCTCTCTCTCTCTCTCTCTCTCTCTCTCTCTCTCTCTCTCTCTCTCTCTCTCTCTCTCTCTCTCTCTCTCTCCCCCATAGTATTCCTTTGCGTAGGTGCGTTCACAAGCACACCTTTAGAGAAGAAGAACACGAAATCCCGCCTAACATCGTTTTCCCACTCCCCCTTTCACAAAAAAAGAAGAAAAAAGTTCCTCTTTCAGCATCTCTCTTTCTGCTCTCTCACCTCTTATTCTTTTCATGTGTATTTTTACCGCTTGTCAAAATTCTTATCTCTTTCGGGTCTTATCGACTCGTCTGTACTCACTGTCTCTTTTGTCTTCTGCCTTTCATCCCTTCCTCTTTTCATGGTTTTGTATCTTACTTATTTTATCTTTCCTTCGTACCGCTTACCTCTTTTCGTCGCGTTTACATTTCCTTTTTTTTATTTCTTTTTTTTTTTCTATCCTTCGTGTGTTTTATGTTTCATCGTTTTCCTTTTCTTTCCTCTACGTCTCAGTTCATTGATCTTTCTCTCGTCTTGCTTTTTTTTTTTTCTTCGTTTTTCCTTTCTGCTCCTCCTCCCTTTTTCTGATTTTATTATCCTGTGTTTCCGGTCTTTACCTCCAAAATCCCTTTATTCGTTTGCACTTTCTTCTTTTCTTCCTCTCTCTATTCTCTTGGTACTTATTACTCCTCATTCTCCATTCCCTTTCTTCTTCGTTTTCTCTTCTCCCTCCTCCATATCCAACGCCTTTTCTCCTCGTACTCCTTTGTCTCCTCCCACCTTCCCTCCCTCTTTCACTTCCTCCCATGGCTACTCCTGATCCTCCTCCTCTTTATCCTCCCTTCCTCTCTCTCTCGCATTCTCTTCCTCCTCCTCCGCTACTTCACCCTCTTCTTCTTCTTTCTCTTTCTTCCTTTCCTACGACTACTGCTACTATTCGTTCTTTTCTCTTTCCTCTCCTCCACCTCCTCACCCTCTTCCTCCCCCTCCCCCTCCCCCTCCCCCTCCCCCTCCCCCTCCCCCTCCCCCTCCCTCTTCTCCACATCCTCGACCTATCCCTCCCCTCCTCTCCTCTTCCCCTCTCCTCCCCTCCCCGCCCCTTCCCCTTCGTCTGTCAGTATGAATGTCACAGGATTCAGCGCGCGGCCGTTCCTCAGCTGAAGCGTATCTTCAATGTGATTGAGGTGTGATACCATCTCCTCTGAGGCGCCGTAGGAGATGATCGGGCCAGGAAGGATCCCTTTTTTCGTGGGGGGAGGGGGCGGAATGAAGGAAGGGGGGGAATGGGTTAAAGGGGAGAAAGGGGGAGAGACAGAGTTTAGAAAAAGACCGAAGGGCAAAGTCTTAGAATAGAACAAGGGTGGTACGAAAAGTAGAGGAATTTTCAGTTTTTTTTTCTTTTTGCGTGTTTTTTCTTTTCTTTTTTCTTTTTTTTTTTCTCGCCTTGTTTTCATTTTTGCTCCCTCAACGCCTCAAGGGCTACTGCTCGTTTCCTGCCTTACGGATCGCTCCATTTTTTTCCGTGTGTTGAGGGTTGGGGAGGGGGAGAGGACAGGGGGGAGGGGGAGGGGGTCGCCCCTTTTGTGCGCATCGCTTCAGTGTTTGCGTGTTTGGCTTTGCCTTTGAAATTCCGGCTGCGGGAAGGGAGAGCAAATTTGTCTGACGTGAAAGGACAGACGACGGCGGCCGGCGGCGGCGTCCGGGCGGCGGCGGGCGTGGGCATGGGCATGGGGCGGCGGCGAAGGCGCGCATTAGCAGTCGTCAGCGACCCTGGCGGTGAGCGGGATTACCCAGTCGACGAGGTACATTACTGGCACGTCCATCTGCAGGCGGGCATGCGTGTGGCGAGGCCCTTGCGAAGGCGGTGTGTGTGTGTGTGTGTGTGTGTGTGTGTGCGTGTGTGCGCGTGTGTGCGTGTGCGCGCTCGCGCACGTGTATATGCGCGTACACATTTGTGAATTTATTTCATTGCTTTTCATGTGGATGTTTTACCTGTCTGTGTTCCTGAGAACGAGTGCGTGCATGTGTGTCCATGTGTACACGTGTTCGGCCGTCATTATGTGAGCGCGCCTCGGCCTTGCTTCGCTCGCCGTGCCTTTGTCTGGCGCTGGTATCGGGCCGAGGCAGGTCGGCGGTTGTCTCGCGAGTCCGATTGTAGCTTCACAAGTTAACGATTTTTGGTCGTACGCGTGCGATTTGGGCGTCTGTCTCCAGGAGCAGCTTCTGACGGTGCTGCGGCGGCCCTCTCTCCTTGTTGCCTCCACAGCCGGCGGGGATCTTATCAGAATGCGATGACTGCTCTTGATAGACTCCGAAAATGGCGTGGTATTATCGGCTAATAGACTGATTGGCAACTCTATTTCCCCTCCCGGCTCAGGCGAGGGGAGAGAGTGTTGCCACACGGCCTGCACGCAATATCATATTCGGCTTTGACTATCCTTGGTCCTTTTCTTTATTAATGCATACATTGTTGATGATTTGAGTATGAGCGAATGTAGATTCGTAGATTGCGTGTAGTTGGTATCGAATACGGCCGCATGAATTCCCCGAGGCGAACGCAGAAAGGAACGGACTCCAGACACCCGCCAACTGCTCCCAGTACCAGTACATCCCAGCCTCGAAAAGCCTCACAGAAGTGTATTTCCATGATGCTGCGGAACGACGGCTTCCACAGCTTCGATTCCTGATTGTTTCACATATCCACAACTACCTCCTGAATCCCCTCTCTGCCAGCCTTCTCGACCGACACAATTAGCGAATCTGAAACTCGAATGCGATAGGAGGGTTGAGTTCGGAGGTCTTGTTTGAACATAGGTCGGGGTCGAAGTCGGAATGGATTACCCGCTTTAACAGGCGTAATGATTTCCAGTTTTGTGTTTATCAGGATATCGCCAGCGGGAGTGAATTTGACGGGAATCATCCTATGCTGTCAGGTGGAGGAGTAGAGGTGTATTTCCTTCCGATTAGAGTAATTGGTTTTATGATTTATGCTGTGAGCTATCGTATAAACCAATTAGATGAAGTACCTGTTTGTACCTACAAATAAAACTTTCATCAAAACATTTTTTTAATGTCT
>NC_061836.1:15976855-15983190 GCF_019202785.1 Penaeus chinensis
CTCTCTCTCTCTCTCTCTCTCTCTCTCTCTCTCTCTCTCTCTCTCTCTCTCTCTCTCTCTCTCTCTCTCTGTCTCTCTCTCTCTCTCTCAATCTTTTTTTCTCCCTTTCTCCATCCTTCTCTCCCTCGCTCCCTCTCCATCTCTCTATATCTCTCTATCTCTTTCTCTTTCTCTTAATCTTTATTTCTCCCTTTCTCCCTCCTTCTCTCCTTCCCTCCCTCGATCCCTCTCCCTCCCCTCTCTCTTTCTTTCTGCGTTTCTCTTCATCCCGGAACGTACTCTTGAAACTTCGTTTTTCTACACCAGATTAGATTTTCACAACTTATATTTAACTAAGCTTGCAAAGTCTACCTTAATTAATATGCTAATCCGGCTATATGTTGACCTTGTTTTCATGCGTATCCTAAGCTAAATATCCCTAGTTATTAACGAAAAAAAAAAGAAGAGAAAGAAGATGAGATTACAATTTCTTTTCGAGAGCTCACGGTGGATAAAAAACAAAAGAGATCCTGGAATGGGATCCAACGCCGTGGCAAGGGGATCGGGTTATCTATTATGTAGTACTGAATGATCTCTTCCCTCTCTCTCTCTCTCTCTCTCTCTCTCTCTCTCTCTCTCTCTCTCTCTCTCTCTCTCTCTCTCTCTCTCTCTCTCTCTCTCTCTCTCTCTCTCTCTCTCTCTCTCTCTAGCAAACACCGGCAATAAATAAAACAAAGAAATGGAGAATGGGAAGGATAAGGAACGGGAGAAATAAGCGAGGGTAAGGAGAAGCGCCAGTTCTAGGAAGGGAGTTCGAATCTGCATCGCTTTTTCACCGTACGAGCCCGCGAGGAGAGAATTTTCTTGAACACAATAGAGGGAGTGGGAGACGGAGGAGGTGGATGGAAAGAGGGAGTAGGAGAGTGAAGAGAAGAGGAAGAGGGAAAAGGAAAAGGAGAAGGGGAGGGTAAGGGGCGAAGGAGAAGAAGGAGAGGGGAGAGAAAGAGGAAGAGGAGAGGGAGAGGAGGAAAATAATGAAGATAGAGGTAGAGATAGAGAGGGAAAGCGAAAGAGGGGGGCGAATGGAAGGAGAAAAAGGGAGAGAGAAAGGATGAAAGAAGGAGACATAGACGTGGGTGGAAGGGGGTGGGAGGGGGGGAGGGAGGGCGGGATTGCATGACAGACTCTGCTATCATCGTATTAATATCTTCCCTGGTTTATTGTCGTCTTCCGTGTTATTCGTTCCTGTTGTTTCTTATCGTTTGCGGATGGATGGGGATGGAAACCATTCTGATTTGCTTGTTTTTATTCCTTTGTTTTTTTTTTTTTTTTTTTTTCTTTGTTTTTTTCCATTTCCTTCCCATGCAATTTTTTTTTTTGTTTGTTTTTTTGTGTGATGTATTGTTTGTAGGCTTTTTATTGTATCTATTACTATATATTCTTTTGTAGTGGTAAAGGGTAAAGAATCGGCAATCCAGATATGAGGATGAGGTAACTGTTTTTATTACAGATGTAATAGAATGCATATCCTTGTGTTTGTATATTTGCAGGGGAGAGGGAAAGGGAGAGAGAGAGAGAGAGAGAGAGAGAGAGAGAGAGAGAGAGAGAGAGAGAGAGAGAGAGAGAGAGAGAGAGAGAGAGAGAGAGAGAGAGAGAGAGAGAGAGAGAGAGGAAGAGAAAGAGAAAGAGAAAGAGAAGAGAAAGAGAAAGAGAAAGAGAGAGAGAGAGAGAGATAAAGGAAGTTGTAAATATGCGTTCACGTGAGCTTTAATGCCTTAGAATAGCCGTAAGCGGGCAGGTTGGATGCCCGTGGGCGTGATATGGAGGCGCAGGTCTAATTGCGTGCGGGTGAGCGGTGGGCGACGGCGTGGGCGTGGGCGTGGGCGTGGGCGTGGGCGTTGGCGAGTAGGACCGATGTGATGGGGTGAGCGCTTCTGCCTCTCTTTCTTTCTCCTTCTTTCACGTTTCCTTTCTATCTTGACTTTCCATCTTCTTCTCACTTGTCTCCTTTTCCTTATCTTCCTCTCCCCTTCTTCTCCTTCTCTCAGTTCTTTTTTTTATTTTTCATCTCCTTTTCTTCCTTTTTCCTTCTTCCGCTCAGCCTCCTTTCCCTCTTCTCTTTCTTTCTCCTTCTCCCTCATACGCTTTCCCTTTCCATTCTTTTCCTTCACTTTCTTATCTCTCCTCACTTTCTTTCTTCAGATTTCCATCTACTTTCTCTCTCTTCTCTTATCCACTGATTTCTCATTTTCCCTTTCTCCTTCTGTCTCCTCTTCCTTCCATTCCTTCCCTTCTGTACTCATCATTCTTCCTTCTTCCTCTTTCCTGTATCCTTCCTAATCGTTAATTCTTCCATTCCTCTTTCCACCCTCATCACTTCCTCTCGTTTCCACCTCCGTCATCTCTCCCCTTCTCTTTCTCCACTTTCCTTTCCTCCCTCTTTTCCACCCTCGTCATCTCGTCCTCTTTTCTCCCCCTCCCTCCCTCTCTCCCTCCCTCCCTCCCTCCTTCCCTCCCTCCCTCCCTCCCTCCCTCACTCACTCACTCCCTCCCTCACTCCCTCCCTCCCTCCCTCCCTCCCTCCCTCCCTCCCTCTCTCACTACCCGCCCTTCGTTCAACCCGATCACCCCCCCTCCCCCCAACCACCGTCATCCATACACATCGCCCCTCCCCCTCCTCCCCTTATTTTCACTCGTCCCCCTCTTTCCCCCTCCTTCCTTCACCCCTTCCCTTCTCCTCTCCCTCCCCATCCACCCCTCCTCCCTCCCCGCCCACCCTCCCTTCCTCTCCCTGCTTTCCCTTTCCTCCTACCCCCCACCCCACCCCAGCTCGGTTACCGAAAATAACCAGGTCATTCACGTAGGTCACTGTGTTTACTCGCCCTGTAAACTGCTGTCTCGAATCGCAGGTTTGAAACTGGGTTTGGTTACGCCTTGTCCTGGGAAAAGGATGTCGGGGTGGGGGGGGGAGTAGGTGGCGCTCTCCTGGACTAATTCTTGCTTCCTTTTTGTTAGTCTTGTTTGTTTTTTTCTGGATTGTTCGATTTTCGTCTCTTTCTTATTTATCCATTTACTTATTCATCCAATTTTATTTAAATCTGTTCATTTTAGTTGAGAATAATTATCTCTATATCGAGCTCTTCCCCCGTCCCCTTTTACTCTGCAGCTTACATCTTTCGTAATTGAGACGCTTTGAATGTAACGAACGCTTTTAGAACCAAGAAAATAGCTTAGCTGCGCGCGTGTCCGTCGCCGCAAACGCAAATATGGAACACTTGTGGCTGTCATCCAGTGTTAGTCATCGCGGCCCGAATGTATTTCTACCGCCCTCGTTCAGGTAGGCGTGGGTGCGGGTGGGCGGGGTATAGGTAGGTCAGGTGTGATGTTGTGGCTCTTTGGTTGTTATTGTTGTTGTTGTTAGTGATGATGATGATGGTGGTGATGTTGTTTTGGTTTTAGGAGTCTGTGCGGGTCTCGAATCCCTGTTGCGCTCTGGGTTATTGCGTATCCGAGGAAGGTGTTTTTTGTTTCTATTTTTTAGAACTGTTGGTTTAAGCATTTCAGGAGCCTTTTTCAAACGTGTAAACAACTAACAGACATTGGTATTTCTTACATCAAATGTCACTTTATCACTCGACGTCTTTTAGAACTTCATATTAGTTTATTCGCTTCTTTACCAGCCAGGCTAACTGCACAGGTGTGCGCAAGCGTCGTTATGTTCAATATGTGGTCATAACCCTGCCTTATATTATCACATAAGTTTAGGGTTTAGTATAATTAAATGTTCTAGTATACTAGTGAAGATAATCACACGGCCCTTTATCTATCGCCCCAGCGAACTGCACAACTGTGGCTAAGCTCTCCAAGTGATATATCATGACTTGATATTACATTCAAGATTTACGATAGAAGATAGTTATAACTTCTTCCTTATAGGATAAGATCAAATAGTTACATAGCTCTTCGTTCTTCATGATAAATGGCTCCAATAGTGGAGATATAGTGTACACGTGTTTGCGTATTTTCTCCATTGCGAAGTTTACTACACACTGTATATCCCATGGGCTTACCAGAACAACCGGAAACTAAGTTTAATTCTCGTAACACACTGAAAAGTGGAGATCGATGTCCGTAGAGTTTCACCCGCTGGATGTTCTCGGGGCAACGCGAGCTAAAGGCATCAGGTGTTTGAGTTGCAGAGGTTTTTGACTGTTGCACGAACGTTGTCAGAAAGTCAAAATTCATTGAGGATTCATTAGGGTTGTGTTGATGCTGCTTGGCTTGTAAAGGTTTGTGACGCTGGACTCTGGATGTTATTTAGAGCACCTTGGATTGGTAGTTGGCTTATATCTTTTTATCATATATATATATATATATATATATATATATATATGTGTGTGTGTGTGTGAGGGTGTGTGTGTGTGTGTGTGTGTGTGTGTGTGTGTGTGTGTGTGTGTGTGTGTGTGTGTGTGTGTGTGTGTGTGTGTGTGTGTATGTATATATATGTGTGTGTGTGTGTGTGTGTTTGTGTGTGTGTGTGTGTGTGTATGTAACGTGTACGGAATAGCAGGGCTTGTAGATTCTAGCCTTCTTTACCCTCCCGTAATTCACTCGGTTATCGCTTCCCAATCTGTCAAGCTTTAAAAGTGATAAAAAAAGAAACATTTCGCAGCGAAGGTCGGTCGCGTGAGGCCGCTAATTTCTGCGGTTTCGTCGAGGTATTTTACGGTTCTTTTCCTCTTTCCACTTCTCTTCGCTATTCTCTTTTCTTCTTTTGTTTTAGCATTATTTACCATTGTTATGATTTACGTTTGTTGCCATCAGCATCATTATTATTATTAATTATTATTATCACTATATTCCTACGCGTAAGATAATGATCAGATAAAAAAAAAACAATGCCATGAGGATGAATAAATACGTTATCATTGGTTAATACGAGTTAATAAGACGAGTTAATAAGCGCACGAGTCATGTGATTGGTGACTTGATTGCCAATCAGGGTGTGAAGACGACGGCCGGGGGGCAGGGGGGGAGGGGAGGGATAGGGGGAGGGAGAGGATGAAGGGGAGGGGGAAGGAGAGGCGGAGCGGGGGGAGGGGGGGGAGGGGAGGGGTAGGGGGAGGGGGAAGGAGAGGCGGAGCGGGGGGAGGGGGGGGGAGGGGAGGGGTAGGGGGAGGGGAGGGAGGGGGAAGGAGAGGCGGAGCGGGGGGAGGGGGAGGCAGAGGGGGGGATGACTCACTCGCACGCCACAGCCGAGTCAGAGGCGGGGCCGCTGAGGGCGTGAGATGCACTCCGGAGAGGGTGCTCGGTGGGGGAGCGAGGGGGTGTAGGGTGGGGAGGGGGGAAGGGGGAGGGGGGAGGGCAGGAGTACTTTTACTTTTCGTCTGATCTTCCTCCTGGTCCCTAGCGCCATGCTTCTTCTTTTCTTTCTTTCTTTCTTTCTTTTTTTCATTCTTCCTCTTACCCTTTCCGCGTGTTTATTCGTTCTCTCTCCCTTCTCTTGCTTCACTTCGCCTTCAGATCCCATCCCCTCTTTACATTCCTCCTCTTCTTAATCGTCCTCCTCCTCCTCCTCCTCCTGATCCTTGTTCTCCACATCCTGATTTTCACTCTTTCTCATTTACTTCCTCATTTTATCCTCCAATTCCTCCTTTTTTTTCTCCTTCACCTCCTCCTCATTTTATCCTTCTTCTCCTACGCCTTATTATCTTCTCCTCCTCATTTTCCTCTTCGTTTTCCTCCTCCTCCTCCGCCGCCATCGTTCCTCCTTCTCCTCCTCCTCCTCCTCCTCCTCCTCCTCCTCCTCCTCCTCCTCCTCCTCCTCCTAATCACCCTTCCTTTATCCTCATGAATGAGAGACAAGAAAGCGGCGTCCGGGGGTCACGCCACCATCTAGGTTGGGGTGGGGGTAATCCGGGAGGGGGGGGAGGGCAAGGGGGTTCAGTCTCGCAAAACCCGGCGGGGGAAAGGGAGGGGGGAGGCGAATGACAGGAGGACTGGGGGGGGGGGAGAGGGAAGAAGAAGAAGGAGGAGGAGGAGGAGGAGGAGGAGGAGGAGGAGGAGGAGGAGGAGAAGAAGAAGAAGAAGAAGAAGAAGAAGAAGAAGAAGAAGAAGAAGAAGGAGGAGGAGGAGAAGGAGGGGGAAAGAGAATGAAGGGGGAGGAAGGGGAGGGGGAGGACAAATGGGGGGTTGGAGGAAGAAGGAGGAAGAGGGCGCGAGAGGAGAAGGAGGAGGAGGAGAAGGAGGAGGAGGGAGGGGGGGGGGAAAGCAGCTCTCACGGAGGGGCTTGTATTTCACAACACCCCCCGCCTTGCCCTACCCCGCTCCCCTTCCCAAGGCGTTTGATATGCATG
>NC_061836.1:15983290-16003290 GCF_019202785.1 Penaeus chinensis
TCTTTCTTTCTTTCTTTCTTTCTTTTTAATTCTTGATTCCTTTTTTCCTTTGTTTCATTTACCCCCCTCTTTGTGGCCACTGACCTTTTACTTGGTTTATTTCCCCTCGATTCGTCTCTCTCTGTTTCCTCTCTCTCTCTGTTTCCTCTCTCTCTCTCTGTTTCCCCCCTCTCTCTGTTTCCTCTCTCTCTCTCTGTTTCCTCTCTCTTTCTCTGTTTCCTCTCTCTCTGTGTTTCCTCTCTCTCTCTCTTTCCTCTCTCTCTCTCTTTCCTCTCTCTCTCTTTCCTCCCTTTTTCCCTTCCCCTCTCTCTCCTCTCTCCTCATCTCCTCTCTTCCCCTCTCTTTCTCTCTCTCTCTCTCTCTCTCTCTCATCTCTCTCTCCTCATCCATCTCTCTCTCTCTCCTCCCCTCGTCTTTCTCTCTCGTCTCTCTCTCTCTCTCTCCTCTCTCTCTCTCTCTCTCTTCCACTCTCACTCTCACCCTCTCCTTCCTTCTCCTTCCCTTCTTTTCCCTCGCTCTCCTGTAGCGGTCCTCTCCATTTCTCTCCTCCCGCTCTCTCCTTGCTCCCCGACCCCCCTCCTCCTCCTCCCCCCTCTCGCTCCCCCCCCCCCCTCTCCCCTCTCGCTCACCGCCCCCCCCCCCCCCCCCTCCCCCCTCCCCCGCACCTCAGCACTGCCCCAACAGTTGCACTCGCATCTCTTGTATTGATTAAGCAGGGAGTTGAAAGTGTGTTTGTTTGTTTGTTTGCTGGCGCTGTGTGATCATTCCCCCTCTTGGTTGCCTCTTCATCACGAGCTGACTTGCTTGTCTCGTCGAAGTGACTGCGCATTTTTCCTTTTATAATTTTTTTTTTTTTTTCTCCTCTCTCTCTTACTTTTTAACTTTCTAGATGTCTTTTAACTTGTTTCTGGTTCTTGTTTTACTTCTTGTTCGGACGCAAGACTCAGTTCGTGTAGCGCTGCGTGTTCCGTGAGAAGCATCGCCAACGCACACGACGATCAGGAGAAGTCAGCGCCGGCTTTTGCAACCCTGGCGGTGCTGAGCCTCTTGCTGCTCTCAGGACGTTTTGCGAGATTTATTGTCGTCTGTGTGGATGGAGACCGATGATCACGCAGCGATTTTGGCGCCGTTTTAGATTTTAGTTTTAATGGCTTGTTTGTGTGTCTAAAGGGATGGGGAGGGGGGGAGGGGGGATTCATTTGCATACACCCTCGGAGTATCGTGTGTTCATGGTATTGTTCATTTGTTTAGATGGTGTTTGGAGGGTTTCGTATGAGGGTTTCAATTCCTCTGTATGGGAAGCTGATGATGATGAGGTTTGTGTCGGAAGGGGTTGCTCAATGCGAGCGCTGCGGGTGTTAAGGGACGTCGGTTCGAGATTGCGTGTGTGTGTGTGTGTGTGTGTGTGTGTGTGTGTGTGTGTGTGTGTGTGTGTGTGTGTGTGCGCGCGTGCGTGCGTGCGTGTACGTGCTTATGTGTATGTAAAATATGTGCATGTATGTGTTTCTTGTTCCCGTGTCTGTGTGAATTTCGTGATGCTTGTGTCTTCAGCGAAAGAGGGAGAGGGGGGGAAAGGTAACCGGTGGGGGAAGGCGAAAAATGTCATGTGGTCACGCCACATGACCGGATTCACGACCCCGGCTGCAGTGCGAGTCGGACACCGGCTACTCGAGGACCCCACATTGCAATACTACCCCCAACTTTTCCCTCTCCCTCTTCCCCCTCCTTCTAACCCCCACTCCTCCCCTCCTTCTATCCCTCCTCCCTCTCCCCCCCCCGTCTCCCCCCCTACCCTTTCCCCTCCCCGCTGGACGAGATTCCAATTGAACTTTTCCTCACAAGAGCGAGATTAGTGAAGTTGATCCCTGCTCTTTCGGGGTCGCCCTTCGAGCACTCTTCAAGACGTTGACCCCGGCAGAGGGAGGTCGAAAGGGGGGGGGGGGATAGAGGGGGTGGCAGGGGCCGACGAGCCAAGGACGCTCGGTGCGGTAATACTCTGAGAATGCGTCAGTATTGATTTTTTTAAGGAAGATTTCTCCGAGGGTCGGTTCTTGGCCCCCTCTGTCGTTTTCGGGCGGCGCGAGGGGCGGCTGCGATCTGCTGTAGTTTTGGGGCTTGTTATGTATTTATTTATTTGTTTATTTGTTTATTTGTTTATTTATTCATTCATTTATTTATTTGTGTTACGTTTGGTTCGTGTGATGAGGTCCGGAATGATTCTTGCTTTGGTATATTGTTTGTTTAGAAAGGTTATGAGAGTAGATTCTTCTGGTACATAATTCGTATGTATATTATGTCTAATAAACGTTAAAATCTACATAAAAATATATATACAATAAAAGACCGACAACTAGTAAAAGTCTTCGAGAGAGCGGTTCTCAAGATAACCGAAGGAGAACTCCGGAAGAACAAATAACAGAGAACAGAGAACAGAGAACAGAGAACAGCGCGCATCACGACCATCCGCACTCCACACACACACACCGAGGCTTCCTGTAAACAGTGTCGAGTTGTGCCTTTTCCTGGACATTTCCTCGTTTCCTTTTTGTTATTCGCTTTAATTGCGTTTTTGTTTTGTTTTTTCTATATGTTTAGTCAGCTTTTTTTTTTTTTTTTGAGTTGGTCGGGGAGGATTGTTTCCATGAATGAATGGCTTTTTGATTTAGTACTTGGCGCGCATTGGATAGTATTCACGTGAAATATATTTTTAAAACAAACAAAAAAAGCACTGCAATCTGTACACGATTACCTTAGTCTTTGACAAAAAAAAAAAAAAAAAAAAAAAAAAAAAAAACACGAGCGAGTCATTACATAACTGAGCGATTTCGAAACGCAATGTTCCCGGTTGGCGCAACGTCAGGGCCTCCAACATGTCGGAAACTTGTCTTCAGGCGCGCATATTCGCCCCGATCCCGCCGCAGGATGGTGAGGGGCGATGGTGAGGGGCGATGGTGAGGGGCGACGGTGAGGGGCGATGGTGAGGGGCGATGGTGAGCAGCGGCAGTGATGATGCGTCGGCCTTAGCATTTCAGTGGGGATTGTATGGTGACGTGGATTGTGCGGCGGTGCGGGCGTTAGTGTGGCTGCGATGACGTGGTTAAAGAAGAGGGTTGAGGTAGAGGAGAGAGAGAGAGGGGGAGAGGGAGAAGGAGAAGAAGGGGAGAGGAAGAAGGAGCGAAGGGGAGAGGGAGGAGAGAAGGGGGGGGATGAGAGAAGTTAGGGAGAAGGGAGAGAGAGAGAGAGAGAGGGAGAGGGGAGAGAGAGAGAGAGAGAGCGAGAGAGAGAGAGAGAGAGAGAGAGAGAGAGAGAGAGAGAGAGAGAGAGAGAGAGAGAGAGAGAGAGAGAGAGAGAGAGAGAGAGAGATGCGTTGCGTAAAAGTGTTAGCGTGGGTGACGTGTTGTGTGGAGTAGTAAGTAGGTGTGTCTGGCTAATGAAGGAAGGAAAAGAGAAAGAGAGGGAGAGAGAGAGAGAGAGAGAGAGAGAGAGAGAGAGAGAGAGAGAGAGAGAGAGAGAGAGAGAGAGAGAGAGAGAGAGAGAGAGAGAGAGAGAGAGAGAGAAGAAAGGAAGAGAAAGACAAAAAGGAGAGAGGGTTTACACAGAGGAAGAAAAGAAAGTTTATGCCACCAGTAAAACATAAATAAATCAATTAAAAAAGGGGGAATAATAAGAGAAACAAGACTGTAAAGGAAAGAGAGCAAAACAGCGTATAGGAAGAGAGGGCGGGGAAAACGCAACCCGTATTTCTGCATGAAAATGATATCTCCCCGATCTTTTTGGGGGTACGTCTGTACTCTCGTACCCTTCGCCCGTTAGCAACACTAGGAAACTGAGTGGGGTAGTTAGGCGGAGGGAAGAGGGAAAGAGGAGGGGGGGGAGGGGATGGAGAGGGGGAGGGGGAGGGGGGAAGGTGAGAAGAGGGAGGGGAGATAGGAAAGGGAAGGAAGGGGAAGAGGGAGGGGGAGAGGAGGAAGGAGGGAGGGGAGGGAAAGGAAGGGAATGGGAGGGAGGGAGGGAAGGGGAAGAGGAGGTGGAGGGGAGGAGGGAGGGCGGGGAGGGAAGGGGAGGGGAGGGTAGAAGGGGAAATGGGAGGGAGGGGAAAAAGAGGGAGGGGAGGGGAGGGTAGAGGAGGGAGGGGAGGGGTAGGGGAGAGGAGGGAAGGGAAAGGGGAGGGAGAGGATGGAGGGAAAAGGGAGGGGAGAGGAGGGAGGGATGGGAGGGAGAGGAGAGGAAGGATAGGATAGGATAGGAGATGGGGAGAGGCAGATATGGGGAGGGGAGGAGAGGAGCAGGGATAAGCAGATAAAGGAAGGAGACGAGTAGGGAGGGATAGAGAAAGGGAAGAGGGGAAAAGGGTAGTAGATGGGAAAGAGGAGGAGGGAAATTAGAATGAGGGGAAGGGGAGGAGAGGGCGAGGACGAGATTGGGAGAAGAGAAGGGAGGAGATTGGGAGAGTAGATGGAGTGAGGAGGAGTTAGTGAGAGAAATTGGGAGAGGGAGATGGTGTAAAAAAGGAGAAAAAAAAGAAGAGAGGAAGAGAAGGGAAAGAAAAGACGAGGGGACAGATGGGAAGAGGAGGAGGTGGAGAGAATAGGAGGTAGGAGGAGGAAATAGATGGGAAGAAGAAAATGGGAAGGATAGAAAGGGAATGGAAGTGTAGGAGAAAGGAAGAGGACGTTTGTTTTAATTTCGCAACTATTCCTCTCTTGCATTGTTGATGTTTACTTATCTCCCTCCTCCGTGGTTATTATATTTGTTTCTTCTTTACTTATATTTGATTCTTCGTAATGTATTCTTTACATTATCTTTTTTGCTTCTGCATTTTCCCTAACGAGTTTCTTCACTGTGGAAATGAACCTCTTGGAAATTACAACTCGAGATCCGGGTTATGAGCGGTGCCGTCCGAATCCTCCAATGATGAAGCAATAAGAGCAGCAACTCCGCGAGCAGCTTGAGTTTCATCAGCAGCAGGACATGCAGTGATTCCGGCCCCATTACTTAGGCCGATCAGGGGTTTCAACTTTCAGACACGATGTGTTTTGATGAGGCTCGACTATAAGGGTGTCTTGATTTCTCAAGTTGCAGAGAGGTAGCGAGAGAGCGAGAGAGCGAGAGACGGAGAGAGAGTGAGAGAGAGTGGAGAGAGAGTGAAGAGTGGGAGTGAGAGAGTGAGAGAGGAAGAGTGAAGAGTGAGAGAGTGAGAGAGAGAGAGAAGAGAGAGAGAGAGAGAAAGAGAGAAAAGAGAGAAGAGAGAGAGGAGAGAGAGAGAGAAACAAGATAGAAAGGGGAGCGAAAGAAGAAGAAGGAGGAGACAAAAAGAAACAAGAGAAAGAAAGAGAGAAGGAAGGAGGGAGACGAAGAGAAACAGAGAGAAAGAAAGAGAAGGAAGGAGGGAAACGAAGAGAAACAGAGAGAAAGAAAGAGAGAAGGAAGGAGGGAGACGAAAGAAAACAAGAAAAAGAAAGAAGAGGAAGAGGGAGACAAGAAAAAGAGAGAAAGAAAGAAAGGAAAAGTGAGAGAAGTGTGGGAATAAAGATCATTAAACCGCATACTGAAGAGAATTTAAGATTAATTAATCCGAATTCCCTCTCTCTCCCTTCATTCGATTTATTTGCTTTTTTCTCGTTTTTTTTTCGATGGGTAAATGGGATTATTTTGGGGTACTTTTTTTTGAAAACCTTCAAACAAACACCCATTTTGCCCATTATGTTTTTGCGATTTTGTGTTAAGTTTATAGTATAATTCATATCATTGTTCTTATACAGATAATACAGGTGTTAGCCCGATAGAGGATGATAATGAAGATAACAATAGATATAAAAAGGATATATATTTTTAAAACCATCCGTGATATAAAATCACCTCAAATTTTTTCTCGAAGAAAACAACTACGATTTTCACATTCGGAAGATGAGGCCGGGGAAAGTGAGCAAGAGGCCTCTCTTCTCTCTCTCCTCTCTTTCTCTCTCTTCTCTCTCTTTTTTCCAAAAATTTTTTCTCTTCTTTTTCCTCTCTTTCCCTCGCCTGGGGCTTCCTTTTTATCTCTCTCTAAATTCTCAAAAACTCTCATCTCTCTCTCCCCCCTCTAAAAACCCCCCCCCTTCTCTTTCTTTTCTCATCCCTCTCTCTTTTCTTCTCAATCATCTCTCTCCCCTCCCCTCCTCTCTCTCTCTCTCTCCCCTTTCCCCTCTTTTTCCTCTCTTTTTCTCTCTGTTCCCCCCCTTTTCTTTTCTCTCTTTCTCTCTCTCTCCTCTTCTCTCCTCTCTCTCCGTCCCCCCCCTCTCTCCCTCTCTCTTCTCCCCTCTCTCTCTTTCTCTTTTCTCTCCATCTCATCTCTCTCTCTCCTCTCCTCAATCTCTCTCTCTCATGTTCTCATCTCTCTCCCATCTCTCTTCCTCCCTCTCTCTCTCTCCCCCAAATCCTCTCTCTCTTCTTTCTCACCTCCTCTCTCTCTCCCCTCTCTCTCTCTCCGGTTTCCCCCTCCCTCTTTTCCTCGTCTTCTCTCTTTTCTTCTCCCCTCTCTTCCTCTCTCTCCCTCTTCCTCTCTCCTCCTCTCTCTCTTCCTCTCTCTCTCCCCCACCCTCCCCCTTTCTCCTCTCTCTCTCATCTCTCTCCTCTCTCTCATCTCTCTCTCCCCAAATCTCTCTCTCTCCTCCTCCTCCCTCTCTCTCCCTTTTCTCCTCTCTTCCCCAAACCCCTCTCTCCCCTCACTCTCTCCTCTCCTCATCCACCTCTCCTTCTCCTCGTCTCCTCTCCCCTCCCCTCTCCCCTCTCTCCCCCTCCTTTAAATTCTCTCTTTCTTCCCTCTCTCTCTCTCTCTCCACTCTCTCTCTCTCCCTTCTCTCCTCTCTCTCTCTCTCTCCTCTCTCCCCCCCCCCCCCTTTTCCTCTCACCTTCCCTCTCTCCTCTCTCCCAAATTCTCTTTTCATCTCTCCCCCCTCCTCACTCCTCTCCCTCCCTTCCTCTCTCTCGGCTCTCTCTCTTCATCCCACTTCACCCCCTCTCTCTCTCTCTCTTCCCCACCCCATCTCTCTTCTCCTCTCTCTCTTCTCACTCCCCTCTCTCTCTCCTAAATTCCCCCCTCTCTCACCCTCCTCTCACCCCCTCTTCATCTCTCTCTCTCTTCTCCCCACCCCCCCTCTCCCCTCTCTCTCTCTCTCTCTCTCTCTCTCTCTCCCTCACTCTCTCTCCTCACCCTCCTTCTCCTCTCTCATCAAAAAACACCCCCACACACACCACACGTTGCAAAAAGCAATTAAACAAATAATTTGTTATCTCACCGGGTTTTTTTAATTTTTTCCCCCCGCAAGCCGAACTCCCCCCCAGCCTCGGCCCCTCGCACGAGGGAGGGAAGGGGGGGGGGGGGTGACAGTCAGCAGCCAGAAGTGATATGGGTATTTACCTGCGTGACCCATGATTTACCTCGGACACAGGGAAAAGAAAGTATCTCGGGGGCCGGTAAACCCGTGTCACTTGGCTGTTTGGGGGGGGTTGCTGGGTGGGTGGGGGGGGGGTGCAAGGGGGGGGGGAAGATAGGGGCATGGGGGTAGATAGAAAAGATGATTTAAAAGATAAACGGTTTTAATTTAAAAGACGGTTAAGGTTCGATTGGCAGATAGATAGATTAAGCCGGAGAGAAAGGTTTATAAATTGGGGAAACAGATGAATCATGCGGGAAAAAGGTTTTGAACTTTATACCTTCCTAACTTCTGGGGGATAGGAGAGGAGGGGGTGGAGTAGAGGGGAGAGGGTGGGGTGAAAAGGGGTTTACAGGAAGCTTTTGACATCTTTACACAGTTAGTGACCGTGTTGTTGATACCGCATCCTTTATCTAGCGTCCGGGGTGAGAAGGGCGGCACATGGGACTTCCTGTTGGGTCTATTTTCACTTCCGGAGAAAGGGGGGAGGGAAAGGAGGGGTGGGACATGGGAGAAAAAAGGGTGTGGGAAGAGGTGGAAAAGGGGAATTGGGAAATGGGGCGAAGGAGGTCAGAATCCAGAGAGAGGAGGAAAGTGTTTGGGGAGGAGGAGGGCGGGGGTGAAAGGGGGTGTGGAGGGGGGAGATTTTGGGATGGAAGGGGGAAAGGGGAAAGGAAAAGTCTTAGGGGATTTCAGGAGAGTAGGATGGTACGTGTTTTTTTTTTTTTTTTTTTTAATAATTAAACCTTAGGGACATAGCTTTCACTGTTCTTTGTTTTCCACGCGCTTTTTTGTTGTTGTTGATGTTTTGTTTTTGCATCCGGTCCGGGCAGCAAAGCGCCCAACACGAAAATAAAGCAATTTTTGAGTTTTAATTTTTTCCCATGATTTTGGGCTCTTTGTTTTAATCGACTCAGAAAGGGGAATAACAGAGAAATAATAATTTAAAGGCGGGTTTGCCTGTTTTCCAGGCGAAGATCTTTTTTCCCTTTATGAGTGTGAGCAGAGAGAAAAGATTCAGGGAAAAGAAAGAGAGGAATAGAGAAAAAGAGGGAAAGTGAGAGGAGAGAAAGAAAGAAGAGTGGGAAAAAGACCTGGGCAGAATAGAAGAAGAAGAAGGAGGAAGGGGGGGGAGAGAAAAAAAAAAAAGAAGAGAGAAATCAAAATATGAAAAAAACAATAAAGAGAGAGAGGAGAAGAAAAGAGAGAAAAGAGAGAAAGAGAAGAAGAGAGAGAGAGGGAGAGAGAGAGAGAGAGAAGAGAAGAGAGGGGGATTCAGGAATGAAAAGAGAGGGGGAAAAAATAGAGGAAGATTGAAAAAGAGAGAGAAAAGGGTGTGAAAGACATGGCAGGAATGGGGGAAAGAAAAGGAAGAGAAAGAGGAAAGAGAGAAAAAGAGGAAGAAAAGAAGTCGGGAAAAAGGGAAGCATACGAATTAGAGAAGAGAGGAGGAGGAGAGAGAGAGGAGGGGGGGGGGGGATGGAGGGAGGGAGAAGGGGAGACAGAGAGAAAGACAGGCACGAGAAAGGAAAAAAGAGAAAACTTGTTGCCTTCCGTTTCGCATCCTCTTCTCTCTGGATTTATTTGTACTACTGATTGTGGGTTTATTTGTTTGGGAATTTATGTGTGCAGTAAAGTATGTATTTGTTGAAGCATCTGAAGTATGTATCTGTTTCAATTTGTAAGTATGGTTTATTCGTGTATTCAAGTATGCTTTTATTGAAGCATTTAAGTCCGAATTTATTTAAACGATTATGTATATATGTATTTAAACAACCAATTATTCATTTATTTAAGGATTTAAGTACTTAAGTATTTATTGTTCAAGTATGTATTTCGTTAAATATTTAAGTGTGTTACTATTAGAATATGAAGGCATTACATTTATTTAAATTTGTGACTTTATATTTAAAATTTATTTTTTTTTTTTTTTTCGGGTAAGCTCGTCGGGTATATCTTTTTGAGGAAAAGGTGGTCATCCCAGGTAAGAAGTTTTCGTTGTCACTAATATGTACTAAATATGTTTTTATTATTTGATGTTAATAACCCCCCCCCCCCCCCCAGACAGCAAAGTGCGAAAGCGTGTAGAATAAAAAACCCGGGGGGATATAAAAACCACTTTTATTCGGACAGAGAGTCGATTGAAAATTTATTGAGAGCGGCTGAAATTTTTAATAAAAAAATTTTTGGAAAAGGGAGGTGCGATTTTTCCCTCCCTTTTTTTTTTTTTTTTAAAGGGACATACGAATGTGTGATTTGTAAATGCTCTTTGGAGGGCCCCTGGGAATGAGGGAATAAATGTCATGTGAGAGGCTGTGGGCGTAGCGAGTGTGGGGTTCGGGGAAAGGGTGGTGTGTGTGTGTGTGTGTGTGGGGTGTGTGTGGGGTGGTGTGTTTTGTGCGGCGCGTGAGTAAATGGGAATCAGTGTAAAAAACCCGCGGGGTGTGTGAGAGAGACAGTCAAACAGAAGACAACCCGACAATTACGCCCTTTTGTTAATATTGCAGCAGTAAAAATTTGGAGCAGATGAGGGCCAAACCCCCATGCCTTTTTTTCCCCCTGCATTTTCTTTCCAATTTTAACCCCCCAAACAATACGATCGGTCAAAAGAAAGGAGTTTTCCGGGGGGGGGTTGCGCCTCAGCTAAAAGGGTTATTTTCCTGATGCGATGCACTAAAAAGTCACACCTACAACCATTTTTTTTTTTTTTTTTTTTTTTTTTTTTTTTAATTGGAAAACTTTTTTAAAGGTGAGTGGGCAAGCAGTGGGGGGGGCTAGATTTTTCTTTCGTGTAATTGGTCCCCCATGTTGCCTCTCTTCTTCTCTTTCCCCTTTTTTTGCCTTCTTTTCCTCTCTTTTAAACTTCTGTTTCCTTTTAAATTTTTCTTTTATTTTTCTTTTCCTTTTTTCTTCTAAATCTTTCTTCTCCCCCCCTCTCTCTCTCATCTCTCTCCTCCTCTCCTTTTTTCTCTCATTTTCCTCCTTTCCTCCCTCTTCCCCTCTCCAAACTCTCCCCGCTCTCCTCATCTCTCCTCTTCCCCCCCTCTCTCTCTCTGTTTTCTTTCTTTATGTGTTTTTCTCCTTCTTCTTATTATGTTTTACTGTCCACTCACCCATATATTTCTTTCCTTTAATCTCCACTTTTACTTTCCTTCCCTTTTCTTTTTTCTTTTTTCTATTCAAAAGTCCTCCTAACTCCTTTCTCCTTTATTTCCTTCCTCCCACTTTTCCTTCCACTCATCGGTGCCCTCTAACTTTTCCCTGTTTTCACTTCATTCCCTTTTATACGTCTCCCCATCCTTTACCCGCACTGCGCCGAGCCTTGACCCGGTTCGTATTCGTCGGGAGGGCGGGGGGGGGTGTATGGGGAGTGACTCATCCTCGGAGGCGTCGAGGGTGAGGGCGAGATGAGTCATCTTCCTCTACCCTCCTCCCCCCCCCCCCCTTTTTTATGAGTTTTAGTAACTCATCATCGTAAACTTTTTTTTTTTTTTTTTTTTTTTTATGACGGTGGCATATTTCTTTGTATGTCTTTCTTGGTTTTACTGGTTTGACTCTCTTCCTTTTTGTAACCAGCATGCGCAGTCTTCTCGCCTCTCTCTCTCTGTTCTCTTTTTTCTTTTCTTTTTTCTTTTTTTTCTTTTTTTTCTTTTCTCTTTTCCCTCTTTTCTCTTTTCTTCTCTTTTTTTTTTTTTTTTTTTTTTCCTTTTCTCTGTTCTCGTTTCTCTTGTTCTTTTTATCTCTTTTCTCTATTCACTCATCTCTCTCATCTCTCTCTCTCCTCATCTCTCTCTCCCTCTCTCTCTCGTCCCTCTCCCTCCCTCCCTCCCCCCTCTTTCTTACCTCTCCTGCAGCCCAATCAGCACGTAGGACGAAGATCCCCAGCCCGTCGCCACCACCCAAGCACCACCCTCAGCATCCCGAGGAAGAAGCACCTGCATCTCCGGCATCCCGAGAGAGAAGGAACTTTTAAGGATTATTCAACAGGATTCGGAAACATAAGCTCTTTTAACGGCCTTATTCCTGTGGCTAGCGCGCCGCGGGGATTTTTGCGGACCGGGTTGGTGGGCAAAGGTGATGATGATGAGGAGGAGAGGAGGAGGGTGGAGGAGGAGGAGGATGATGAGGAGGAAGGAGGATGAGGAGGAAGAGGGAGGAGGAGGGCGGCGGAGGAGGCATGCAGGAGAGGATTATGAGGAGGAGGAGGAGGAGGTTGATGTTGAGGAGTGGCTAGCGGCGGAAAGGGCTGAGTATTCGGAGGAAAGGAGGCGGAAGCGTGTTCGGTGGCGGATGCGGAGAGGAGCGGTGGCGGTTTACTTTTGTCGGTGTCTGATTAGAGGCGAGGAGGAGTGCGGTTAGCGGTTGCGGGAAGTAGATTATGCGGTGGCGGAGCGTGTGTCGGAGTCTGTGCTGTGGAGGTTGAGGAGGCGGAGGCGTTGTCCGGCGGGGTGATGGAGGCGTCGACTTTTGGGCGTGATCTTGAGTCCATGCGTAGGGGGCAGGCGGTTTCAAGCTGGTAGCTGAAGCATATTGTGGACGGATTGTATCGGTCGTCTTAGAGACTTTGCGTTGTTCTTTCTCGATGTTGTGAATTGTCCTGCTGTCTTTCGTTCATATGTTGTTTTTTTTCCTTTCGTTTTCCCTTACTTATGAGATTATTTTTGCCTTCTATCCTCTTTTCTTCCTCTTTTTATTTTCCTCTTTCCTCTTTTTCCCCACCCTTTCTCATCTCTTTTAAAAAAAAATAACCCATTTCTCAGCTTCCTCCTGCTATTTCCTCCCCAAGAAGGGCCTGAAAGCGTCGACGAGCGCGAGTGAAGAGCCTCTTCCCCGTGCGAGTGAGGGCTCTCGTTCCACCCAACGTTATTAGTACAGGAAGTCGTAGGAGCGAGGAGTGAAGCAGTCTAAAGCGTCTCGTAGATCCGAAACCCGTAACGTCGGTAGGCGATCAGGAGGAGAGTGCAAACAAATAAACAAGCAAACAAACAGCGAAGGAGAGTGGTTGGTGAACGTTAGAGTTGTTCAGACTTCCTTGCGCTTGGCGGTGAGGCGGTTATTGATGGGTTTAACTTTGTGTTTTTGTTGGAGTGTTTCTTTTTGTGAAGGAAAGCGAGACGAAGGCCCGACGTACACTCACAAAACCAACTCCTCCGCGTCAAAATAGATTACTTTTTGATCATTGCACTCAAATTATGAGGATATCTCGTAGCTCAGTCGTGTCCTATACTTTATATTCAGAAGTTAAGTATAAAAACAACACTAATGATAAGAAAAAAGGGGGTCTTGCACTGCACACGACGTCATATTGTCTTTCATCAGTTTTACTAATGATTATCAGTATCCCCCCCTTCCTCACCATCTTCTTTCCCCCCCCCCCCCAGCCACCTTCTTTCGCCTTTCCCCCTGCCCCCACCCCCCCTCCCACGCCAATGCCTCCTACAAATATTTATTACACTCGTAACCACGATTGGAATGCGCACAATGACAAAGAATGTTGTAATCTTCCTGGGATATCGTCTCGTAGGGAAAATGTTCATGTTTGCCTGGCGCTATATTTTGGAATTTGGAATGGATCGCTTTGACATGTTGTTTGTTGTTTTTCCCTATTTTATGTAGTCGGTTGGTTGGTGCGTGCGTATCTCCCTGTTTCCTCTCTTCCCTGAAGCGGTTCGTCTTTGGGCCCAGGAGCACGAAACCCATGAAAACACATATAAGAAATGACTCAAAGAGGCTTCAGGCCTTTAATTTCCTCTAGGTCAGAATATCTTTCTCGATTCCTCCATTGCCCTCCTCATTTCACATATCAATATATCGGAAACTCCATTCTCACCTGTCCGCCACCCGCCCAAAGGACCCAAGGGTCCGTCAACAGCAGTCGCAGGCAGTCGGTAGCCAGTATTAGATCGCAGGAAAACAAGTCAACACGCAGGGCAGGTCCCGCCGAGCCGCCGAGTTGGGCGTGGCTAAGGATTATTTCCAGGGGTCAACTCAAACCCTGCCCGCGGGTCTGTGAAACCGTCGTCGCGGGCCCGTAGACTTTATTGAATTATCCCCTGTTGCCCCCTTCCCCTTCAATTTCCCTCTAAGGGACTTAGCCTTATCCTTTTTCCTCTTTCGTTCTTTCCTCTTATTATTATTTTGTTTTTTTTTGTTTTTTATTATCATTATTGTTTATTATTATGATTATTATTATTAGTTATTATTTATTATTTATTATTTAATTATTAATTATCATATCATCTTATTATCATTATTATAATTTTTAATTAATGTTTGTTTTTTTCCCTTTTTATTTTTTTTTTTTTAAATTTTAAAATTGTTATTTTTAAATATTATTATATTTTATTTTAAAATTTTTAATTTTTATATATTTTCCCCCTTTTATTTTTTTTTTTTTTTTTTTTTTTTTTTTTTTTATTTTTTTTTTTTTTTGTTTTTTTTTTTCCCCTTTAAAAAAATCGTATACTCGCCCTTTTCACCCCGCCATTGGCAGCCCCGTAGAAGCCGTAACAAAAAACCTTAAAGTATTTCTGCGATTACTACGTATTTCATCCTTCCCCCGCACCCTCCACACGTCAATACGCTTTCCTTTAACAGATCCTTCTCTCACCTCTCTTCTCCTCTTATTCAACGTCCTCTTCCTCCACCTCCTCCTCCTCTTTTTTCCCCCCTCTTCTCCTCCTCTTCCTCCCCCCTCCCTCTCTTCCTCATCCCCACCCCTCTTCCCCTTCGCCCCCCCTCGCCTCCCCCTCCTCTTTCTCCTCCTCTTCTCACCTCCTCTTCCTCCTCCCCCTCCTCCTCCTCTTTTTCCTCCTTCTTCTCCTCCTCTTCCTCTCCCTCCTCCTCTTCCTCTTCCTCACCCCTCCAAAAAAAACCCCATCCTCTTCCTCCTCTCGCCCCCTGGGCCTCCCCCTTTCCTTTTCCCTCCTCTCCTCCACCTCCTCTTCCTCTTCCCCCCAAACTCCTCCTCCTTTTTTTCCCTCCTCTCCCTCCTCTTCCTCCCCCCTTCCCTCCTCTTCCCCTCTCCTCTTTCCTCCACCTCCTCTCCTCCCCTTGGGCCCCCTCGTCCTCCTCCCCTCTTCTCCCCTCTCCCCACCCTCCCCTTCCCCCTCGTCCTCCCTCCTTCTCTCCTCCCCCTTCCCTTTCCCCCCTATTTTCCTCCCCCTCCCCCCCCTTTCCCCGCCTACGTCCCCCTCTTTCCTCACTCCTCCCCCTTCTTCCTCCCCCCTCCTCTTCTCCTCTCTTCCTCCCCCTCCTCCTCTTCTTCTCTTCCCCCTCTCCCCCTTTTCCCTCCTCGTCCCTCCGTCTCCTCTTCCTCTTTCTTCCCTCCTCCTTTTTTCCTCTACCTCCTCTTCCTTTTTTCCTTTTCCCTTCCTCCACCTTTTCCCTTTTTTTTCCTTCCTCCACATCCTCTTCCCCCCTCCTCGTCCTCCTCCTTTCTTCTCCTTCCTTTTTCCTCCTCCCGTCCTCCTCCTTCGCTCCTCCTCTTCCCTCCTCGTCCTCCCCCTCGCCCTCCTCGTCCTCCCCCCTCTTTTCTCTCCTCCTCTTTCTCCCCCTCCTCCTCCTTCTTTCTCCTCCCCTTCCCCCTTTCTCCTCCCATCTTCTTCCCTCCTCCCCTACACCCCCCTCTTCTTCTCCTTCATTTTCCCCTTCCCCTCCTCCTCGCAGGCCGCCGCCGTAATACGTGCATTCGTCTCCCCGTCAGCGAAATGTCCCCCATGTGTCGCGTCCGTCCCCCGTCTTCCGCCCGCGATGTATCAAACCCCCGGCGTGACACTTTTCCCCGAAACCTCCTGGGCCCTCCGGGGTCATTTTTGGGGCTGCCTCCCCTTGTTCCTTCGTCTTTTTTTTTTTTTTGTTTGTTTTTTTATGAATAAGTGGTTATATTTCTTCGCCTTCTTCCTTTCTTGTTGTTGTTGTTGTTGTTGTTGTTGCTGTTGTGGTTGTTGTTCTTCTTCTTCTTTCTTGTTCTTGTTCTTCTTCTTGTTCTTTTTCTTCTTTTTTCTTTGGTTATTCTTACTATTCTCTATTCTTCTATTTCGTTTTCTTCCTTTTAATATCATTGTTCTTTTTATTTTTCTTCCTTTTTAAATTTTCATTGTATTTTTTTTTCTTTTATTTTTTCTTTTCCTTTTTTAATTAAGCATTTCTTTTTTTTTTCGTTTTTTTTTCTTTTTTCTTCGTCTTCCTCTGGCTATTCTTATTATTATCTTTCTTCTCCTTCTTCTTATCTTCTATTTCCTTTCTTTCCTATTCTTCTTTTTCTTCTTCTTCTTCTTCTGCTTCGTTGTTTTCTAACTTCTCTTTCTTCTTCTTTTTCTTCTTCAGTCAAAAAATCATCCCGGTGACTATTTGGTGTTTTGAAACTGCGCTTTTAAATTTTCTTTTTTACTTTCCCCTTTACGCTCCCCCCCCCTCCCCCCGTATCTATCTCTCTCTTTCCCTCTCTCTCCCCCCTCTCCCTCCTCCATCTCCCCCTCTCTCTCTCTCCTCTCTCTCATCTCCTCCTCTCTCTCTCTCTCTCTCTCCTCTCTCCTCTCTCTCTCTCCTCTCTCTCTCGTCTCTCTCTTCTCTCTCTCTCTCTCGCTTCTCTCTCTCGTCCCTCTCTCTCTCTCCTCTCTCTCTCTCTCTCCCCTCACTTCT
The DNA here is from genome assembly GCF_019202785.1 of Penaeus chinensis. Lineage (NCBI taxonomy): Eukaryota > Metazoa > Arthropoda > Malacostraca > Decapoda > Penaeidae > Penaeus > Penaeus chinensis. Next base: position 15,999,349 of record NC_061836.1, read on the forward strand.
CTCTCTCTCTCTCTCTCTCTCTCTCTCTCTCCCCCCCTCTCGCTTTCCTCTCGTTTCTCTCTTTTCTCATTTCTCTCTCTTCTCCACACCCCCCCCTCTCCCCTTTTCTCTCTCTCTCTCTCTCTCTCTCTCTCTCTCTCTCTTCCTCTCTCTCTCCTCTCTCTCTCTCTCCACTCTCTCTCCCCTCTAACCTCTCTCTCATCTCTCTCTCTCCTCTCTCTCCTCTCTCTCTCCTCTCTCTCTTCATCTCTCTCTCTCTCTCTCTCTCTCCGTCTCTCTCTTCTCTCTCTCTCTCGTTCCTATCTTTCCTCTCTTTCTCTCTTTCTCTCTTTCGGGAAGCCACACCCCGCTCAAAGTCTTAAAATCAGCCGTGGGCATATCCGTGTTGTCTGTGGGAAGAGGGCGGATGTGTGGGGAAGAAATTGAGAGACGAAGAGGAAGGGGAAGGGAAGATAAAGAGACGAAGAGGAAGGGGGGAAGAGAATAAGAGATGAAGGACGGAAAGCGTGGTGGAGAGAGAAATTGAGAGACAAAGAGGGAGGGCAAGGAGAAGAAAGGGAGAGGAGAAGGCAAGGAACGAAGAGGGTGGGGGAGAGGAGAGGAAAGTAGGGAGGGGAATTGAGGGAAGAGAATTCACAGAAGGGGACAGAAGAGAGGAGGAGGGAGGGAAAATGAAAAACGAAAAGGACAGGAAAAAGGGGGGGGGGGGGAGAGGAAGAACGGGACAAGGTGAGGTAAGGAGGGAAAAAAAAGAGATGGGAGAGGAAGGGGGAAAAGAGCAACGAAGAAGGAGAGAAAAGGAAGGAAGACTGGAAGGAGGAAGGGGAGATATGAGAGACGAGGAAAGAGGGAGTAAACAGACAGGAGAAGGATGGCATATAGAGGAGCCGGGAAAGGGGGGGGGGGGGTGCCTAGGGGAGTCATCAGGGCCCAGGTTCCCTCCCGCAGCAGCCCTGGGAACCCTTTCATTTGGGAATTTCGCGACATGTTTGCGAGCGGCGCGCGGGCGGGATGTCTGCGTCCTCGGTGCTAGGATGCGTTGATGAAGTCGTTCCCGGAGGCGCTGCATACGATGGACGGGGGGCTGGCGGAGGGGCGCTGGAGGGCGACGTCGTCTCTTCCCTCTCCCTTCCCCTCTCTCCCTTTCACTTCCTCTCTCCCTCTCACTTCCCCTCTCCCTTCCCCTCTCTCCTTCTCACTTCCTCTCTCCTCTCACTTCCCCTCTCTCCTTCTCACTTCCCCCCTCCCTTCCCCTCTCCCACAATACCGACCTTCACCTCCTTCCCGGCAAACATGCACCCGTCCCCCTCCCTCCCTCCCTCCCTCCCGCCCTCCCCCTCCCTCCCTCCCGCCGAGGCTTCATTACCTCGCGAAAGCCGGGCCGAGATGACGCCGGGGCATTTCGCCGCTTCGGACGCCGCCGGCTTAATTACGGCGGATTGCTTTAAGGGCTTATCCGGAAGCTGCGAGTCCGGGCGAGGGTCTCCGAGAAGCCATCCCTCTCGTTTTGTCTCGCTGGGATGCTGTCTGCAACCTGCGCTTTGTCACCTTCCGTTTCGTTATTATCATTATTATTATTATTATTATTATTATTCCTCTTCTTCAATTTCTTATTGTTATTATTATTATTATTATTATTATTATTCATTTTCTTATTCGTCTTATTCTTCCTTTTCTTCAATTTCTTCTTCTTCTTCTCCTTCTTCTTCACTTTCTTATTCGTCTTATTCTTCCTCTTCTCCACCTTTTTTTTCTTCTTCTTTCAAAACTGACTTCGTTTTGACTTTCTTTTGTTTTCTTACTTTTCTCTTTCCTTTTCTCAATTTTCATTTTCATTTTTCAAGGCAATTTCTTTTGTTTTATGTCCCTTTCCTATCCTTTTTTTTTTTTTTTTTTTTTTAACTCAACCTAATTTTTTGTTATATTATTCTGGCGTGAAGTGTGTTATTTCATTTATTTCATTTAGTTTCTTTGCTTTTGCTATTCTGTTTTGTTCCAATATTTTTCGCGTCATTTTTTTATTTTTTATTATGCGTGTCTTATTTTTTGGATTTTTTTCCCGAGATATTTGTCGATTTTGTCGGAATAAATTTTGTTATTTTATTGCATAATTTTCCCTGATATATATATATTTTTTTTTTTTTTTGTCTCGTTTTGTTGTTTGTTTATTTTGTTCATTGGTAAATCCTCTGAGTGCTTCGTTTTCTCACCTTTATCTTTTTTTCTCTCTGTTTTTATTTCCCCCCTCTTCCCCTCCCCTTCCCTCTTTCTTATCCCCCTCTGCCCTCCACCTCTTACCCCCCCCTTTCCCTCCTTTCTTCCCCTCGTCTCCAGTCCTCCATCTTTTCATTCTCTCTCTCTCTCTCTCTCTCTCTCTCTCTCTCTCTCTCTCTCTCTCTCTCTCTCTCTCTCTCTCTCTCTCTCTCTCTCTCTCTCTCTCTCTCTCTCTATTCCCTCCTCCCCTTCCTCCCTCCGTCCTCTCTTACATCCCTCTACCTCTTCCCTTCCCTCCCTCCTCCCCTTTCCCTCCCTCCTTCCCTTTCCCTCCCTCCTTCCCCTTCCCTTATTCATGCCTTGGTGTTTTATCGCTTATTTTCGCCTCGATGCCTACCAGGAACGGACCGTATCCCATTTTTTGTTTTTTTTCCATTTTCTCTTTTTTCTTTTTCCGTTTTCCCTCAAATTTCTGGTCTCGATGTCTCCTAAAGCCGTATCACCAAGCCTTTGTTATCCACGAGATTATCCACAAGAAGCAGTTTTACGAGGATTCACATTGTCTGTTTTGTTATATATATATATATATATATATATATATATATATATATATATATTTTTTTTTTTTTTTTTTTTTTTTTTTTTATTTATTTTTTATTTTTTTTTTTACTAAAATGCGTGTTGGATGAAGAGGGTGGAGAAGAAGACAGAAGAAGGAAGAGGAAGAGGAGTAAATGGTGGAGAAGACAAAGACGAAAGCGGGAAGTAAGAAAAAAAAATGATAAGATAGAGAAGGATGAGGAGAAAGGAGAGAATAACTAGTAGAAGAAGAAGACGATTTAATGGAAAGAGGAATTGCATTTAATGAGTATAGCCTCAGGGTTTACTGCTGTTTGTGTGGACGCGTATTTCCCGAAGTGCTTTAGCTTCTTAAATGAGATAAGAAAAGGGAAGAGAGAGAGAGAGAGAGAGAGAGAGAGAGAGAGAGAGAGAGAGAGAGAGAGAGAGAGAGAGAGAGAGAGAGAGAGAGAGAGGGGGGGGGGGAGTAAGACAAAAACAAGAGACAAATATAGTAAAAAAAGAAAGGGGGAAGAGAGAGATGAGCGTAGAGAGCTGTGTCCTGATGCCCAGATCTCGTCTTCAGTTCTCATATTATGCATCATATTTCTCTGCCTTATGTGGACGGGGGACGAACTTGGCGCATATCCATTGATCATGTCATGTACGCGCCTGGAAATGGGTCGTATATATATATTTTTTTTTTTTTTCTTTCTTTTTCTTTTTCTTATTTCTTGCGTTGCTTGTGATACTGAATATACAGTTTGGCTTTTGTTTGTTTTCATGTATGCCTCTTTTTTTCAGATTTTTTCGCTTCTTTTCTCTTCTTTTCGTCCATTTCTTTTCGACTATTGGTCTCGCGTGCCACTGCGTTCTCTCTGCATTGTTAAAACTCTTTTTCTCTTTCTCTTTTCTTCCCGTTCTGCCTCCCCTTTTTCACATCCCTTTAAAAGCTTGTTCATTTCCCCCTCCCTCACCCAACGCCCCCTGCCTCTTCCTCCAGCCCCCTTCCCCTTTCCTTTCCCCCTTCCCCTGCCCCTGCACTGCCGAACGTACCATTTTCTGAACTCTTGATGGCCTCTGCCGCTGCTAATGTTTCCTGGTTCTCTGCCCCGCCCTGCCCGATCCCAGTAGACTGGAGTTTCTTTACTGTAGCCGTAAGCCATGTTG
>NC_061836.1:16028290-16035790 GCF_019202785.1 Penaeus chinensis
GCTCCGTCCACCTGTTTCGTCCCGAGGAGGGGGAGGAGGGGGAGGAGGGGGAGGAGGCGGAGGGGGAAGAAAAAGGGGAGGAAGAGGTGGAGGAGATAAAGGAGGAGGAGGGGGAAGGGGGGGAGGAGAAGGGGGAAGAAAAAGAGGAGGAAGAGGTGGAGGAGATAAAGGAGGAGGAGGGGGAAGGGGGGGAGGAGGAGGGGAAAGAAAAAGAGGAGGAAGAGGTGGAGGAGATAAAGGAGGAGGAGGGGGAAGGGGGGGAGGAGGAGGGGAAAGAAGAAGAGGAGGAAGAGGTGGAGGAGATAAAGGAGGAGGAGGGGGAAGGGGGGGAGGTGGAATGGGAAGAAGAAAAGGAGGAGGGGGAGGGGGGAGGAGGGGAGGAGGAGGATTTTGTTGATGTTATTGTTGTTATTATTATTACTATTATTATTATTATTATTATTATTATTATTATTATTGTTGTTGTTGTTATTGTTATCGTTATTAGCATTGCTGTTATTATTGTTATTATTATTAATGCCATAATTTTCATTATTATTACAATTATGAGTTGTAGTATTTGTTGTTGTTCGTATTAACTTTCTTTTCATGATATTTTTGTATCGAGGAGAAGGATGGAGAGAAGGGAAATGGATAGAGAGGGGGTGATGGAGTTGATCAATTAACGCTTTGTCATATTTATTTGTTTGTTTGTGTGAGTTGGGATGTAATCGATGCTATTGCAGACATTTATGTAAATAGTTTGTCTATATATCTATATATAGTTATTAATTCATTCATTCATTCATTTGTATATAAATGTGTGTGTGTGCGTGTGCGTGTGCGTGTGTATGAGTGCGTGTGTGTGTGTGTGTGTGTGTGTGTGTGTGTGTGTGTGTGTGTGTGTGTGTGTGTGTGTGTGTGTACATACATATATATATATATATATATATATATATATATATATATATTTATATATAATATAATATATATTATATAATATATATATACATACATATATATATATATATATGTGTGTGTATGCGTGTGTGTGCGTTGGCGTAGGGCCGAGGGGCGACTTGCGGATCGCGCCAGTGCATAAGTAGTTCCGTGAGACTCGGGTTACGTCGAGCGGCCCCGGGCGGCGAGGGCGACGAGGGCGGTGAGGGAGAATGCCAAGGCCGAACCACACTGCCGCAGTCGCAGTCGAAAGCACAGCCGATTAATCCTGACGCCCGACACGCACGCACGAAGGGGCTAATCCCACCCTCCAGTCGAGGCTGTGTCTCCGGCCGTGCCTTGGGAAGATCGCTCATTAGCTCCCTTCCGTCGAGGAGATTCTGTGCCTGGCACTCTTGTCACTGCTGCCCGGCCCTTCTTGTTCTCGCTGTTGGTATTATTATTGTTACTCTTTCGGAAATAAAGTTCAAGGGTGAGCTTAGATGAAAGCCCTGCACGGAATAAGCCAACTCGGGGACGAATCCTCTTAGAAGGTGCTTTTGGTGTGCTTGCTTTTCGTATTTCTTGCTTTGTGAGTGTGTGTGTGTGTGTGTAAGTATATATATTTATCTATCTATATGTATATATATTTTTTTTTCTTTTCTTTTCTTTTTCTCCTTAACCCACTTCCACCAAGTTCCTGTCTCCTTCTCCCTCTCTCCTTACTTACCAATTTTCTCTTCCCCTCCCCAGCCCCCTTTCCCTTCCTCCCTCTCTCTTCCTCTTCCCTTCCCTCCATCTCTCTCTCTCCCCTCTCTCTCTCTCCTTCCCTCCCTGCATCCCTCCCTTCTCCTCCCTCTCTCTCTCTCCTTCCCTCCCTGCATCCCTCCCTTCTCCCCCCTCTCTCTCTCCTCCTCCCCCCTCCTCCCCAATGTGTTTCTCCCTTCCAGTGGCCATCGAATTCTCATTTTAAAAGCAAATTAAGCAATGAATATAATACCAAAAAAAGGCCTTACAAAAATGGCATAAACAATGTAAAATTTCCGAAGCAGAGCCAATTAATGTGGTCTTTCTTTTATTTACTTCTTTATTTCCTTTGTTGTCTTTCTGCATCGTACAATGGAAACTTGAAAAAAATATATAAAAAAGGATGATATTAAGATTTTCACCTTTTCGATATCTGGCTAATTATTATTCTTTTCTTTATTATTTCCATTTCGATCTCCAGATTTGATTATCTCATTATATTTGACCCTTTCCTCAGCTCTCTCTCTTTATCGCTTGCATCCTTTAATTCTCCATTCCTTCCTTCTCCCTCTTCTACCACCTCAGGAACTACAAAAGCATGCAAACATTTCTATATCTGTCTCTCTCTGTCTTTCCTTCTACCTGTCTATCTATCTATCTATCTATCTATCTATCTATCTCTCTCTCTCTCTCTCTCTCTCTCTCTCTCTATATATATATATATATATATATATATATATATATATATATATATGTATATGTGTGTATGTACACACACACACACACACATATATATATATAGATAGATAGATACATAGATGTATATATAACATATATATTATATATATCACCATCACCGTCTCCTCCTCCCTCCTGCTCCCTCCCTCCCTCCGTTCCTCTTCCTCTCACCTCCCTCTCACCTCCCTTTCCCCCCTCCCACTATGAAACTGTCCCTGGATTTCTCTCGTCTCTATCACACTCAACCCCCTTCCCCTGCCTCCCTCCTTCCCTCCCCTTCCCTCTTTCCCTCCCCTTCTCTCTTTCCCTCCCCTTCCCTCTTTCCCTCCCCTTCCCTCCTCCCCTCCCCTCCCCCCCACACACGCGCTATCCATTTCCCCCCAACGCGATTTTTTATGAACCCTTAACCTGGCCCTCGTCTGCGAAGAATATAGGTTAGTGTTTGCCTAAAGTGCCATATAAAGCCGCTTGGCAAATGGCGCCGGGCCGAATACGGGAGGGCGCTGTAACGGGGTCTCGTAACCGCGTAACGGGCCCTTCGCGCGGAGTCCCGGATGACGGCTGTGTTATCAGGCGCCCGGCGGAGGTCAATCCGCGCGGGGTTCTCAACTAGGCTTGCGACGGATCCGCCCTGGCTTTTGGGCTTCATTTGGGCTGGCTTTTTATTCTCCTTTTTTGCTGTTTGTTGTGTTTTTCTTTTTCACTGTTATATCTTGAATTTTTTTTTTCTAAACACTTTTTTTTTGTTTTATCTTATTTAATTGTGTTATGGTTGATTGGCTTCGTTATGTTGTGTTTATCTTATTTATTTTTTTATTTACTTTATTTATTTTTGTTTATTTTTCTTCATGTTCATCTTATTTTACATTCTTGTTATTAGATTTTTTATTATGCTTTACTTTTTATTACCATTATTTGCTTATTTTTTGCGTGAGTCAAGACGTGAATAAATAGGAAATGGGGAAAGGGGACGGGGGGGGGGGGGGGCACGATAATTACAAGCGGGCGGGAGGGAATGCATCAATATCTTGCATGAGTGGGTGATATATATTTTTCTCTGTCCCTCATAGTGGTGGGTCCTGTATTTTGCGTGTCCCCCGATGACAGGCTGGCATGCGAGTACGGAACCCTGACCGATATCTTTTCCTTGAACAGCCGATGACTTGTGGGAAAATCTCTTAACTGTTTTTCATGGATTCATGACACCCGTACCCCGTTACACCCATACCCCATGGCACCGTACTCCCATGACACCCATACCCTGTGACAACCGTACCCCGTGACACCCGTACCTTGTTACACCCATAGCCATGGTACACGTACCCCATGACACATGTGCCCCAGAGAGGCCCGTGCCCCGAGACACCCGTCCCCAGACAGTACTTTAAGCCTGTCCTACATCGGGCGTGGGCCGGCGACCCGCACCGCGACGCTCGCCTGTCAGCCGCGAGTTCGTCCTCGAATCAGGTGTTACAAACAAAGCTTTATTGCTTAAGCGGAGGCACGCCGCCCTCTCGCGCCGGGATCCAGGTCAATCAGCTTAACTCTAGATTCTGTGACGACATCGACGCCGCCCAGAGACCGTGCAGTCCGAGGTGTCGATAAGGTCGGATTTGCCGGCCGGGGGCGAATGGGTTAGACCTTAACGGCGTGGGGAGCATCCGGGAAGAGGGGGAGGAGGGGAGGGGGCGCAGCGGCGCATGGCGGGGTTGACCGACCCGACTCGCTTTGATTCATGCACGGACGTCGCCATGAATGAATTGTCTCAATCTGCTGCCCTCCGCCGTCGCTCCTGGCCTAGGGGAGGAGGGGGGGGGGGATCAAGAGGAAAGGATATTTGGTGTCTGTCTGTCTCTGACGCGTCTGTCTGCGGCGTGCTTGCAGATGACTGGAGACAGGTCGCTCTATATGAGGACTGGGATACAAAGATCGTTATTACGACTTTCCCCGAACACAGTCCCGCAAAGCGATTCGATAAAGGTTATATTCTTGAAGTCATCTTGATAAAAATAACAAACAGATCCCTTGAAGAGGTCCGGGTGAAGGCGGAGGCGGCGTCGAGCTCGAGTAATTGTTGAATGAAAGGGACGCCTCACCCTTCCCTCCCTCGCTCCCTTCATTCGCCTCTCTCCTCCCTTCTTCGTTCGCCTTCCTCTCCTCCCTCCCTTTCATACCCCCTTCCCTTGTTTCTCCATTCTTCTTTACACTTTCCTCACTTCCCCATTCTCTCCTTCCTCTTCCCTTCTCTCACATTTCTCGCCCACCTCTCCCCGCCTTTGCTTCCCCCTCCTTTCTCCTGTCTCCCCTCAACTTTTTCCTCCCTTCCTATGACTCTCTTTCCTTTCTCCTCTCTCTTTGCACACCTCTCTCCTCCCACTCCTCTCTTTCCTCTCCCGTCTTTCGCCTCCCCCCTCCTTTCTCTTCTCTCTCCTCACTCCATTCCCATTCCTCCCCCTCCCCCCCCTCCCCCCCCTCTCTTCCCATTCCTCCCCATCCTCTCCCCGGGCATGTCGGGTGGAAGGATCGTGCTGGAAATACCTAGCGCCGCGTCTTATAGAAAAAGTCCTCCCACTTCTTCGTCCCTCGGCACCCCCCCTTCCCCCTCCCCCCCTGCTGACCCTCGCCGCGGAAATCCTTCGACCGATGCCTCCTGCTGGCTCCAGGGTAGAGGGGAAATGTGTGTGCGGCGAAGGTTGAGGTGAAAGGCGAAGAGGCTGATTCAGTTCGAAAGTAAAAGTGTTGGGGAAAAGTGAGTGGGCGGGGAATGTCCTTATTTGCGTAAGTCGGTTGATTTTTAAAAGAGCGAGACTGTAGGGGAAAAAAAGGTGGACGTATCCTTATTTTGGTAACTAGATTTTTTTTTTAAAGGGTAAAACTGGAACGAACAGAGTGGAAATATCCTTATTTTAAAGAATTATATAGATAAATAAATCAATCCAGGAAAGAGAGTGTGTGTATACTCCTTCTCGCGCCCACCTTGACCGCCTGCGAAGTGACAGTTTTTCCCGAAGCGCGAGGGACGCGGAGGAGCGCGAGGGCGGCGGCGGCAGCGTTGGCCGTATAAGGCGATCGCAGGGCACCGCCGGCTCTCGAGGCGCCGCCAAACAAGGGACGAGCAATCGCACTCCGTTATAAAGGTGACCATGAATCACAGCTCGTGTCCTCTTCCTCCTCGTCGTTTACCTCCTCCTCCTCCTCCTCCTCCTCCTCCTCCTCCTCCTCCTCCTCCTCCTCCTCCTCCTCTGCACATGCCCCTCCTGCTTTCTCTCTTTTTTCTCTTTCGCTTTGTGAATTTATCATCCTCATCCTTGACTTGTTCACATTCCTTTTTCCTCCTCCTTCTCCTCCTCCTCCTCCTCCTCCTCCTCCTCCTCCTCCTCCTCCTCCTCCTCCTCCTCCTCCTCCTCCTCATCCTCCTCCCTTCAGCTCCTTCACTTTTATCTCTTCCCTCGCCCTTCTGTTTTCCTCCTCTTCCTTTTTACCATGTTCCTTCCCCCTGCCCTCCCTCCTTCCTTCCATCCCTCCTTCCCTCCCTTCCCTCCCTCCCTCCTTCCCTCCCTTCCCTCCTTCGCCACCCTTCCCTCCCTTCCCTCCTTCCCCTCCCTCGCCACCCTTACCTCCCTTTCCCTTCCCCTCCCTCGCCACCCTTCCCTCCCTTCCCTCCCTTGCCCCCCTTCCCCCCCTTCCCCTTCCCTCCCTCGCCACCCTTCCCCTCCCTTCCCCTTCCCCTCCCTTCCCCTTCCCCTCCCTTCCCCTTCCCCTCCCTTCCCCTTCCCCTCCCTTCCCCTTCCCCTCCCTTCCCCTTCCCCTCCCCGCACCGGCCACTAAGTCCGGCGGGGCGAGCGGGGTCACGGCCTGCCCCGAGTCCGCTGATGGCCGTCATGCTCTCCCCCGCCGAGCATGCATTATGGCTGGCCCCGCGCTGCTCTCACTCGCTCTCTTCGCCGTCTCCACACCCCGCTCTCTCTTCTTTACTCTGCCTTTCTCTGTCTAATTTCATGGGTGTTTGTCCTCTCACTCTCTCTCTTATTCCATTGGTGTTCTTTTTCTTTTCTTTTTTTCGGTCGTTTCTTCTGTTGCTAATTGTCATTCTTTCTCTCACTTTCGCTGTCTCTCTCTCTCTCTTTCTCTTTCTCTCTTTCTCTCTTCTCTTTCTCTTTCTCTTTCTCTTTCTCTTTCTCTTTCCCTCTCTCTCTCTCTCTCTCTCTCTCTCTCTCTCTCTCTCTCTCTCTCTCTCTCTCTCTCTCTCTCTCTCTCTCTCTCTCTCTCTCTCTCTCTCTCTCTCTCTCTCGCTCTCTCTCTCTCTCTCTCTCTCTCTCTCTCTCTCTCTCTCTCTCTCTCTCTCTCTCTCTCTCTCTCTCTCTCTCTCTCTCTCTCTCTCTCTCTCTCTCCATCTCGCTCTCGCTCTCTCCCTCTATCTATCTATCTATCTATCTATCTATCTATATATCTCCCTCCTCCCTCCCTCCCTCCCTCCCTCCCTCCTTCCCTCTCGCTTTCTTTCTTTCTTTCTTTCTTTCTTTCTTTCTTTCCTCTTTCTCTCTCTCCTCTCCTTTTCTCTCTCTCCCCGTCTCTCTCTCTCTCTTCTCTCTCTCTCTCTCTCTCTCTCTCCCCTCTCTCTCTCTCCTCTCTCCCTCCCTCCCTCCTCCCTCCCTCCCTCCCTCCTCCCTCCCTCCCTCCCTCCCTCCCCCCTTCCCCCCTTCACCCTTCCCCCTTCCCCCCTCCCTACCTCCCTCCTTCCCTATATTTTATTTTATAAATTCTAAAGAAATTACAATGTTTGTCATGTCTCGAATGTTTTCTTCGCAAACAAAAGCCAAGAAAGAGTGAATTTGGATCTTGGGTCTTTCTTCTCGTATTTGTCTGTGTCTCGCCGTATTTGCCATGACAATAATACCTTTCACTTTCGTCTCCATGCCTGACCTGCTCTAAAAAGGCTTGATTTACTTCCAGGTATGTGGTGGGCGAGTACCGGCGGAAGGCGGGCGCGGGGTAAGTAGTTCGAATTTACGCCAGGGTAAAATAGCTCTTGGAAGTTGCCATGGTAACGCTTGGTAGGAGGAAGAGGGGAGGGGGGTTGGGGGTGGGGGTGGGGAA
>NC_061836.1:16050190-16055190 GCF_019202785.1 Penaeus chinensis
ATGCATTTACCCGTAAAGCTTTACTATTACTGTTAAACCTTACGGCAATATCACAGTTATGACACTAAGGGAATTGAGTAATAAAGTAAATTGGGATAATAAAAAAAAAGATTATGACGATAGAACAACAGTAAAAGTCATGCTGATAATATTAATTAAAAAGGGGTGTTAAAGATAATGTAGAACGAATTACCAAAGATAAATGTTATTCCGTTGTATCCATCATCTTTCCCTTACACATTCATTCAATAACATTCCTCCAGGAAAACAATACTTAAACTACCATAATTATACTTCGGGAGACCAAAATCGCACCCATGACTGTCTTCACATCCCTCCACTTCTCAAAATAATTTCCATGAAACTCATTTCCAAAGAGAGTAATGCCCCCGCGGGCTCTTCCAGTGCACAGTATATTCAGTCGTATCAATGGCTTCTCGTAACTTTCAGGGACATTGAGAAAATTCAACGGGATATGGGTCCCATTCCACCGTACAGTTGTCTAAAGCTTTTGCATATAAAACAGACATTCGAGAGATATTGAGCCACGTGCATTGCTGGGACGTTGGCGGGGATTGGAACGTCTCTGGGTTTATGTCTTACCGGAATTTCTTTGGCTGTGTTCGTATTTGAATGGTATTGAGATGTTAGGAGCACACACGTACATATGCATGCGTATATAGTCTTCTACACGCAATCATACACACACACACACACACAAACACACACACACACACACACACACACACACACACACACACACACACACACACACACACACACACACACACACACACACACACACACACACACACACACACACACACACACATCCACACATCTAACCCAAGCCACCGTCGTGTATGTATGTGTGTATGACCTATGGACATCAATTTTGTAGCTAAAAGATTATTTCCCGACAAATACGATAGAGGAAATGTCCGCAATTCTTTTTGAACACTGATTTTTTGCGCCTTGCAGGTGACGAAAAAAAGTGGATCTATTTGAAAAACTCCCTGAAAGTTTGAAACCGTTTTCCAGTTTTTGAAGGAAAGAAAGACCCTTCACAATTATATAATTGTATGTGTATGTTTAATCTATATCTATATTTATCTATTAATCTATCTATGAATATGTATATATGCATATATATAATAGATATATATACACATATATACATACATGTGTGTGTGTGTGTGTGTGTGTGTGTGTGTGTGATGGTATCTGCGTCATTGTATGTACAGTAATACATATAACTGGCGGGTAAAAGAGAAATTTGTGATGAAAACGTTACGTAATGGCTGAGAAACCTGCAATATATTTGAACTAAATTATGACACGTCATACACTGTGATTCCGTTCATATATCTTGCCCAATTTATATATTGAATCAGTCGTCTACCTTTCCAATAGTTCGTCATTTATATATATATATATATATATATATATATATATATATTTATATATATATATATATATTTATATAATATATAATATGCATATTTACATATATAATATACATACACATACATACATAAGTATATATATAATTACATAAACACATACATGTTACATGCATTCACATATATCGTATTTGTATACACTAACAAAAAAAATTATATATATATACATACATATGTATATAAATACATATATATACCGTATATATATATGTATAAATATACATACGTATACATATATATACATATGTATATCTGTATATACATACAGATATACATATGTATATATATATTTATATACATGTATATGTATTTATACATACAGATATACATATATGTATATATTCAAATACATATATAAGTATACATATGTGTGTATGTGTATATATACATATGTATATCTGTATATACATACAGATATACATATGTATATATATATTTATATACATGTATATGTATTTATACATACAGATATACATATATGTATATATTCAAATACATGTATAAGTATACATATGTGTGTATGTGTATATTTACATACAGATATACATATGTGCGTGTGTATGTATGTATACATATATGTATGTATATATATAAATGTGTACATATATAATCTATCTATCTTTCTCTCTCTATATATGTTATATATATATATATTATATATATATATATATATATGTGTGTGTGTGTGTGTGTGTGTGTGTGTGTGTGTGTATACATGTATGTATATGTGTATACATAAGAATTCTAAATATATATATTCAGAGAAGGCACGTGAACAATAAACTCCAAATGAAGTCACAAAACAAATACACCATTGCAAAAATATACATAATCTTACAAAGCTTCAGGTTCAGTCCAGCTCATCTGAACTATGATAGAAAAATAAATATTTTCTTTGTAAACTATTCGCATTTTTGAGAGCACATCCTGGGAGGAAACCAAGCTCCATTTCATTATTTAAAAGAATAGTTTTTTTTACCTTGCATTGTAAATATCACATCTATTTTTATTGATACACACACACACACACACACACATACACACACACACACACACACACACACACACACACACATATATACATATATATATATATATATATATATGTGTGTGTGTGTGTGTGTGTGTGTGTATCAATAAAAATATATGTGATATTTACATATATATATATATATATATATGTGTATGTATATATATGTATATATATATGTATATACATTATATACATACATATATGTATATATATACATACACACTCATTATATATATATAATTATATATGTGTATATATATTTATATATATATATATATGCACTTATACATATATATATATATATATATATATATATAGGCACATATACATACATACATATATATGTGTGTGTGTGTATATATAGATAGATAGATATTCATATATATATATAGATATATAGATATAGATATACATACAGATATTTATATATATAGATATGTATAATATATATATCACACACTCACCTATATAAGGATTTATCTCTCACTCTCTCTCTCTCTCTTATATATATATATAAATATATATATACATATATTTATTTGTTTCTGTGTAAGTGTGTGTGTGTATATAATATAAACATATATATAGCTAGATAGATATGTATATATATGTATATATATACACACAAATATATATCATTTATGTATATATGTATATGTATGAGAGAGAGAGTGTGTGTGTGTGTGTGTGTATACGTATATATAATGCATATATATATACATAGACATATCTACACACACACACACACACACACACACGCGCATATATATATGTATATATATATATATATATATATATATATGCAGTGGCAGGTCATAAACCTGTTCGGGCAAACTCGATTCACTGAGAGAAGAAGGAGCTCTTTAACCCAATGCCGTCGGGGAAAATGAACAAAAAATGGGGAAAATGCTGTGCCCATTTTCTATATTTTTTGTGAAATGTCTGCTCATAGATGGCTCTGCTAGTGCTTAGCCACAAAGGAGTCAATTAATAGACCTTGTGACCATACGTGATTTGAATTGGCGGGAAAAACGTGTTTTTTACTAGTGCTATGGATATCGATGATGTTATTTTTATTATAAACATTATAATTATTATAATGTTTTTTAATATTAGTAACAGCAAAATAAGATAATGTAAAATATTTCGTAAATCAAAGAAAAGGGTGAACGGGCGAGACGGGCAGTACTCCTAACTGGCTCATTGGTGACTTAGTACAAGTATAGCCATCTATGTGTAAAAACAATCAAACAAGTACTAACAGTGGGCATAGCACGTGTCTACCCGTCGTACCCGTCGGCAAGGGGTTAAATCCCTGTTTGGAAGTCCTCCTCGGAGACGCATGCTCCGAACAACAAAACTGCACTTGCTGAGGCCGTTTCACATGTGGCATTCTCTGCACCTGTGGGACTCTGAGCATCGGTAGCCGAGAGCATACATGTCGCCGAAAACAAACTAAACACTACCCAGTACCTAAATGTGTTCAAACCCTGCGGCGATAGAGAAGTGGTGAAGGGAACAGGAAGAGGATGCTGCTGGGAGTCCTTAGCCAAAACTCTGCACGCAAGCGGCTGTGGGGTGATGGTCGTCCACTGTAGACAGAGATGCAGTGCCCGTATCCATCCACAGCAACAGAGCAGCCATTTTCAGGGATAGCACTGCTCTCCCCACAAGGGGAAAGGGAGATAAATGGATCCCTAAAGGTAGCCTACCTCATAAACGCTCCTGGCAGAAACCTGACCTGGCATTTAATTAGGAGTCGAAACAACAGACAGAAGATGAAGCCCCTAACCTTTGGGGCATGGAATGTACACACTCTGCTTGACAGAGGAGACAGACCAGATTGATGCACTGCACTCATCACCAGGCCAGTATCAGATTGACATTGCAGCCTGAGTGAGACTCACTGGAGAAACGCAACTTGAGGGAGTTGGTGGGGTTACACCTTTTATTGCATCAGGAAGCCAGAAGATGTCCCAAGAACCTCCAGTGTTGGATTTGCTATTTGCACCAAGCTTGCAAGACAGCTAGACAGTTTACCCCGTGGGATTAATGATCGATTGATGACCTTGCGTCTCAAGTTCACAAAGAACTGCTTTGCCACCATTATAAGTGCCTATGTTCCAACAAAGACGAACTCTGACATCAAGGGAGCTTTCTACGAAGATCTCAACTGTACCATCCAGGAAGTGAACAACAACGGCAAGCTCATCATCCTTGGAGATTTCAATGCACAAGTAGGAGTTAATTACTTCTGGCCAAATGTCTTAGGACACCATGGGACTGGAAAGTGCAATCCAATGGACTGATGCTACTATCACTTTGTTCTTCATCACCAACATAATCTTCCAGCAAACGGTCAAGTTCAAAAGCACATGGATGTATCCTCAACCAAGGCAATGGTACATGCTGGTCTATGCTATAGTGCGCCAAAGAGATCGTCGTGACATTCACATCACGTGCTGCATGAAAAGTGCAGATTGCTGGTCAGATCACTGCCTATT
>NC_061836.1:16060190-16065190 GCF_019202785.1 Penaeus chinensis
TGCTAACTAATAACGATTTGTGAATCTGAAACGATATTTGTGAAATCTCCCTAACTCTCCTTCTAGAAACCTAAACGCCCCCTAACTTCCATAGCTATTTTAAACCCCCCTTGGATCAAACCAACACACTCATATTCCACTCATACTTCAACGAAACATGTATCAGGTCCATGGAACTCTTCGCCATCCGCCAAAAAACAGTTATTGGGCCTTCCTTAGCGAGGAGCGAAGAACAAAAGAACGAAATATCGGGGCGGTGCGAACGAGAGAACAATGGGACTTCATATTAAGTGATTCTTCGAGTTGGAAATACAGTTATTTTCGGTCGCCTGCTTATTATCATCAGTTTATATATCGCTAGTTACTCACTATCTATTAGCATTGTGTATAAGCTTGTTCGTCTTTGAAAAGGGGGGCTTCCTTGACAGTAATGCATATATAGCGAGTGAAAAAATGGGTATATAATGACTTATTTGCACAACAACAAGCACTTCATGTTTGGGAGAATCATTTTGTAAAGCTATCATATGCCTGCCTTTAGTGATTACATTCGCCTTCATTTTTCCCTCCATTCTGGACAGACCGCTGCTTAGCTTCGGCTCCAAAGTAAGACAATTATCTAAAATCCTATAACATTAGAATGCTTCTCTGACTGTAATAATGTGGGGAGGACGTGTCCCCACTGTGACGGTACTGCTTTGATTCTTGAGAGTGTTGTATTTGAAGTCGTCGCATATTTATATTTTCTTACTGCGAGAGTTTGGTAGCTGGACTACAGAGGACAAGCAAGGCAAAGGCGCCCAGGGAGAGAGTCTTGCCATACCCGCAAGGGCGAGTGGTCTGTGTCGACTGCTCAGAAATTGTGATGAACAAACTTCGTTTTGAAACATTGCATAATGGAAAACATGAAATATTTGAATGCACACACATTCAGATACATATGGTCACATAGTTTCGGGGTGAAGGAACAAGGGTACCTTATACACTGTTGTATGTGAGAAGAGAGTTATGGTGATTACAAGACTAAAAAGCTTCGTGAAAAAGAGACAGAAATGCTGAGTAGTCATAAAACATAAAGACGTTTGAATATCGATAATAACATATTAACGATTCAGAATATGCATTCTCTAACGAACATTTTGAGTATAAACAAGACATAATTATATACAAAGACATCAGAATAACATCATGGGAAATGCTTACGAGCAATAAGGTTAGTTTAGCGTGTTCTAAAGTCTCTTCGTCTTTGTCACTGTTATAGACCTGTTGGAGTCGCCGGAGGACAGTGGAAACAAAGTGAGATCAGAAAAGCTTTTCTGGTATGTGAAGCGAGAGAGATCACGAGAACAGCCCTGCGTTCCGTTGGACACTTCGTAGCGCTACGAAACATATTTTCAACGGAACGGCCTGTAGCGCGCGTTACTGTATTTTTTCCGTGGCGCACAAACGCTTCGGTCCCGAGAGGTGGTGCGCCTAGCAGACGACGTGTACTTTCTTTACAAACACAACTAATGTAGAATGCAAAGAAATATTTTTTCGCTATGGATTCTACCTTATGAACTTTCAAGACCAATTGATTTTTTTTTTTTACTAGTATTTGACTACATGTTCAGCTAAGCAAAGGACATTAAATATGAAAAAAACATTAGAGCATGATTGTAAGCGTATCACTGGACTATTATTTTTAAAAATATTATATGTAAAGATAAAATAATGACTTATAAATACTAGCATAAATAAAAACCATATTATATGTGTTGAAAAAAATAAAACACAAAAAACTCGTGTGGGTCAATCTTTACATTTGAGCACCACCGTTGCGCTACAGACCTTTCCGTTCGAGCGTGTTCTTTGTAGCGCACAAAAGTATTCCGCATTTCCCATAAGAACACGAGGCACTATACTGACATTACGCCAAAGGATATCGATCAGAAAGTAAACAAATGAAGATTCAAGTCACGTAACATATAAATGAAGTTATTTTCTTACTTTTCAAATTTAAAGATAATTCGTACCTTCTTGTAATATACCTAGAAAAGTGAATCGTTTAATGGTAGGAAATTCAGAAACCATAAACGGTAAGTTAAGAAAGCTGACTCTTGTAGTTGGTCAATAGCTAATGTAACAAATTAATATACACGTTGCTGGACATAACAGCTGACATGCTTTAGAATTCTGGATCCTTTGGATGTTTTGTATTTTTTTAGATTTTGAAACAAATATTTGTCGCTATAGATACTCTGAAACGTGTTTGACTGTTAGATCTGAAAACGTCCTATATTTCTCGATTTAGACAGACATTGCATCTTTAGAATCTGGAATGTATCACAATTTTTAAAACTGCATGCATTAGAAAATATATAAAGGACATCTATATCAGAATGTAAATCATTCACCAGATCCTCTTCCATCGGAACTTGAGAACTGATCAATACATATGAAAAAGACCCGAAGATTTCATGCAGGCACAGCTCCTTTGATCTTACACGGAGACGCCTACATATATTTTGCTGAACGAAGAATTTTCATCAGCGTAATCCACAGGAATGTCTGCAGAAATAAGGCATTCTGTCCCGAGGGAGAGAGGGAGGGGGAGGAGGGAGAAGAGAGAGAGGACCGTGGAGAGAGAGAGAGAGAGAGAGAGAGAGAGAGAGAGAGAGAGAGAGAGAGAGAGAGAGAGAAAGGAAATAAATGAGACAGAGACAGAGAGAGAAAGCTGTCGTAAAGGTTTTTCGTCATTAAAGTATAGTAGTGTATTTTTACATATTGAGCTATCGTTTCCATATCACTGATAGAAACCTATTCTTATCTCGAATTAGCGTCATATTAAGAATGTGACTCAATTTAGTTAGTGACACAAAGATACGAAATTGTCATAGTAATTGTTGAATTGTACAATCTTATTTGTATTCTCTCGCTCTCTCTCTCTCTCTCTCTCTCTCTCTCTCTCTCTCTCTCTCTCTCTCTCTCTCTCTCTCTCTCTCTCTCTCTCTCTCTCTCTCTCTTTCTCTATCTATCTATCTCTCTCGCTCTCCTTCTCTCTCTCTCTCTCTCTCTCTCTCTCTCTCTCTCTCTCTCTCTCTCTCTCTCTCTCTCTCTCTCTCTCTCTCTCTCTCTCTTTCTCTATCTATCTATCTCTCTCTCTCTCCCTCTCTCTCTCTCTCTCTCTCTATATATATATATATATATATATATATTCATTTATATATATATATGTATATATATGTATATATATATATGTATATATATATGTATATATATAGATAGATAAACTTATAGATACATATATAGATATATAAACATAATAGATATAGATATATAAACATATACAGATATATATATATATATATATGTGTGTGTGTGTGTGTGTGTGTGTGTGTGTGTGTGTGTGTGTGTCTATGTCTATATACACACGCGCAAACACACACACACATACACACACATATTTATGCATAAACGTTGCATATTTTTGGACTTCCATAACGAATTACCATATTCAAATTGTAACTGATTCTGGCAACACTGAATCTATCATCTGAATGCATATGCATAAGATTCATTAGTGGTATCTAATACGGATATGTTTATCGTAATTATAACGAGTTATAACCAGAAATTATCATAAATATAACATCAGTATTGATATAATCTTATTTTATCTCTTGATATATACTTACACGCAGTAGTATAATAACATGATTAGTGGACAAAATACCAAGTAACATTTAAAGAAAGCTGTAAGGAGCATGGCGATGGCTCAGAACATGACTTCAAAAGCGACTGGGAAAGTGACAAGGTTTTTTGAGGTAATAGGGAATAGGGGATGAGTTTAACGTGCGAATAGACATATATCATTGTTTCATTGAGATATATGGTGTTTATTTTTCGAACCTTTTTTCGCTCATCTTTGTAATTTGCCTGTTCATTACTTGATCTATTGAGCTATTTGGCAATCTCCTCATCTAGTACTTTACGAAAGGGGAGTCATAAGAATTAATGATTTATGCATCTATTTCACAGTTGATCTATGTCATAGTAAGCAACTACCTCATGCAGTCTCTGGTAGCAACTATTTGCTATTTTTCTGAGAAAAAAAAAATGAAGTAGTGTTGTAGGCACCAAATTTGAATTATTAAGAAAAAAGAAATATTGCATATACCCTTAAAATGTAAAACATGTGTAAATATATAAGCATTAAGTGTCAGCTGATAAGAACTAAGAAAATAATGATATAAAAATGGCGAATCAGAGTATTCGCGAGTCCTGGGTGCGCCTAACCTTTGGTAAGATTAAGTGCACTTTCACGAAGTCTCTTTTCCGGACGGATGGAAGAACGGCGACAGGAAGGGCATCCGGCGGTAAAATCCTTGCCTGAAAAATGCTCTTCTGTGGCAATCTAATCTTGGGAGAATAAAGCCAGAATAAGAAGGAAAAGAAAAAGTCTACTAAAGCCTTGATTAGTATATTGATGATTTTATGGAAAAAAAAAAACAAAAAAAACATACATCTGCGTGTTCTCTTTTACTGTTTGATAAAAGAAAAGTAAGTTTTAGTAAAGAAAGTAACATTCAGTTAAGGTCTTTGGTGTTCAGTCCCGCTTGAATATATATGCGTGTGTGTGAGCGTTTAGATAGATATGATTAAATTGAGAAAGGATTTTTTTTCTTATCGGAAACGATCACCTATCACTAATATTTCCCTCGAGATCTCCGCATCATACCTTGCATCGTAAAATATAACAGGATTTTTTTCCCAGGAGAATTCGTACACATAATCTCTTTTACTAAACAGGATGCTCTAACGAAGTGAGAAATTTACTTCCTCTTTGCATAAAAGCAAATCCTGTAATTGCCATGATGATGTTGATTATATTTTCAGCAATTTCCTATTATTAAAAATATTTTATTCTGGAAAAGCAGAAACGTTGTGACCTCATGCAAATTCCGTCTATTTTCTCCGTTACAATCATTATTTTTCCCAACACCTTAATCACAGCCGAA
>NC_061836.1:16090190-16107690 GCF_019202785.1 Penaeus chinensis
TCTTGCCTTTCGGGGCCTTTTCGTGAGTGGAGATGAGAGAAGAGATGTGAATCATTATTGCTAGGGAGATAAAAAGAGCCTCCAAGGGGAGATTTAGACGTAAAAGGAGATTTAAAAGTGGAGACTGAGGGTTCGGGTCGTGTAATGGCGGCCGGGGAAATAGGCCGATCAGCTGGACTTCTTATTTATTTTAATTTGAGGCCGGGTTTTAAAGGTCTAGAAACCCTGAAGGTGGATTTAGTGCGGGTATTTAGTTCGTTTCTTGCAGGGCTTGGTTTTTTTCTTAGGAAGGATTATTTAATTGGGTAAAAAAAGTATTAAATACCCCCGAGTGACAGAAGCGTGTATTGGACATTGTATTTTTATTAATACATTTTCTTTCCATTCCGATTCTTCCGCGATATCGGTGCTTTCGAAGTGCATTTTACGCCGAAACTCACACGATTTCGTGAAGCGAGTTTGATCTTTGAATTAAAACCTCCTCCAGTATAAATCCAGAGTTTGATATGAAATTACGAAAGCATTTTTACCGCATGAAAACGAAAAAAAAAGCAGCTTAGTCTGGCACATCAGAATCTGTCAATTTTCTCATGATATCGTCCACGTGTCGGGAGGAGTGGGAATCGGCCATTGAGTGAAGCTGGTGGGAAATTTTTCTCAATGGGGGGGGGGGGGAGGATGGGCCACCTGTGATGCAATAGTCAAGGGATGGTCGGTTTCCTTCCCCCCCCCCTCAAGAGAGATTTGTAGGTGTGCTTCGTGGGTCGAGTATTTTATTTTTTTCTCGTAAGGTTTAATATTAGTTTTTTTTGCCCCCCCCCTTTTTTTTTTCTGTTTGGAACTTCCCGAAGGTCGTTGGGAAATTCCGTTCTAGTGGTCATGCTGGGATTTTTAAGCGAGCGCGCGAGGTTGGGTTCACTTAAAGTTCTGGATTCTGATGGCCGAACAGTGGGGTTGGTTTGAATTCGGCGATGGTTGGCTATTCGACTATCTCCGGTGAAGGTTCAGGGGTTTTGATGCACATATTCATTGATTTTGCGCTGGCATTTTTAGAGAATGAAAGAATAACTATTTCATGCAGTTTATGATGCTGATTGTATTTAATTGGAGTCTTGAAAAAAAAGTAGGAAAACTATGAAGCCAGGGATGCATTGCATCATTTGGTAATCAGTTGCAACATGTTGAGCAATGACCATTTTAGTGGATTTTCTCTGTAGTCTAAGGTAAATATCCTGAATAGGATTAAAGGAATTATCGTCAGTCTCCATGCATTGCATGGGGGCAGAGGCAAACCAACCATCCACACTTTCAAGAAGATAGAATAGGCATTGTTTCTTCATCTTCCTTTCTTTTTTCCTTACCAATCCTAAGGGAAACTCAATAACATTTCAGAACATCTATTGCTTGCATATGTTGAAGCAAAGCATTGAGCTCACGACATTGATGAACTTTGTCGCATGAGCAGAAGTTTGTTGATTTCACTAAGTGTTTATAGCCCTGCTGTTATTATTCCACACGTTTTTGTTAATTCTTCAGAGTATTGAATGTACTCATCAGCAAGTATGTCCCCAATTCCACATCACCTACTTTATTCAATCTAAATTGCCGTGACTGGGCGAATGCCTGAGGGGAGGGTTGATGTGGAGCTGGCAAACCTTCTCTTCACCTTGGTATGTACCATGAGTTGGAGCTGAAACTCCAGAGGACAGTGGACTTTGGCTCTGAGCGTCACTTTTTATAATCTTTCTTTAATTTGTGGCTTTGTGGGTTGTGCCTGCAGATTATATCCTGTACTGATGATAACTTTTGTCCTATGCAAGAATCTTGTCTTCAGTTTGCCCAAGCTTAATGCCTCTGTACCAGAAAGATTCTCGGTTTTTATTTATTATGAAGCCGATACCCCCCCACCCCCTATGAGATGAGATCGAGTCCATTTTCAATTCCTTAGTTGCTGATTTATCTCATCCAAAACTACCAAACAACTTGTAACTTTACACTGTCTGCTTTTGTATTTCCCTTGAATCCTATGAAAACTTCATTCATTTTTATGTTGAAGAGTCAAAACTACAGATGAGCAAGCCTGCTACTTGCTGGACTGGCAAGTTTGCTTTTCCTTGAAGTCTCTGAACTGTGTAGCTTTGCTACTATTTTAGTATTTAAGTTGCATCCATAAGTTAGTGGAACTTTTGAAAATTGAGACATAAAAAATTGATAAGTGAATTATGAATTGCAAGTAAATGGACCTTTTAACTGTTAAAAGTTCTTTGAAATTCAGACTGCCAAATTTTCCCTGTCAAGAAACATGAGTCAGACCAGATGCTCTTAACTCATTGGTTGCAGTATTTGTAAACAGCTGGCAAGGCCGAGGGAATGGCTTGTTGTAGGGCTTTGAGTGTTTTCATAAGTTGGTATTTTTGGTTAATCTGTATGACTTGGATGCACTAAACTTGGGCAAATTAAAGTTGATATTCCTATTGAGGACAAAAGTTGTTAATATGAGAAATAATCTGCAGACTCAAATTGTGATCCCACAAATAAAAGATTGTGGAAAGCACTGCTCATAGTCAAGGTCCACTCGGTACTTATGAGTTTTGGCTCTATCTGGCTGTGCATATCGAGGTGAATCCCCCATCAACCTTCCCTGACTGCATGCCCAGGCATGGCAACTCAAATTATTATTAGGAGCTGGATACTGAGTCTCCAGGGAGTGCATCAGTGTTGTAAAGAATTGCCTTATTTTCACTTTTCCTCCTTTTTTTTTTTCTATCTCCTTGTCTTTTATTACCAAAATTGAGAATGTACCTAATATTTGGGTAGGCAAAAAGTTGTGCCTGTTGTATCTTATCACTGTAGCACATAGGTGACATTAAATGTACATTGAAAAAGACTTTCTCAATGATGTGGCAGAAGTTACCCATGTATCACTAAGTGCTGTTAACTCTCTTCCACTCTGACCCATTCAACTATAACCATATCGTTTCCTGAAATATATAACTATTTGTACGATTGATGTAAATTCCTTGATATCGGCCATCTCAGTCTGTCACGTGGAAAGATATTTGAAGCTGTATTTAACGAGATGCCCCCTCCAGAGACAGTCCCAAAACTAGGTTGTCTAGCAAACCCCTAAATCCAAATCTTGCCTTTCTAGCTTCCATTTATTCTCTAGAAAGGGAGGCAAGCCTCCCATTTACCCTTCCTTTATTAGCACTTTGTGCCAATGACAGTTTTTGTTATAGAAAATTTTTGTGACCCATACCTTTAGTGTGGAGTGTATAGATGAGCTGAGGTAATAAGGAATAATAGAAAAGACATTAAGAACTCTGGCTGTGTGAGGGTTTTTGTGGACTTAGTCTCTGAGCAGTCTCTGAACAGTGATATGCAGAAGTTTCATTATTTTGCAGTAAATATGCGGTCGCATCAGCTGTACTGATGGTGACTATTTCTTAGGCTCGAAAAGATGGCAGTGTCCATTTCCCTTGGTCTATGCGTTGCTCTCGGTAACCAATTTAAAAATTTAGTTCAAAATGTTCATTTCCAGAATCTTGTATTATATCAAGCTTTGCTATTGTCTCCACACTTTGAGGCCTGGTAGTGACTAACAGCATTCACTATGTATTTTCTGGAAAGGTGGAGCTTGGACTAGCTTTTTTTGATGTTAGTGCAAGGAAGGTCTACAAGCGTAATCTGAACAGAATATACACGAAAATTTGTTGACCGCTGAAGTGTAAAGGTGATGCAATCACTTGGCCTGTATATCATTTTACTTTTGTAAGCAATTGTGGACTTACTCTTACTACTTTACTTTTTATAGGTAATGCTATTTTGTTTCCTTTTAGACCACAACCTTAATTTCAATTTTTTTGTTTGGTTCTCATTTCATTATTTTCATGACTTCCCCTCAACAGTCATAATAGGGTAGCCAGTTTGGCGTCTTGACTATTATTAGAATGTGCTTCATTCGTAAACATAAATAAATCATTAATATTTTTGACGTTTAGATCTTTTGCATAAAATCTCACAGAAATCTAGTATTAGCAAGTTTTTAATTTTGGGAAATGGATAAAAAAAGAAAGAAAAGAAAACAAAGAAAGGTGCCTTCATCTATGGAAATCATTACTGGTTGATACAAGGAGTGAAAGAAATGCGCTTACTGTCCACTTGGGGTTTCTTTTAGTCAATTACTCAGCTTACTTAAGCTTGTATTTACCCTATTATAGGAATTTTCTTGACTTTTATTAATTAAATTCATCTTACTATTGATGATGATAAAGTACGTAATATAATTGTAACTGGTTGAAGTAAGGGTACTAGTTGTTTGATTATTAAAAGGTTGGAACAGATGGCCTTCATTGCTGTTTGGTAATCTATTCGGAAATTTAGGCCTAATATTTAGTTTTTAGCAAAAAATGAGGGTTTGTAGATCAACCTCTGGCAGTAAATGCAAATGTAGGGTGTTAAAGCCCATGGGACTTGCATGGTAGACTTCGTCTTTTTATTGTCTTATTCAATGTCATAACCAGCTTCATTGTGTAGTGTAGACTATTGATTATTGGTGGTAGGATACGAGACCGTAACAACAGATTTTGAACATCTTGATCTGTAGTGGAATAGATATTTTATATTCAGACTTGGCTCCTAACTTGTAATGCAAGTCCCAGATTGTATCTGTAATGGAAAAGGATTGTAGCTTGTGTACACTTATCCATTATATTGCCAAGTTGGTAAAAAGAAAGACATGCTCTCTTGTGGGACTCCTAGATATTTTTTTTTTTTTTTTTTTTTTTTTTTTTTTTTTTTTATATATGTATGACAGCTGTATATGTGACCTGTACCATTTAGATGTATTTTTAAGAATGTAAATGTAGTTTTTTATATTTTATCCTATAACAATGTACTGTCCTTGCATGCTGGAAGGTGACCAATGGTTGCAGTCACGAGATCAAAATTATTATAACTTGTTTCTTTATGTATAGTTACTTTTAGACCTTTTTGATTTTATTTTTGTATTTATAAATGGTACGCTGAGAAGTGCCTTTTTAAGGAGAATTTTCTAAAACATTTTTTCTTCCCTACAGGGATGAAGAAATCAGGTAAAGAGGGCCCATACATTAAAGTGTATATTAAGTAGATATCGTCTGGCTTGATTTTTTCTTGATACAATCCTAGAATAAATACTAGAATACATATTTGATTTCTTGCATTTGTTTTACATGGAGATGTAGTGATATACTAATATAATAATTTTCTACTGAAATAGTATATAGTAACTTTTTTTTTTTCTTGCATGATTAATACCTTGCCATTAGTAACATTGATTTTCTTGCAGTGTTAGTTTTGAAAAAAATATTTAAGGACTTGGTTTCTAATAGTTGTTGGTTAAAGTATCAATTCTTGATTTGGTGATGTTACTTGAGTAATTGCTATTCAGAGTATTAAATTGTGTTTAATGTACTTAATATTTAATTTGATAAAAATCATTAATTCACCAACAATTAATCAAGTAATTGCTCTGGCCTGTACACCTTTAGAGATCTGGCAAAGACCAACTAACCTCAGTCTTGTATATTCTGGCAAGATAGAGTACATTAGCCTTATGTGAGGCTTACAAGCTCCTGTCTTTAAAAAATATATAAATGGAGATTTGTTAGCCTTTGCCAGAGCACTGAATGACTCTAGGCTTTAGTGATCACTTGAGGCATTGCTGGTGTATCAGTAAGTTTGTTTTAGGGGGTTTGTTCATTAAAAGAGAGAAAATCACATAATCATAAGAAGAAAAATCCTTTCCTGAGGTGCTATGGATATCATAAAAGCATTTTCATTAAATCTTTGCTAGAAGTCATGAATCTCGGGATTTTCCCAGATTCTTGGAAAATTGTTGGCAGTGAAAGTCTATTAGAGATGTACCAATGACCTTGGTTTTGTTTATTCCTTTTTAGAGGAAGAGTTAATATTGCTTAAATATAATGTGCTTAAATTCATAGAAACACAAAAAGGAATTAGGAGTTTTTTTGTTTTTTTTTTGCTTCATGGCCTTTGACCTGTGATTCTTGGTGACTATTGAGCACAGGTCTCGTTTAGCCACAGCTTGCACAAAACATACACCAGTGTGAGTCCAGATACACTTTCTTTTTTGAGGATGTTCCATATTGTTTGTTAATTTGTGTGTGGTGGGAATGAACATAGTAATAACTAACATTTTTTTCAATTTTTGTGCATGAAGTGGAATTTTATAGACACCATATTAAAATGATAGTGCAGTGATGCTTTAGTTATGGCAGTCTTGAAGTTAAATTTGTTTTACTAAGAAGCCTAAATACAATAGTTAACCAGACCATTTCAGTTTAACACTGGAAAAAATAAATTATACTAAAACTTAATTGAGAGAGACTTGTCAGTGTTATTGACTGATCTAAGTTATGATGGGTGTCCATGTAACAAAAGCATTTTAACACTGGACAGCTATGTCAGGTACAATAGACCCAATAACATTGCATATTTCTTAACCTTTCAATTTATGCTTTTATTAATGATATATAAATGTATTGTTGGATTTGTGTTCATGAAAGCAGCTCAGGCTCTGTCCAATGTGCTTTAGAAATCCTCCCCCCCCCCCCATTTTAGAGATATATATGAAATATCTAATGAAGTAATATTTAACAAATTAATAGAATGGGTCATTGCTGAAGATTTTTCTTGACAATTGCTTATAATATGAGAAGCTAGGATTGAAAGGATGCCTAAAGAATGCAATGACTTCATTCTGATAATATTTTGCATACTTGAGTGTCTAAAAATAGATTGGATTCATACTTGAGCAAGGAGTAAGGACTACAAGCACTCAAGGTCACAACAGAATTAGTTGCATTCTATATCTGTAATGTGTATTACTTTAAAACTGATCTCACTGAGAGTTTTAATCCATTATTATTTATTAGGGAGATTTATATCTAGCAAACTTTTAATTTATTTTTGAACTCAAATCTATTATATACTTTAGTTGCTTCAATGCCAGTCTGTTGTAGGTGTGTGTATAATTCCATTTTGATCCTTTCTCACTTTTTTTAAGCATTGTTTTAGTAATTTTCTATTAAACTAAGAACATTTATCTCTAAGAGAGATAGTCTTTCATCCACTATCATTGATATATATATATATATATATATATATATATATATATATCAATGAACCTTGTTTGATGTTTTATATAATGCTGAACATATTTGTCTACATGCTCATACTTTTGATGTACTTTTTTTTTTGTTTTTGTCCTGGTTGATATATATTTTTGCTTCAATATTGAAAAATTCTGGTGAAAACCAAACCCTCCTTGAAAAATATTCTTTAAGATTAAGTTTTTAATTGTTACATTTAAGGATTTTTTTTTCATTATCTGACATATTGTTTTCCCCCTTTCTACAGGGATGGGGACTCAAGGTAATTATTAATTTTGTTCTAAACTAACCATTTTTTTAATGGCTTTTGAGTAGTTCTTTTTTATACAAAGGATAAACTTGAAAGTATCTATTTAGACACAAATGTATACATATATACACACACATGTATATATACACACATACATATATATACACACATACATATGTATACACACATACATATGTATACACACATACATATGTATACACACACATACATATGTATACACACACATACATATGTATACACACACATACATATGTATACACACATACATATGTATACACACATACATATGTATACACACATACATGTGTATACACACATACATATGTATACACACATACATATGTATACACACATACATATGTATACACACATACATATGTATACACACATACATATGTATACACACATACATATGTATACACACATACATATGTATACACACATACATATGTATACACACACATACATATGTATACACACACATACATATGTATACACACACATACATATGTATACACACACATACATATGTATACACACACATACATATGTATACACACACATACATATGTATACACACACATACATATGTATACACACATACATATGTATACACACACATACATATGTATACACACACATACATATGTATACACACACATACATATGTATACACACATACATATGTATACACACACATACATATGTATACACACACATACATATGTATACACACACATACATATGTATACACACACATACATATGTATACACACACATACATATGTATACACACACATACATATGTATACACACACATACACACACACATACACATGTATACACACACATACACACACATACACACACACACACACATACACATGTACACACACTCACACACACATGTACACACACTCACACACACATGTACACACACACACACACACATGTACACACACTCACACACACACATGTACACACACTCACACACACACATGTACACACACACACACACACACATGTACACACACACACACACACATGTACACACTCACACACACACATGTACACACACTCACACACACACATGTACACACACTCACACACACACATGTACACACACTCACACACACACATGTACACACACACACACACACATGTACACACACACACACACACACATATATATATATATATATATATATATATATATATATATATATATATATATATATATATATATATATATATACGTACATATATATTTGTATGTATGTATATGTATGATATACAAAACAGTATTGCAATTCAAACTCTATAATATTTAATAACTCGTGCTTAAGTTGCTTTACCAGATAAAGATTCAGAAATTCTAGAGCATGATCATAAATTCTTTGGCATCAAAATTATTTGGGCTAAGTCATAGTATAGATTAACTCTTGCATGTAGGTCTAGATGTGTTATTGTTTACAATCTTCATATATATGTAAAAGAAGGGGGGAAAAATGTATAGATATAACTGCGCTGCCAAAGATTTTCTTGTACCTGGATAGTTTTGAAAATTTGTGCTTATTTTTTTGTGGTATGTGATGTGGATCAGTTCTGCACTTTGTGATGTTTTACTATGAGTTCAATTATTGTTCTTTTTTACAATATTTTATGGCTTCAATACAAAAGTATTCCCTTGTCCCTTCTGCATTGTTTTCCTATTCTGTATTCATGTCAATTTTTTGTTTTTTAAGTCTCAATATTTATTTACACTGATCTGATTTTAATTAATATTTCCAATTGGAGCTATCTTAGGAGGCTAACTTGCAACAGAACTTAATGTAAGGGGAATCAGTCAAATCGATTTATCTTGTTAGCCATATTAAAGAATTGAGGAGAGGGAGAGATCCATTTTCAAAGTGTTGTTACCCAAGATTTGCAGTTATCTTCCCAAATTGGTTGAAAAAACTATCAGGAGATTCTATTCTGTTGATGTTTGACACTTAATTGATCATTATTTCCAGGGATGAAGAGTGGGGAACTGGTGGAGGCAGTGGTGGCGGCAACAATGATAATAAGGATTATGATGGCCCAGCCGGTATGGATGTTGATGGAGTCATCGAGTCCACATGGACAGAGGTAATTGGGATATTTCAAGATTTTGTTGTAGTGTAGTAGTACACGGATTTTCTGAAGAGAAAATTCAATCGGCAAATAAAACTTACTTGTATCAGAAGATAACAGATTTATTAACTGTTTTTGTTTATTCCCCCAACCCCTCCAGGTTGCCACAAGCTTTGATGACATGAACCTCAATGAATCCTTACTTAGAGGTATCTATGCTTATGGTTTTGAGAAACCTTCAGCCATCCAGCAACGTGCCATTATGCCTTGTATCAAGGGCCACGATGCCATTGCCCAGGCTCAGTCTGGTACTGGCAAAACTGCTACTTTCTCCATTGCAATCCTTCAGAGGATTGACTCCAAATCCCAGGAAACCCAGGCCCTCATCCTGGCCCCTACCCGAGAATTGGCCCAGCAGGTAAGCAAGGACCTGGTCTTTGTGGTATACGAACACTTGCCTGATATTATATAAGTATATAGTCTTCCATGTCTGAAAACCTTTTAGTTGCTATATATTATCATTAGTACTCTAATAATGAGTTGTGTACCTACAGATTCAGAAGGTGGTGCTTGCTCTTGGCGACTACATGAATGTATCTTGCCATGCCTGTATTGGTGGCACAAATCTCCGTGAGGACATGCGTCGCCTTGAGATGGGTGTCCAGATCATTGTGGGTACTCCTGGCCGAGTGTACGACATGATCAATCGCCGAGTCTTAAGTAAGTTGTTTTATTGCCTTTTGTGTTAACCCAATGGCGCCGGGTATAGAAAATTAAAAAAAACTCTACGCTCTGGCGAACGGCGGCAGCGCGCCTACTCTGAGCGCGTGATATCGGTACATCAAGCCGAATCATTGCCTCGGGGCGTTTTGGCGCGGCGCCGCTACGGACAGCCGCACGCCTCACATCGTGCGTATTGTTATGACGGCGATAGCCGTGACCCGTCGCCATTGGGTTAAGGAAGGGTAGTAATATTAAACTTTTGAAATCCTCTTAGAATTACTATATTTCTAACTACCCCCCAAAAATTAAATATATATCAAGTATCATAAGAAAATTAATTATAGTTTACATGCATTTTAAATTTCTTTACAGCATCTAATTGAGAGTGATCTGGATCCTGTATTCTGGTCATAGCATGCATTGATGCTAGAAGAAAGTCTGCTTTAAATTTATCTAGCACATTGCTTTGATGAAATTATCATAGACAACATGTAAAACATTAACCCCTAAATTACTTAAGCTGCCTTTCCCCCTGGCTGCAATTAAACATGAATTTTCAGGCTCTATCATGGCTTAATTTGGTCTTGATTTTTCCCTAGCAGAAAATTTCATCCGTGCTGATATTTAAAATTGTGTGTCTTGAGTCAGTGGAGGAGCAAAGCTAAAAATGACACCCCAGGCATGAAATATATAAAAACAAACACACACACTCGTGCACACACTCACAATAGAAAGGCAAAATGAGTAATGAGTTGTACATTTATAAAAATGTGTTTTCTTATATTTTAATGATAGTGTAGGGATAGAATGTTAGAGATTTTAATGTTTGAGGAATGTTGCCAAGACAATAGCAGATTTATTTAGTAGTTCTGACTTTCATTCTCACAATAATGGGCAAACAAAATACTCGCCTGCTTTTAAAAGCTTAAAGGTCCAAGTTAAAAGTGTACTTAATAATTGCAGCATGATCCCTAATCTGATTCTGCTATGGATGGGATGTAAATACATGACATGGAGACTCCTATATAGTTTGATGGCTTAGCACCAGTGGAGCCTACTCTGTCTAGATAAATTTCTCAAAACCATACTAAAATGAACATCACATTTTCCAGATTGCAGTGGGCTAAAGATTATGGAAGTTGTTGTTTTTTGCTGTTATACTGTCTTCGTACCTATCAACTTAGGTTCTCATTGTATCATTCTAGATCCCAAGAACATCAAGATGTTCGTTCTTGATGAGGCTGATGAGATGTTGTCGCGTGGTTTCAAGGACCAGATCTACGATGTCTTCCGGTTCCTCCCTAATGATGTGCAGGTTGTTTTGCTCTCTGCTACCATGCCTGCTGATGTCATGGATGTAACCACCAAGTTCATGCGAAACCCAATCACCATCTTGGTAAAGAAGGAGGAACTGACCCTTGAAGGTACTAGGTGCTCAAGTTTTGTTATTCTTACAGATGCTGTTTGCCAAATCCTTTTGAGCATTTCGTTTAGAAATTGGAAAATGCTTTCCTTCAGAAGTAAGCTTATGAGAAGAGAAGTGGAAATTTGATTAAAGTTGAGGGACTGACTATGAAACTGGTTAAATGTTTAAAATTTCTGGGTGCTTTAGATTTTGTTAATTAAATAAGATAATTTGTTGAAAGTGAGGTAGAATTGGTTATCTTCTAATGTAGAAAGTATGGATACTCACGAAAAGGGTTAAATTGTTAGAAATACATGAAGGTTGATAACCTAACAAAGCAAAAAGGAAAAATTGGTAGGAATGAAGATTATAATAAATTATTAGAATGTCATTGGGTGAATTATATGAACTTGTATCTCAAAGATTATATATTTCAGTATTTTTGTTAATGATTTAGATTAAAAAAAAAAAAAAAAAACTCAATGAACAATTATTTATTTGTGTGACCATGGGTAAATTGTTATATTTTTCCAGGTATCAAGCAGTTCTATGTGAATGTTGAGAAGGAAGACTGGAAGTTGGAGACCCTGTGTGATCTGTACGAAACCCTCACCATCACCCAAGCTGTAATCTTCTGTAACACCCGAAGGAAGGTAGATTGGCTTACCGACAAAATGCACCAGCGTGACTTCACAGTGTCTGCTATGGTAAGCAGGACAACATTTTAGTGTTCAAGTTGTAGTGTCTCGGTTTGCAATTAGTTTTATATATCCCATACAGAGTTGGATATTAGTATTGGAATTGGGTATTGACACATTATCATCTTATAATCTAAATAAGCTGTAATTCAACTTGTTTACTTTTGCACAACTTCAGCACGGTGACATGGACCAGAAGGAACGTGATGTCATCATGCGCGAGTTCCGCTCTGGATCATCCCGTGTCCTGATCACAACTGATCTATTGGCCCGTGGTATCGATGTGCAGCAGGTGTCCCTTGTCATTAACTATGACCTTCCTACAAACAGGGAAAACTACATTCATAGGTAAGTACAATGGAAGTCTCCTCTTGGGCCAAAGATTCTGGGATTTACAATTGAAGAAAATGTGGATGGGAAACAATGCAGATCAGAGAATAAATATGGACATTGAAGGACAGGACATTGCATTTAGCTGGAAAATCTTGGTAAGGTGCTGCATTTTGTACTTCAGGAAATATTAGTATACATTTTTCCTTAACCTTTATGGCCACTCTCCACATGTACAATTAAAAGACTAAAACCTAAAACTAAAGCCAGTTCATATGTTAGTAACATTGTGCATTTTTAGAAAATACCAATTTTAATAATAAGAAAATCCAGGGAAGATAAAAAAACTTTTATTTTATAGCTATTGCTTTTGGTTCCCTTACCAAATTTTGCATGAAATGGATGTAGATCCCCATAATCAGAAAGGAAGCATTAGAAATTTGTTTTGTAGATGGAACTACACTTGGCCCTTGAAATTAATTGTAATAATTCATACTCTTGATTAATACTTAAGTTACACAAATTAGGCACATGAACATGAGTTAGACCTGGGGGGGGGGGGTCCATTAGAAATACCATAACTGTGGCTATGAACTTCGGTTTCGGTTGGTTTTAATCATAAGAATATATAGGAATTTAAATATTGCATCTACTGAGCATGGCTTCAAAGGTGAGCTTTTTACAACAAATTTTCTACTGTGGTATTTTTTGTGACATAATCAGGTGTTCTGCTGGTTAGGAGGCTGGCATTTTCTATTACTTTCATATATTTTATTTTGTCAGTGTAGAATTGCTCGACTTTTTGGCCTTGCCCTCGATGTTTTTACTTACTGTTAAATGTGCACACCCCCTACTTAACATAAGTATCCTCCTTAACCCCTTGGTGATGGGTGAAGAAAACTGGAAAAGAAGGGGAAAAAAAAAAAAAACTCTACGCTCTGGTGATCAATGGCAACGTGCCGACTTAGAGCGTGTGAGTTCGGTACATCAAGCCGAATCACCGCCTCGGAGCGCTTCGGTGCTCTGCCGCGGCGTACAGCCCCACACCACATTTCTAGCTTGTTATGACGTCTAGAGACGTGACCCGTCGTGAAGGGGTTAAGGCTAGGAACTTTCCACACCACAGTTAAGGTTTCATTATCTACAGAGAATGGTTGTAAATAAACACTAACCTTGCTTGGCATGGGTAAACTTTTAGGAAAATTATATCAACACTGATCTATACATTTTCTTATTGTAAATGTTCAAAGCTTGTCTTTGATACTAACATCTCTTTAGTATCATTTGGAACTGCATGTAATTATTCAAGGAAGTTTATCTGTCAGTTGAATGCTTTTTTAAGGTTATATAAAACCCTTTAGGATATTAGGTAAAATTGCCTGCCTAAATTGCATTATAGACACCCACTTGGATTGGCTCCTTGGAAGATGTCTTGCCCTTTTTTCAACTTAAAAGTATCTGATAATTTGTTCAGAGGTGTGAAATTGTTCAGTTAGCTGAATTTAGTTTGCAAGAATATGAACATTTCCCACATAATCAGATTTAACAACAAGCGGTTAACTAGTTGAGTCAACAGTACAGAAATCTGTAAAAAGGCTAGGGTTTACCTTCTTTTATGCACTGTAAAGTGTTGATCATAGGATGGATAATGCCCAGCATGTCAAATGGTAGTACTTTTGCTTTATAATTTTCCTCAAATTTGAAGAAATGTCTAAATGTGAGTACAGGTAGGCTGAGCGACTTTGTCGTGTTTATTTGCATGGATTTTCTTCTCAAAAATGCATCTTTCCAAGTTGATATTCAAGCTATTAAAGGTCTTTCATTCATGTATATATTTTCACTTTAAGTGCATTTTAGATGCATGATAACTTCATTTATAGTTGGTTCTACCAAAACAATTTGTATGTAAACTAGGGCTGAGAGTATTTTCAGAACTTCCATTTCAAAGCTTAAACATTTCTTGCAATTATCTTTAGCAGTTTCTTCAGTATGATTTACTTTCACACTAATCGGTCATTTTTTTTGTGGAACTGGTATTCTTGTACAGTAAATTTTATTAAGCATGAGATTGTGTTATTAAGAATATAATCAAAATTATTGTAAGTTGATAGATCTATATATAACTGTATGATTTACTTGGAGTGCATCAAGAAATATCCCTAATGTCTTTTTTCAAATAATGGATTGAGCTCTTGTTTCCCAATTCTAAGATTTAACTTGTAACTTTCCCTTCAGGATTGGTCGTGGTGGACGATTCGGCCGAAAGGGTGTAGCCATTAATTTTGTGACTGCTGACGACGCTAGAATTCTCCAGGACATTGAAGAACACTACCGAACCTCTATTGAAGAGATGCCCATGAATGTTGCGGATTTGATTTAAACTAGGTGAGAGACTAGCAACAATAAGGCCTCAGTTATTGTTGCTCCAACCTGCGCTGTGTTTTGACGCCATTTGTGCACGCTGCCTACCCCCATTGAGAGCTGGCATCGTGATCTACTTGAGAGCTTGGACGCATCTGATCTGAGTCTTGTACAGTGTCCGAGCCCTGTCTGAACAGTGTCTCCTGGGATCCTCATATCAGCCTACCACTAGAGCTTGTGGTTCCAGGTGGACATATTATATTGCCTGTATATTGTGAATATTCAGGTATTTTCCATGGTTTCCAGAAGTAGCTAGTTTTAGTTATAAGAGTAAAAGGGGCTTGAGCCCTTTTATTTTTAATTTGTGGAAAACTTTCATACATAATTGTGAATTTAGATAAACTAGAGGGTTTAGGCATCAGAACCGCTCCTAGGAAGCGGCGGCAGCCTGTCCACCCCTCGGCCAACCTTCCTCTTTCCTCTCTTCTGTCTTCCTCCTTTTCTTCCTCCTCATCCTCTTCTCTTCTTTCGATGCTCTATATCTCTCTCTGTTTTCATGTCATCCATGATGATACCAGCCTTTTACATATTCCTTCGTCTTGTGTTTGCTTTAAGCATGGGAATTGAACACAGTTATCATTTTAATTACACCTATAATAAGTCAGAAGATAAAATTAATTTTTTCAGCAATATTGTCACTGTATCCTGCATCTCTTTTATTTGTCAGAGAAAAATAGTATTAGGTATATGGCACGGATATTATATCCAGAAAAGGCGCCGACGGAAATCTTTGTCTATGATGTATGGAACCTCTTGTGTATTTATTAATAAAACTTGTAAACACCACATCAGGACCCTTTCATTGTTTATCACATTGGGAAGGGAAAAAACTTGGAGGTAATGTAAACTTAAATTCATTTCTGTATTTGCAGGTCATGATGCTGTGATACACGGTCAATAAAGCACCAAGTCACAATATTTGTCTAATTATCTATTACCTTTTTATTATTAAGCTTTCAACAGGTTTGGTGCAGTAATATGGAATATAGTTGCTGTGAGTGTTAGGCATTTTGGCCTTTGGTATAAGTGGAGAACCCTAAAAGCAGAGAGCAAGAATGTAGTAGAAAATTGTGGACTCTTCCTTTCAAAATTTCATGTACCCTGATTTTATTGCTGAAGATCCTTTTTTAACAACCTAATTTTGTATGTTTGCATATTGTGCATTAATGTTGTTCAGGAATCAAAAACTTGAGTATTGTAGTATTATGTGTGAAGAAAAAGGTAGAAAACAAAATTGGGCTAGCCTTTGGGTCTACACGACACCCTGTAATTGCATCTGTGTGAGAAGTGTATACCTTGCAAACTTGTTTCAGTTCATTAGTATTACTTTGATTCATTTCAACTGTACATGTCTTTTAATGAATTAGGCAGTTTTCATATTTTATCATCAGTTGTAGTTAGTCAACAGCACAAAATTTGTAATTTGAATAGCACATATGCAGAACTTATTTTATTCATTACTTGAAATTCACTTTGTGAAGTTATGAATAAAGAATATTGCCATATCTGTTATTTATCTAAAAAGGGACTCCCTGCATTGACAAACCTGGCTTGCTAATTTTTAAAATGTCTTGATAGATAATTAAAATGACATTCAAAGTGTTAACGATGGAAGTTTTGAATATTCTAGAAAATGACTTAAAAGCAGCAAAGTCAAAGTCCATGAAGACAAATACTGAAAGTAATGACAAGAGACAGCCATTAATTGCCAAATTAGTTTTATATTTATGATCTTGCTCTCAAAAAGAGCAACGTTGACCATGGGAAATTTGTATGTAATGTCTAAAAATTCAGTAGCTCCGCGCACACACCTGTTGATGCGGGAAGGCATTAACATGTATGGAATACAGCACCCAGTCAAACATGGAAATCAGAGTACCTCTACGGCACTGCAAATGATAACTGTTCCCCCACA
This sequence comes from Penaeus chinensis, assembly GCF_019202785.1. Taxonomy (NCBI): domain Eukaryota; kingdom Metazoa; phylum Arthropoda; class Malacostraca; order Decapoda; family Penaeidae; genus Penaeus; species Penaeus chinensis. The sequence goes on from NC_061836.1 coordinate 16,107,244, forward strand.
TTTTCAAAAAGTAGGCACCCCAATAATTGTAAAACAAACCAGTTCCACCACAATCATTATGAGTAAACTTCGGAAGTGAATGTTTAAGTGCTGATCACTTACGTGAAAATATCTTCATATGTACTAGTGGTTGAAGATTGGTGCTTGATTGTACTGAAGTAGCAGCTATTCAATATCAATTATACTTAATTGTTTAAATTTTAACATGAAAACAATGCTTATTGTTAATGGGGAGCTTTTAGACAAGCCAAACGAATGGTTCGGGGAATTGGTAATGCATAAGAGGAGTTTTTTGCAGTTATCAAAACTTCCTTCCTGTTTACAGGATTTGAGATATTTAAGCATATTGTCCATGTAGAGTTCTTGACAAAGTATTTTCTTAAAATGGAAAGCCATATTGGGAAACAAGTGATCAGCAAGTAAGATAACTGCTCAACGGAACTTTGA
>NC_061836.1:16117690-16122690 GCF_019202785.1 Penaeus chinensis
CAACGGCACAACTATAGGTGATCTCTGACTTAAATGCAATGTAATTACAATGCCTACTGACAACACTTTGACATATATTCATCATTATCCATTAACAAAGCTGTTTTCAAATACAAGAAGTTGAATTAGCATGACACTTAAAAGAAATGACAAAGCAAAAAATAAGAACAAGGAAAAATGTACCAAGAATCGTTCTGAAGTTGACAGTCTTAGGTAACTGTTTGTGGAAGAGCTCAGTATAACACCCTATGCTGCCAAGTTCTCTTTCTATTGAGACCTCTAATAAACTTCAGTGAATGAACTGAGTTTTGATGATAAAAAGCTCTTTATGATGCGCTGGCGAGAACATAAGGAGGTCAAAACAGAAGTCGAAATGGGCTTAATGCACCCACCAGCTGATATGGACACTGGAGTCAAAACCTGTAACAGTAGTGGCTTTATCATAATAAGTTAAAAAGATCATTTAAAAATCTGGTGGGGAAAGTGTAATTCGAATACTCGTGGCGCAACATGGACTACCTAAACATTCTGAACTGTAGTTAAAGACTTCACATCTTTCAGTATGAGAGTCATACAGATAAAGACTTTTGATAACGACATTAAGTAACATTTTGAGCAGAGAACGTCAGAGAACACCCAACTGAATCAAACACATGTACTTCCACATTCTTAGATTTAGCTCTGATATTGTCTTCCCTCTTATTACTGTCATACCCCGTCTCAGCAACTCAAATACATAATTTCAGAGTTCAGTACATGATGTTTGTTTTCTTCCATGTTACACCTGGATGCTCCCAATGTTAAAAGAAATAAAAGAGTAATCAGCTACAGTTCAACCCATAGTTCAGTTTTATCTATACTAATAGAATAAGAGTTTCTACATCCTTGCTTTAATGAATATATATATAATACAGCTATGTACAAAGAGTGTGGTTGCGGAGGTGAACATCAGTTAGTCATAAAAAATAAGGATAAATTACCCACTATAATTAGAAGAAAGATCTTAGGTCCTTCATTAAGATACTTTACTGAAATGACTCTAACTCAGACCTAAAACCTGAAGTCCACTTTCCTCTAACCTTCGTGGATAATTTAATATTTTTCATCCAGAATCCCTCTTTATGTAACTTTTTTTTTTTTTTTTGGTGGGATGGGGTAGGGGGGGTAGGTGGGTAGATATGAAAACACATTTCCAAAAATAAATCTTCACAAATATATCTTATGAATAGGATTTCGAAGATGTTCACGACAGCATTTTATGTATGGTGAATTTGGCAAACATATATTATCGAGTTATTCACAAGTTTGGCAACACTGGTACTTAAAATATGCTTTGAACACAGCACAAGCAATCGGTGAGTATAATGGTGCACTTTTTGCCATTTCTGATCAGACAGTGCCATAAATTTGGCCATGCAAGATTGTAAAATTCCAAATGACTATGAACTAAATTTTTCTTCGAAATAACTAAGGAACAACTGCATAATCTCTGATAAGTACATAAATCACTAGGCAACAAAATGTGTCGAAATACATAAATACAGGGCCAAACTTTGAGAAAAAAAAAAGTAAAATTAGATCTTGTGTAGCTGACTTCATATTCCAAGAAGTTATAAGCTACTTGAGAAAGTAGTGAAATATTATGCATCAATATTATGTAAACAAACATACACTTAAAAAAGAAGATAATTTGTGCTAGATCTGAAAACCAATTCTGCAAAACTGGCTTGTGCTGTGCTCACAGAATGAATGAATTTAAATGAGTATCAATTATGATATATTTGCTCTCATAAGCTGCCACAATGAATTCAGAAAAAAGCATCTGAAAAAAGGTACATAACAAAATGTCTAAGAGAGATTCACTTCCTACCGTGAAACATGACATGAAAAGCAACAGTTGAAATGATATCATACCCCATTTGGCTCCAATTCCTTTGCTTTATGTTACAAATAAATATATATTTTTTCCGGTATTATAAAAAAAAAAAAAAAAATGTTATGGACGAACAAAAAAAACGTGAGGTATCTATCATTACATGAATGGAAATAATTGTGATAAAATAACACATTTTTATTAACACCAAGAAGAAAAAAAAGAAATATCTTTATTTTTGTATCTGGTGATCTACATCGGAGTTCAGGGATGACTATTCTAGTCTTTTGCCAGACTAAAAAGTGGATATTCTTCCCTCCCTAACACTAATGGCAGCGTCTCGGTAATCTACAATGTTTCTTTTTTTTTTTAAATCTCTCTCAAAAGAAGCCTTAAGCTAATAAGCTAGAATGTGTCAATCCCTTTACTAAATACATTTGATTCTGGCAAAAATAATTATGAAAGATGTACGAGAAAGAAAAGAAAGCAGAAGGTCACTATATACAAACGCAGCATAGTTTATGAAACTACAACTGATAATGAAAAGAGACACTATATACATAAAACACACCATAAATATTGAGGTAATATATCCAATTATAGCTAAAATTCTTTATGTAGCATACATGTAACCTTATTGCAGTACAATTCACCAAACATGTTTCAAATATTACCTTAATTAAAAGAAATCTCTAAGTCTGGACGTTTAATTTGATCAATACTGCATTTGATTATGTTTTATCTCTACTATTAAGCATCCACATGAAAAAAATCTATGTCCATATACAGATGCATTAATCTTGCAACTTCCAAATGACTTCCACAAATATATTTTTTCTATATTCAAAAGAAACATAACATACAATAAACAGTACATTTCCACTACTATATAGCCTTACCCGACAATTGTAAGGTGTGAAAGATGTAAATATATTATTCCAAAAAGAAAAAAATCTAATTTGTACAATAAAACATTTTCTCCTAAGTACTTTTATCAACTATGGCCATCTAAAAGAGAAGGAAAGTTTTAATAAATTCAAGTTCACCAGGAAATTAGTAACAAGTTACCAATTGTTACTGAGAAGCTTGGTTATTATGCAAAACTTTCTACATAAAAAAACATAAAAAGGTGTGAGATGAGGAGTTTCCATTTCCATAGCGAGTAGTGTTCCTTCCGAAGACGTCTACACGACTGTGCTTTTCCTCCTAAGGAATCTGGCGTGAAATACTCACAGCTTTTAATCTCCATTTAAAAGAAACTACATTTACGCAATGTTCTTAGACTCAATCTACATGCTTACTCTCTGGTTGATTTCAAGTTTGTATTTGTTTGTTTCTCTCTCTCTCTCTCTCTCTCTCTTTCCTGTGCCTATGTCTAATAAAAGATTAAAGGATACGTAATTCTTTTATCAACTTAGGCCTCTGGAGTACTTGGATAGCGCGTGTCAATACACTTATAACAAAAGCGAAATACTGTACAGTAAAGTTTGTCAGTTTGATTATTTCCCTTTCCAGTATAATTTTTCACACGGCAGAGATATTCTTACATGTAAGAATGATAAACAAAATCCAAATATCGGAGTCACCGGCATCTAAGATATATATATATGTGTAAATAAAAATATATATAAAATGTCCTCTTTCTCCAGATTACCTTTATCTCATAAGCCTCAAGGTTTAGACATTATCGTTTCTCCGCAATTCCTTTTCTTATTCGATTCTATCCTGCTAAGAGAGATGGCGACTGGGATCTTCCACGTCGCCAGCATTTCCCTTTCACTTCTCATTTCTCGCCTCATCACCACACTTCCCTCCTGGCCCGGCTCCTCCTGGCCCGGCTCCTCCTGGCCCGGCTCTCCTGGCCCGGCTCCTCCCTGCGCCCGGCGAAGTCCTCACACACAGACAGGCAAAGGAGACGACAGAAAAATGGACTCCGCGAAGCACCTTCTCTTCACCTCCAGGCAGCTTCTCTTCTTGGGATGTTTTTGAAGGGTAGATTTTGATATCGATGACGGATCGTCTTCCTTATGTACTACAGGATGCTTGCCGTTGGCGTAATGCTATGCCTGCAGCATTACTTGCAAGTGTGGACATCGACGTTGGTGACGCACGTCTTGCACTTGACGTAACAACACCACACGAATTTGCAGTGGCAGCGCTCCACGTATCGCACCACCTGGAAGTAAACAAGGTCTTTTTAGTGTTTGGTTCTTTACGATATATATCACCGTCGATGTATTTATTCAAGTGCGATGCATGAGAACAATGCCTCTAGCACATCACCATACATATCTCCATACTTTCGCCTCAAAGGACAGAATGCCGGCAGCACGGCCTCCGGCGGCCGGCCAACGGCGGAGCGCGACCCACCTGCGTGTTGTAGCCTCGGCCGCAGCACAGGAGGTCGCACGAGTCGGCGCCCCTCGAGGTCTTGTTACAGTAGCGTCCGTGCGTTCCCAGGATGCCCTTCTTGGGATCCTTCACGCAGTAGTTCGGGGATTTATGGATGTGGACCAGCTCGTCCTTGCCGACGGGGAAGCGGCGGTTCCGGCGACTGCGGCGCTTGCGGCGGCCGCGGGATCGGTCCCGCCTTCGCGAGCTGCGGCTCCTCTTCTTGCGCTTGTACTGCGGGCATCACGAGGGTCAGATTAATGATAATTTGGAATGAATTATGTTTTGAAAATGCGCTAATAAAACCTTTCCAGTGCTGTAAAACTTCGAAGTTATCTCTATTAACAAAATGTTTCTCGACCGGCTATCACATCACGAGGATCTTAATTCAACACAGCAACCAAGCCTCGAGCCTCACCTGCCTGGCGCCGTTGTACTTGTCCTTCAGGTAGTCGCCGACCGCGGAGAAGGTGGGGATCGACCGCCAGCAGGTCTTCAGCTCGCACGACCCGGAGACGCCGTGGCACCGACACTGCATCTTCATCAGTCTTGAAATTGCCTGGAAAAAGATAAACAATTAGTACCGTATCGACATGGTATTTCTTCTTGTTTTTCTTTCATGCGATGATTCTGACAATCCGACGTAGCTTAAAAAAAAAAAAAGAAAGGCTGCACCGACTGGCTAGGCGATCCTGCTTACCACCCAAACTAAAACCAAAAACTGAACAATAATATT
>NC_061836.1:16130190-16132690 GCF_019202785.1 Penaeus chinensis
CAATTCAAACCAGTTAGCAAAGATCTCGGTCTGGCAACACTCCTTTTATGTTTCCATTTAAATGAATAACAACAGTAAATAAATGTTATATCTTTGTAAAGAAGGAGGAGAAGCAAGAGGAGGAAGAAGCGGAGATGGAGAATAAAGAAAAGGACGGAACGGTAGATGATAAAGAAAAAGAAAGGGGAGTAAAGAGAAGGCAAGATAAAGAAGAGGAAGAATGAGAGAGACGAGAAGGAGCAGAGCAGAAAAGGGTAAATGAGGAACTGTAAGAGGAAGAGGAAGAGAGGAAGAGAAAGATGGAAAAGAAAAGGGAAGGAGAAATAAAACGAAAATAAGAAAGTGCAAGAGGAGGTGGATTCGGAGGATGAAGAGGTCGGAGATAAAATTAATTGAAGATCACGAAGCAGATGAAACTGGAGACGAAGAAGAGAAAGACAACGACGAAGAAGACATGGAAGAAAGACAAAGAAGACAACGAAGACAAAAACAGAGACGAAGAAGAAGACGAAGAAGACGGAGACAAAGACGAAAACAGAGGCGAGAAAGAAGACGAAGAAGACGGCGACGTAGACGAAACCAGAGACGAAGACGGCGACGAAGACGAAAACAGAGATGAAAAAGAAGACGAAGAAGACAGCGACGAAGAGAGGAAGCCAGTCAGGGATGGCCCTGTGATTAATTAGCGACTGATCGCGACGCTAAGACAGAGAGATAAGATTAATTGACTTCTGATATCATTAAACGGATGACGAGAGCGACAGGCCGACTGCCTAAAGTGTATACCCAGAGATGGGAGGCACAAACAACGGAATAAAGCGGGAAAATGGGGACTGAGAGAAGAATAAGGGAAAGCAAGAATGAGAGGTGAAAGGGAAAATGAGAGAGAGAGAGAGAGAGAGAGAGAGAGAGAGAGAGAGAGAGAGAGAGAGAGAGAGAGAGAGAGAGAGAGAGAGAGAGAGAGAGAGTAGTGGCTTCTACGCTAGCGAGCGAACCAGTAAACGAGCAAACTAGTAAACCAGCAAACGACCGTCTTAGCCCGTCTTTAAGACGTTCGGGTGAACTTGCCTCCACCTTGGCGGTACTTCGGGAAGGGAGAGGGACGTAGGCTCCTGGAGGAGGCGGTCGACAGCACCTTGGCTTCCTTTCTCGCCAGCTGCTGTACCTTCGGCGCAGGTTATGTACCACTGACCCGTATGTGCTCGCAACCCGACCTCCGCATTCCGGTACTCCGTCAAGGCAAGCGTTAGCTAAAGTGAAGTTCTCACTGTACTGTATTAAATGTTACCTGTCCCGTACTGTGTTTTAGTGTTACGTTTGTTACGTGTTACGTTGTTACGTGTCACGCGTTTTATGCTGTTTGTTACGTGTCTTGCTTTTTTTTTTGTATTCGTTTGTAAAATAAATGTAATACTAACAAAGCCTCCGGAAAACTCACCAAACTCCCTTATTTAGTTTCGAGACATTCAAAGTCTCGTGGTGGCAGCGGAAACTAATGATCAATATTCAGTTAAAAAAATGAAGTAATTCCAGCTTTAAGCATTGCTACTTGGTGTTGGGAATCACTACAGCAGAGTGGGCGGGGGGGGGGGGGGCAGGAGCAGGGAGAGCGAGATAGAAATCTGACAGGATATAGAAAGCCTGACAAAGAAGTAAACAATACCCAAACAAACAAAATACAGCTACCACACTTCCAACTCCACTCCCCCCTTCCTCCCCCTACACACTCTCCCCTCCCCCCTCACCCACAGAACCAAAAGTCACGCTAACTCCTCCCACAACAGCCTTTTAACCCCCCACCCCACCCCCTCAACCCATCCTCAACACCCTCCCCCGTTAACCACCTTTTTAATCAACAACCATTAATTAAGGCTGGGACACGGCGCCGTATTTAATGGCTCTCAGGTGTTTCGGGGGCGGGGGGGGGGGGGGTTAATGGGGGGGGGGGGAAGTGCCACCCACGCGGCGTTGGCGTTCGCTCGGCTCATCAACGCAGCTGTTTTGGGCCGGAATGCGGAGAAACGCTGGTGGATATGCGAGCGTTATTTGTTACTTCTAAATGAGTTAACTAATTCATACGTACACTAACTGACGTCAAGTCATATATTTACTTATTCCCTCTGCGTGCCGGTTCACTCGTTCGTTTGGATTCTTAGTTCGAATGTCTATCGATTTTTTCGCCTATATACTTAACTCTTTCTTTCCTAATTGCATGAACATTATTAAGATAGAGAGGGAGGGATAAAGAGAAAGAGAGAGAAAGAGGGAGGGAGAAAGAGAAAGAGAGAAAGAGGGAGAGAGAGAAAGAGAGAGAGAGAGAGAGAGAGAGAGAGAGAGAGAGAGAGAGAGAGAGAGAGAGAGAGAGAGAGAGAGAAAGAGAAAGAGAGGGAGGGAGAAAGAGAAAGAGAGGGAGGGAGAAAGAGAAAGAGAGGGAGAGAGAAAGAGAAAGAGAGAGAAAGAGAGAGTGAGAGATAGTGAGTGAGAGAAAGAGTGAGTGAGA
>NC_061836.1:16137690-16140190 GCF_019202785.1 Penaeus chinensis
TTCTCGACCCGCAGCGGCACAGGTCACGCCAATTGCAAGCCCGCAACCCAATTCATCACGCTGCAACTAATGAGACGGGATCGACGAATTGCACCAGCCGGCGGTCTAATCACCTTGTTCGAGCTGATGACGCAACAACCGCAGCCACACCCAACCCATCTCCCCGACGACCACCAATCTGCGCCGAGGAAGAAGTTCTTTCTGCTATGGCGCTGTCGCTCGGTCGTGCTTCCTGGTTTTGGGTTGATTTGGGTCGTGCCGCGGCTGTCTCTGCGCCACTTGGCTTGACATTTTCTCCGTTTTTTCAGTTGCCTCTGTCGGTGCCTATTTGTCTATGTCATTCGTTTGTATTCGGAGTTCGTTGGCGAGTTGTATAAAAATTCTTCCTCTGTTTATAACGAAAAACGTCATCTTCACCATGTCTGACGCTTCTATCACGCATTACATTACATCTCGCATTACGCTGCATGACGTCACGCCTACGTCACGACTCTCTCTAAACGTCCTCTAGGTATCAATCGTACATACAGACATTCGCTCACTCGTATACATCCATCCATCCCTACACACACACACAGACACACACACACACACACACACACACACACACACACACACACACACACACACACACACATACGATGAACAAAGGGTATTTATTATTTTTTATTCGAAGACACTTGGATTTAGCCCGAACTATTTATTAGAATTCCAGCATACGTTCTTCAGGACTAACAAAATGATAATGAAAAATCCATCGTGAACTTTTTTGTACTCGCCATAAACGACCTCATCGCCTCTTTAGCATCACAATAAGAACGGTGAATGGGGCTGAAACTCTAAGGGATTTCTCATAACTTTTCACTTCTGGCTTTTATTTTTTCCCCCTGTCCCTACCCTCTCTCTTAATGAGAACGGATAGAGTCTGCAAAGACCGACGAATCCCATATATTCTAGATTTTTTGGATAAGTAATTCATATACCCTGACCAACGGAGTGATCAACCTCCCCCCCTCCCGTTCTCTCCCTCCGTCCTCTCTTCCTTTCTTTCTTTCCTTTACTCCCCCTTTTCCACTTATTTCTACCTCTCACCTTACCCTCTTCTCCACAGCTATCTCTTCCCACTTTTCCCTCTCCCTCTCCCTCCTTCCCTCCCGGTTCTCCCTCTCTCTCTCTACCCCCACCTCTTCCCTCTAACTATCTCCTTCTCGCTCTCTCTCCTTCTACCTCCTTCCAACTCACCCTTTCCCTCTCAAATTCCCTCCACCTCCCTTCCTTTGTACCTCCCCCTCCCTATCTTTGTACCTCCCCCTCTTCGTCCCACCTTCCCTCCTTTTACCCCAATTCCTTCCCTTCCCTTCCTCCCTCCTTTTCCCCTCCTCCTCTCCCCTTCCTCTCCTTCCTCCCACTCCCTTCCCTCCTTTTCCCCTCCTCCCTTTCCCTTCCCTCCCTCAATTTCCCCTCCTCCCCTCCCTCCCTCCCTCCCGACTTTCGAACACATGCTTTCTCATTCATGGTCGAAGGAGCGGGCATTAGCGACGTTAATACCCAGCTGCCTTTCATCCCGTCAGCCCCACAATAGCACTGCAATTATGCATAATCAGGTCTAAGCATCAATACAGCCGCGGAGATTATTATACTTTCATAACAATTTTTTTTTTTCTATTTAGATGTTTTGTTCTCTTCTCTCTTTTTCGCTCCTTTTAATTGGGCAAGATGAAAGTACTTCTTAAATAATGTCTATTTACTAGATATTCTCTCTCTCTCCCTCTCTCTCTCTCTCTCTCTCTCTCTCTCTCTCTCTCCTCCCTCCTCTCTCTCTCTCTCTCTCTCCTCTCTCTCTCTCTCTCTCTCCTTCTCTCTCTCTCTCCCTCCCTCCCTATCTCTCTCTCTCCCCCTCTCTCTCTCTCTCCCTCCCTCTCTCTCGTTCTGTCTCTCCCTCCCCCCTCTCTCTCCTCTCTCCTCTCTCTCTCTCTCTCTCTCTCTCTCTCTCTCTCTCTCTCTCTCTCTCTCTCTCTCTCTCTCTCTCTCGCTCTGTCTCCCCCCCCCCCCTATCTCTCTCCTCTCTCTCTCTCTCTCTCTCTCTCTCTCTCTCTCTCTCTCTCTCTCTCTCTCTCTCTCTCTCTCTCTCTCTCTCTCTCTCTCCCTCTCTCTCTTTCTCCCTCTCTTTCTCCCTCTCTCTCTTTCTCCCTCTCTCTCTTTCTCCTTCTCCCCCCCCTCTCTCTCTCTCCCTCTCTCCCTCTCTCCTACTTTCCTCTCGCATTTTACTCCACCCTTAAGTGATCAACCAACGCCCAATAACTCGAAAAACTCAAATCTTAACTTTTTCCCATTTTCATCCCTAAAAAGCCCATCCGTCAGCACACAAGTTCCGACTCCCCGGAGAGAAGGATCACGGGGAAGGAGAAGAAGGGAGAAGGGAAATAAAGAAGGGAGGAAAGGAGGCGAGGGATGATAAAGACGCAATGAGTGATGAATACAATGAGCAAAACAGGCGTAA
>NC_061836.1:16145190-16155190 GCF_019202785.1 Penaeus chinensis
TCTGGGGGAAAAGGAGGAATCTAGGGGAAGAGAAGAATCTAGGGGAGAAGAGGAGGAATTTAGGGGAAGAAAGGAAGAATCTAGGGGGAAAAGGAAGAATCTAAGGGAAAAAAAGGGGAATCTAGGGGGGAAAGGAGGAATCTAGGGGAAAAAGGAAGAATCTAGGGGAAAAGGAGGAATCTGGGGGGGGAAAGAAATGTAGCAGCTCAATATCTTCTTATGTTCGGTTTCGTTATCAGCGATAAATCTTCGTTGACATTTCTATCATTATTGTTATCATAATAGTTATTTAAAGACATTAACCACTAACCACTATAATTATCCATATCATTATCATTATTCATAGCACCACGACCATCATCACCAACATCAATATCTTTATAAAATACTGTTGTTGTCATTTCTTTATCAATATTCATCACTATTACTACTGCTTTCACAACAATCATTAACTTTTCCCCAGAACACTTACGAACTGAATTTTGAAATAATATAATATGGAATGACAGACAAACACGGAATACAGGGGCATTTCTCCGCACCTGCCCAAGGGAAAGGTGAAAAAAGGTAAAATAAATGATGAGCTCACTGTCCGTGTACCTTCACTTTATAGCTCCTATTAACAAGGAAAAAACAAACACACAAACCTCGACGAAAAAATCCCAAACAAACACACGAAAAGCCTCGTAAAACCGTGATCTCACAGCAGCATGACGAAACACAACAAAAAACGAACCGAAACCGAAATAATAGGAAAACGGGAAGGGGGGACTTAGATATTCTAACCAGGAAGACGGATCTCCCTCGACTCCGCAGACGATAACTCGGCGAACAAACAAGAAGCGAGTTACCGCGCCTCTACACAAATACACCAGCGACGGGCGAGGCCTTTATGTCTCTCTCTGTCTCCGTCTCTCTTCGTAACAACTCTCTATGTGTCTGTTTCTCTCTCTCTCTCTCTCTCTCTCTCTCTCTCTCTCTCTCTCTCTCTCTCTCTCTCTCTCTCTCTCTCTCTCTCCCCTCTCTCTCTCTCACTCTTATCTTCATTCTTTCTCTGTCTATGTGTGTATGTCCCTTCCTTCTTCCCTCCCTCCCTTCCTCCCTCCTTTCATCTCTTACTCTCCCCCTCTTCCTCTCTCTCTCTCCCTCTCTCTCTCTCTCTCTCTCTCTCTCTCTCTCTCTCTCTCTCTCTCTCTCTCTCTCTCTCTCTCTCTCTCTCTCTCTCTCTCCCTCTTTTCCTACACGACCGCCCGAGGACACCGAAAATAGTTGGCCACAATTTGCGCAACACCAAAAGCCTAATTTTTTAACTCATTAACTTGGGCCCCAAAGGCTTTTTTGGGCCACCCAGGAAGGACCTGTTGTGAAGGGGGGAGGGAGGGGCAGAGGGGGAGATTAGGGATATGGGTGCAACGATAAGGGGTAGGGGGGAGTGTAGGGGAAGGACGGGGAGACGGGGAGAAATAAAGTTGGAGAGAAAGAGAGGGATGATGGGGAAAAGATGGCGAGAGAGGGAGAGAGAAAAAAAGAAAGAGTAGACGAGCAGTAAGACCGACAGACACAATACTCAAAACAGGAAAAACAAGAAAAAAATAAGAGGATGATTAAACAAAAAAAGCAATACCTGCCTATCACGCATTGATTAATTTTCTTATTCTTCTTCAAGTGGCTTCTGAAAGTGGTCACGCCTGTCACTTGGCGCGTAGTCGTGCATGGAAGCCATTCATCAATTGCAAATTCAATTTCAAACTTATAATCCGCGGGGCACGACGTTCGCCCGATGGTCATTCAATTCGAAATTACCTTCTTATTGTCTTTGAAAAATCCTCTTACTTTGGGAGATGTGAGTGTCATTAACAGGACAATAGATGAGCGGCGTTGTTTACGAACCACGATATTTAATATATCACAAGGCTGCTTTCTTCTCTCTCTTTCTGTCGTGTGTTCTTTCGCTCAATCTCTCTCTCTCTCTCTCTTGCTTTATTTATTTCTTCCTCTCGCTCTGTCTGTCTACCTGTTTGTCTCTCTGACTCTCTTTCTTTCTTTCTCTCTCACTCTCTCTCACCCAATCTCTCTCTCTCTCTCTCACACACACACAAACACACACACACACACACACACACACACACACACACACAATCTATCTCTTTGTTTCAATCACTTGAACGAGCACTTACCCATGCATATACATACAACTAAATACACAAACGCTCACACACAAGCATACGCAAAGTCGCATACAAACACACAAACGCGCGCATACCCACCAACTCACTATCTACCTATTTTCACTCATACTCTGTCAAAAAAATACTAACATTTTACCTTTTCCCTTATTCACTTCCTCTGTCCCTACCCCTCACCTTCTCCCTCTCTTCTCTCATCCTTCTCTCCTTTCCTCTCTCCTCTCTCACCCCTCCCTCCTCTCTCCTTTCCTCTCTCCTCTCTCACCCCTCCCTCCTCCCTCCTTTCCTCTCCCCTCCCTCCTCCCTCCTTTCCTCTCTCCTTTCTCACTCCATTACCTCCTTCCTTGCTTCTCTTCTCTCTCCCCCCATTCTTCTCCTCTCCTCTCCTCTTATTCTCTCTTCTCTCTCGCAACAATTTCCAAGAAGAATTCCCTCCTTCGCCAAGACCCCTATCTATCAGCCCCGCACAGCCGCACCTGCCTCGCCTCCCCGCTAATTATGACTCACCTGACCCCTTTGCACGTCTATAATATTAATGATAATTATGATAATGATAACAATAATTATGATAATGATAATAATAATGATCATAAAATATTAAAGATGATGATGAGGATGAGGATGATGATGATGATGATGATGATGATAATGATGATAATGAATATATAATCATTATTACAATAGCAATGATAATATGACTAGCAACAAGAACAACGCCAAGAATAACAACACCAGGAACAGAAAAGAATAATAAGAATAAGAAAAGGAAGAAAGGAAAGAAGCAAACGAAGAAAGATGATACGAAAAAAATGAAGAAGAAGGAAGTAAAGAAAAAAGAAGAAATGTGAAAAAATAATGAGAAAAAGAAACGGGAAAGAAAAGTGAGAAGAAAAAGAAGGGAGAAAAGATGAAAGAGTACAAAATGAAATAAAAAATAAGACTAAAGGAAAAGGAAGAAGCAGAAAAAGAAAATACGAAATAAAACAATAACAGCAAGAACAAAAAACGAAAGGATTACGAAAATAAGAAGCAAAAGAAGAAGAAGAAGAAGAAGAAAGAAAAGAAGAAGAAAAAGAAGAAGAAGAAGAAAGAGAAGAAAAACAAAAGAGAGAGGCGCTGACTCCCACACCTTCCCGATTAAGGCTTGGACGCTGACCCGCCTCGCACGGCTGACGGAAGCTGACAGATTAAGTGTTCGCCAAGAAAAAAAAGGAAGAGAGAGAGAGAGAGAGAGAGAGAGAGAGAGAGAGAGAGAGAGAGAGAGAGAGAGAGAGAGAGAGAGAGAGAGAGAGAGAGAGAGGAGAGAGAGAGAGAGGAGAGAGAGAGAGAGAGAGAGAGAGAGAGAGAGAGAGAGAGAGAGAGAGAGAGAGAGAGAGAGAGAGAGAGAGAGAGAGAGAGAGAGAGAGAGAGAGAGAGAGAGAGAGAGAGGGAGAGAGAGAGAGGAGAGAGAGAGAGAGAGGGAGAGAGAGAGAGAGAGAGAGAGAGAGAGAGAGAGAGAGAGAGAGAGAGAGAGAGAGAGAGAGAGAGAGAGAGAGAGAGAGAGAGAGAGTGAGAGTGAGAGAGAGGGAGAAAGAAAGAGAAAGAGAGAGAGGGGGGAGGGAGGGAGGGAGGGAGAGAGATAGAAAGAGAGAGAGAGAGAGAGAGAGAGAGAGAGAGAGAGAGAGAGAGAGAGAGAGAGAGAGAGAGAGAGAGAGAGGGAGAGAGAGAGAGAGAGAGAGAGGGGGAGAGAGAGAGAGAGACGATAATACAATAATAGTAACGATAATGATGATGATGATGATGATGATGATGATGATGATGATGATGATGATGATGATGATGATGATGATGATACCAATTATTATCATGACAATAAAATAAATAATAACATTTAAAATCAAAACATATCTATACTATTAACAAGAATAATAAAGACAATGATCCGAAAAGTAAAAAAAAGACCCTGGCGAAGGAGGAGGAGACAAGAAGAAGGCGAAGGAAAAGAAGTAGAACGAACGCTGCCCAAAACACCTCCTCTTGACGGATCATTTCGGTGGAAAGTCTCGTGCGAGTATGACAGGCTGAATGATACATCTTCGCGCGGGATGCGAGCTGTTCCGCGCCGACGAAATGGACGAGATTTATCTTTCCTCCGCGGGCATCTCGGGCCCTTGCTTTTCTGTTTTCAGGGCGTGCTGGGTATCGGGTATAAATTCGTGTATGTGAATATGCACATACATGCATGCATACACATATAAATACACATACACAAACACACACACACACACACACACACACACACACACACACACACACACATATATATAATATATATATATATGTGTGTGTGTGTGTGTGTGTGTGTGTGTGTGTGTGTGTGTGTGTGTGTGTGTGTGTGTGTGTGTGTGTGTGTGTGTTTGTGTGTGTGTTTGTGTGTGTGCACGTGTATCTATATATCTATCTATCTATATCTATCTATCTATCTATCTATATCTATCTATCAATATATATATGCACAAGAAAAAAGCATCTAAACGTCTCATCCTTCTGGGCCGGACGCCCCCCGCGCTCATATCAGGAATTGGATAGCCTGGCAAAAAAAACGGCGCATGTTCCAACAATCAATCATGAATTGGACTCACTCACAGCCACGCCCTTCGCTAGTAGTTCCTGCAAGGCGGAGGAAAGAGGGGGAAGAGGGAGAGGGAGATCAGGCACACACAGAGGAAAGGGGGAAACATCGACTGAGCGGGGGTGAGGGAAAGGGAGAAGGGAGGGGAGAGCGAGGGGGAGGGGGAGGGAGGGGAAAGAGGAGAGAGAGAGAGAGAGAGAGAGAGAGAGAGAGAGAGAGAGAGAGAGAGAGAGAGAGAGAGAGAGAGAGAGAGAGAGAGAGAGAGAGAGAGAGAGGGAGGGAAGGAAGGAAGGAGAGAGAGAGAGAGATACAGACAGACAGTGAGAGAAAGAAAAAATAATCCAGGAAAAAAAAAAAAAAACACTACACAGAGTGACAGATAACGAGAGAAATAACCCAAAAAATAAACACAAATAAACCTGCCCTCCAGCCGCGAGTGCATCGACGCCATGACGTGAATCCCGCCAGCACCGAGCACGTGCAGAAAGGTGAGGCTCCAAACACCAATTTCAACGCTGCATGACGCAACGACGGACACATTGCGCGCAGATGGTCTCATGTTGGTGTTGCGGTTTGGGGGAAGGAGGGAGGGAGAATTGAGGGAGGGAGGGAGAATTGGAGGGAGGGAAGGAACGTGGGAGGGGGAATTGGAGGGAGGAGGGAGGGAGGAGGGAGGGAGGGAGGGAGGGAGGGAGGGAGGGAGGGAAGGAACGTGGGAGGGGGGATTGGAGGGAGGGAGGGAGGGAGGGAGAATTGGAGGGAGGGCGGGAGGGAAGGAACGTGGGAGGGGGAATTGGAGGGAGGGAAAATAAAGGGAATGAAGAAGACTGAAAGAAGAAAGTAGGGGAGAGAAAGAAGGAGAGAACGAGAAAGGGCGGAAGAAGCATAAGAAGATTGGAAGAAAGGAAAGAAGATAAGAAGGAGATACAAAAAGAGGGCAGGAAGAAGGAATGGAGAATTGGACAATGAAAATAAACACACACAAATATCCAGCATGGAAAAAAAAAACAAAAAAATGTAAATAACAGAATGCGTATGCAAAGCAATGGGACCAAGGCCACACACACTCGGAGGCATCCAAGCGAGACCTGACAATGGGGCCAAACGAGGTCAAAATAGTCTTTAGAGGGGAAAAAAAAAAAAAAAAAAAAAAAAAAAGATATACTGACGATGACGATTATGTGAAGGAAGATAATGATAATAATGTAAGACGAGAACAAAATAACCTTGGTAATAATAAAGATAAAAAAAAAAAACAAGTTTAAGTACAATAGTAAGATAAGCAGCGAGAGAAAAAGGGAGATGGAGAAGATAACGAAGAAGAAAACAAGAAGGGGGAGAAGAAAATTAAGTCCTTGAAAGTGCTTTGAAAAGAACTTAAGGTGATGTTGAAGTGAACGTGCTTGCCAAGGTCATTTTTGAGAGGTGGGGGGGAGAGAAATGACAGTGGGAAAACAAGAAGAAAAATGTCGGGTAAATAGATAGATAGATAGATAAATGGACAGTGAGAGAAAGAGAGATGGCTGGGTAAGGAAGAGAGGAGAGAGAGGAGAGAGAGAGAGAGAGAGAGAGAGAGAGAGAGAGAGAGAGAGAGAGAGAGAGAGAGAGAGAGAGAGAGAGAGAGAGAGAGAGAGAGAGAGCGAGAGAGGGGGGGAGAGAGAGAGAGCAGAATATATGGAATCAGAAAAGAAGGGGAGGCACGAGCGAAGAATAACAGACAGACACAGAGGGAGCGAGCTAACGGCAAGCAGGTGGGTCTGTATTTTTACAAGTGAAGTTTACTTTGGCTGAAGGGTCGCGCGCGCGCGCAGCCATCTTCATAAGGGTAACCGCGTTGTAAAACATCCCAGGAAAATATACGAAAATTACTTCTCATTCATTATCTTCCCCGACTTCAATTCTCAAAAAAGAAAAGAAGATAAATAAGTAAACAGACAAGAAAACAGCTAAAAGAATCGTCGCCATGTATCATAGCTATCTTTACATTCCGTCCAATAATATCAGCGTGGCGGCTTGACCACCCGCTGGCGGGACACATGTCGGGGTCCGCGCGGCCGACCCCGGCTCCGCTTGAGGGCTGTGCGAGTGTGTGTGTGTGTGTGTGTGTGTGTGTGTGATAGCTACATAATATGAATAAAAAAGTAATCCTCTCCAAAGGAAAACAAAAAACAAAAAACAAAAAAACTAAACAAAAAATCCCTCAAAATCCCAAAGACATCAAGCAACAAAGTAAACAATATAGTCTAAACATAAACAACGTCCTGTAATAAGAAAATAAAGAAAGTTCTTGGCGAGGACCGTAAACATCCAAACACATCCACCCGCATCGGCCGTCCACTTAACCGGCGCTGAAGGTCTGGTCGGAGTCCTTCCATTTATCAAGAGTGTTCCTTTGCGACGACTTTGGGTTGGACTCGTTCTTGGGGACGCCACCCCCTCCCTCTCCCTCTCTCTCTCTCCCTAACTCTCTCTCTATCTATCTATCTAACTCTCTCTCTCTCTCTCTCTTTCTCTATCTAACTCTCTCTCTCTCTCTCTAACTCTCTCTCTCTCTCTCTCTCTCTCTCTCTCTCTCTCTCTCTCTCTCTCTCTCTCTCTCTCTCTCTCTATCTCTCTCTCTCTGGCTTCTAAAAATCTCATTATAATAATTATTAATAGCATTATTATATTTATAATTACTACTCATCATAATCCAGCTCTCTTCCTCCTCCTCTTCATTCTTCCCTTAATGCTCTCTCTCTCTCTCTCTCTCTCTCTCTCTCTCTCTCTCTCTCTCTCTCTCTCTCTCTCTCTCTCTCTCTCTCTCTCTCTCTCTCTCTCTCTCTATATATATATATATATATATATATATATATATATATATATATCCCTCTATCTCTCTCTCTCTCCCTCTCCCTCTCTCCCTATCTCCCTCTCCCTCTCTCCCTATCTCCCTCTCCCTTTCTCCCTCTCTAAGAAGACTGACCCATTCGTCAGCCCCAATAATGCCCCTTATCCTGCCCGTGACACACTTCACCTCTCGACCACTTTCTGACCTTGCTTGCCTTTGGACCTTGTCCTTCTTGCATCCTGCTTCTAATTCGCCTTTTTTATCACCATTCTCCTTTTCTTTAGTTGGGATTGGAATGTGGGACTGTGAGATGATTTGATTTGTGTGTGTGTGTGTGTGTGTGTGTGTGTGTGTGTGTGTTTGTGTGTGTGTGTGTGTGTGTGTGTGTGTGCGTGCGTCCCCATCCTATATCGGTATGTACGCGAATGAAGAATTCAATTGCCTTCAATGGACACCCGACACATTGTGGACACAGAATGATTGATTTTCGTACGATTAAATTCTCTGATTGCTTGAATTGCCCTGTTTGTCTGTGCCTCCATTTCTGTCTCCCTTTCCCTCTGCTCCTCTATTTATCAACCTATTTATTTCTGTCTATCGATTTATCTGCTTATCTCTATCCCTCTATTTATATATCTTATTACGTATATATATGTGTGGGTATCCCTCTGTTTATCTACATATCTATCTTACTTTATCACTCACTCATCCATCTATCTATGTTCTATATATATATCTATCTATCTACGTATGTCTCTCATATCTATCTATCTTTCAACATATTTCTTCTTACCTATCTATCTTAATATATCTAGTGATCGATCTATCTATCTATCTATCTTATCTCTATTCTGCACCTCTAAACATCTATCTATATACACAATTCTGCTTACTATCGATCATTATAACACTGTTTATCTATCTATCTACTTATAGCCCTCGGTTGTCTTTCTATGCATCTATCTAACAAGATATTCCTGCTAATATATATCCACCTTTATATCTCTACACATCTATCTATCTATCTACGTATCTCTCTACACTGTCTATACAAATATCTAATCTATCTACTTATCTCTCTACACTGTCTCTCTTTACATTTATCTATCTATCTATCTATCTATCTATCAAGCTATCTAATTTATCTATCTATCGACTTATCAACTTATCATTCCATCCCTTCCTTTCTCTCTTTAACCCCCAAATTCTTCCTCGAAATCTCGCCAACTGTTAACACCATATTTTTTTTCCTGTCCCAATCAGCATGCGGGTCAGTTACCTGGTCGCCACGGTAAGGGGAGGTCAAGGATCAAGGGCGAGGGATATTTGACCTCTCTTGACCTCAACTGAGGATTTTGTTTATACCGAGGAATATTATGATGATAATATTACTAGTAATAGTAATAAAAACTCAATGGCAATGGTGATGGTAATAATAACTCTAATATTAATAGTAATATAAAGAGCAACAATGAGAGAATATAGGACTATTGAGAGAGTAACACTAATAGGACAAGTGCGAGTATTATTACAAGCATTAATGGTAACAATGCATTCGCGAACCACACGAGACAGCAACACCCTCTTGACCATATCTGGTGTCAAATGAGGGTGTAATGCTCGCCCCACCCCCTTCCCCTGCTCGCTCCTCCCTTTCTCCCTTGCCCGCTCCCCCTTTTCCTTTGTTCATTCCCTCCTCTCTCCCTTACTCGCTCCCCTCTTCTCCCTTGCTTATTCCCTCCTTCTCCCTTGCCTGTTCTCCATTTCTCCCTTCTCACTCCCCCCTTATCCCTTTCTCGTTCCCCCTTTCTCCCTTCTCACCCCCTCCCTCCTTCTCCCTTGACTGTTCCCCCTTTCTCCCTTCTCACCTCCTCCCTCCTTCTACCTTGTTCGTTCCCCCTTTCTCCCTTCTCACCTCCTCCCTCCTTCTCCCTTGTTCTTTCCCCCTTTCTCCCTTCTCACCTCTCCCTCCTTCTCCCTTGTTCTTTTCCCCCTGTCTCTCTTTTAACCCCCGTTAATTCAAACCCCGTGACAAGGAGGTTGGGTTAGGAGCGAGGTAAACAGTAGACAAACGCGATTTATTTGTATTTTGATTCACTGCTGGTTCATTTGTCAGAAAAAAAAGCAAATCCGGACGTAGCTGGGGCGTTGAGGGAAACACAGCGATGAGGGGAAGGCAGAGCATGAGATATTCATAAATTCGTTTTAAGCAAGTCACTCAGCAAAGCGAGAGAGTCATCAAATCAGCACCACGAGTCAATCATAACTTCAGTCATCAAAACGAGTCAAGTCATAAGTAACATCATTCAGCGAAGCGAGTCAGTCATCACACCTGAGTCCATCACCCCCGACCAATAAGCGCAGCCAGGTCGA
>NC_061836.1:16162690-16165190 GCF_019202785.1 Penaeus chinensis
TAATAACTACCGTTTGTTCTTGCTTCCTCTATGCTCAAAACAATAAAGAAACATTCAAAAATACATTATACTTCCCTTACAAGACCCAGCCGAGAATATTGCAAAATAATAACCATAATAAATATAGTCTTCCCTCCCTTTCGTTAAAAGCCCCAACAAGGAATAGACAAAAACTCCATTAACATTACAAGGTCAGACGAGGTTCACCCAGGTTCACGCGACGAGAAAACCTGTCGCTTACATGAGTCAAGTCCAGACGCTTTTGAGTTGTAATACGATGAGGCCGTAATATTACGTGCTTAGTGGTACTTATCGTCCACATTACGCAGGATGAATATTAAGCGTGACATTACGAAATGAATGTTCGGCGGAGCGATAGCGCGAATGGCCGTAATGAAGAAAGATGGCGCGGGCGTCGGGATGCGACTGTAGTTTCATAAATAAACGTTCGTCGGCGACCGGGCTCTTGACTGCCCCGATAAATCCTGGGGAAAACGAACGAGAGAACACCAACGCAGGATGTTTATTCTCGTTTCTTATATACACGAGCTCGGATATATGCACACATGCATTCAAGAAACACAACACGCGCAGAACAGACACACACACACACACACACACACACACACACACACACACACACACACACCCAGTACACGTTTCTATTATTTTTTGTTGTTTCAAGACTTCCAAACAATAATTAGTTTCTTGTCGGGTAAAACGCTTGATTGGGTAATAATTTCGAACGTCGTGGACAGACACTTATGCCGACAATGCCAAAAATAACCCTTTATCTTCGCACATAATAAACAGCCTTCTAAGAGATATATAAAGACTCTAATTCTTCTCTAGCATCTTCATTCAAGACCATCACGCGAACTTAAGCAAACATATTAAGACAAGTACTAGTAACAGTAGTAATAATAATATGAATAATAATACTATTTGCCATAAAAGGAATGCTTTATAAAATGCGACAAGATACGAAATCAAAAGACAGGTATTGGGAAGTTGGTAGACGTGAAGACGGGTTTGGACGAACCCGCTTCCCAGAAGGACCACGTGTTTCTCTCTCTCTCTCTCTCTCTCTCTCTCTCTCTCTCTCTCTCTCTCTCTCTCTCTCTCTCTCTCTCTCTCTCTCTCTCTCTCTCTCTCTCTGCCTGTCTGTTTTTCTCTCTTTGTCTATCTGTCTGTCTCTGTCTCTCTCACTCTGTCTGCCTGTCTTTGTCTGTCTCTCTCTCTCTTTCTTTCTGCCTGCTTGCCTGTCTCTCTGTCTCTCTCTTTCTCTCTGCCTGCCTGTTTGTATGTCTGTTGTCTCACTCTTTCTCTCTGCCTGCCTGCCTGTCTGATTGTCTCTCTACCCTTTCTACTTTTCCCCCTCCAATCCCTGTCTCTGTTTCCACCCCCTTCTCCCTCCCCCCCCCTCCCCACGATACCCCGCGCCGCATACTCTGCCTAACCAGGTATGACGAGTTATATCCGACATACTTCTTCCTCTTTTTTCTTCTTCTCTAACCACTGCCAGACGGAAATGACTGCGGCTGCTTTTGTCAATGACTTTGATCAGTTCCCGTGCCAGCCATCCAATCACGGTATCACGACTTCCTAAAAGATCTTCTAAACAGTTTAAAACCAAATAATAATATATATAATATAAAAGTTTGTTTACCATCTATTAAAAATATGTTGGCCTTTTTCACTACCCTTTTTTTTGGGCCGATTCGTCATCACCTACATGTTAATACGTCCATTTTGATCGAGACAATGATTAACAACGGTGAAAACAACAATAAAAACGGTAATTTAACCATCAAGAAATTACGTAACTTGCAGGACCGCATCTCTTATCCCTAATTACAAGATATCCCCCCAATTAATAATATGTAATTACTAATCCTAATTACCACCAACATCAGCACCAGCAGTTATCCCTCTCCTCCTGCCCCCCCCCCCCCCCTCCTCCTTCTTCTCTCTCGTCTCCCCTTTCCTTCCCCCCGTCTCCTCTGCCCTCCCTCACCCCCTTCTACCCTCTCCAACACACTCCTCCCCCCTCTTTCTCTCTTCCCCCTCTCTTCCCCACACATTCCCCTCCTCCCCTTCGACTGACATCACCCCACTCTCTCTCCTCTCTCCCTCCCCCTATTCCCATCCCCCTCCCGACCCACACACCCTCTCTTCCGCCTCTGCCCCTCCCCCTCCCGACCCACACATCCCACCTCCCCCTCCCCGTCTCCTACTCCCCCTCCCTCTCTCCCGCCCCGTCTCCTACTCCTCCTCCCTCTCTCCCTCTCACCCTCTCCTCTCTCCCTTCCCTTCTCCCATCACGACTGTGCAATCACTCGATCATGGCGTCAATAACACAAGGTCAAAGCGCTGATTATCAATCACGGGGCCGTGGAGGTTCTGTCAGCATCACATCAGGTCGTGATATCAGCGAATTAATCAAGAGGCGTTTATGGACGGAGAAATTCCTTTGTCTTGTTTGTGTTTTCGGCGGTGG
>NC_061836.1:16170190-16190190 GCF_019202785.1 Penaeus chinensis
CATAAAAAAAAGGCTAAAATATCAACCCGTTTCTTGTATACAAAGACGCGGTCACTTTTTACACCTGAATATACTGTAATAGGGATGCATCTGATACGCCATTGCGGTAATATTAATACAACCAAACTGTAAACATACATATTACATCCAAAATAATTCTCCTTAATCGTGTTCATTAAACTGCTAATAATTTCCATACCGAAGATAATTGGGTTGACGCTGATGCACTTGATATGAAAATACGCTTTCTGGCACGATGAGCTTGATAGGGTAAATACTGTACTTCAACGCAGGTCTTCGGGCGTTTAAAATTTACGTTTGACTGATGGCTCCTTCAGTCAATAGAGCGCAGGTCGGAGTTGGGGGAGGCTCCGGCGTCTGTTTTTCTCTGCTCTCTTCTTTGGGAGGTACGTATGTTCTCTCTGTCTCTCTCTACCTCTACCTCTCCCTCTCTTTCGCGCTCTCTCTCTCTCTCTCTCGCTCCCTTATGTTAATTTCAAAATTTACTTCATTTCTCTTTATCCTCCTCCTCCCCCTCGTGTAATTTTCCTTCTTCCCCCCCCCCCCCCCTCGTCCTCCATTCTCTTTCCCTCCAGTAGTATCTCCCCCCCCCCCCCCATTCCCAGCCACGATTCCGGCCAAATCCTCCCTCTTTCCCTACTCCCCCCTTCCCTCACCTTTTCACAACCCCCCTTTCCTCCGCCCCCTTCCCCAACCCCTCGTCCTCTTCCGCAATCCTCACCCTCTCTCTCCCCCCCTCTATTACTCTGTCCTCCCCTTTCCTCCTTTCTTTTGCTATACCTTCCTTTACCCTCTTTTTCCCTCTTTGGCGACACTGAACCAATCTACTCTCATTCTCTCTCCTCTCCTCTTCCTTGTACGTCCCAGACCAAGTCCTTTTTTCCTTCTTCTTCTTCAACCTCCCATTCCCCTCCCTCCACCCCCTCCCCCCGGCTCGGAATATCCCCTTTTCCTTTCCTTTATCTCCCTCTTTCCCTCTTCCCCAACTCCCCCCCCCCCCCCCCAGTCCACCGTAACCCCCGTATCCTTTCCTCCGCCTCCCTCCCGGACCTCCCTTCCCCCCTTTTCTCCATTCTCCCGTACCCCCCTCCCTTCCTCCCGTTTCCCTCCCTCCCCCTCCCTTCCTCCCGTTTCCCTCCCTCCCTCTCCCTTCCCAACCTCCCCGCCTTTTCCCTCCTTCTCCCCCTCTCCCCCCCTCCCCCCCAATCGCCCCGTGCGGATCAGTTACACGAAGGCCCGCTGATCAGATGCGTCCGGACAGGTTCATTGGTGCGTTCCTCCATCGCATTACGGCCCGTTATCCGGCTTCGCCATCGCGCCCTTTTGTTGGCCGTCGGCGGGTGTGAGCTTCGATGCCCGATGCCCAAGGGTGCCCGAATGCCCCGACCCCGACGCCCGCCCGCCCTTTTGCTTCGCTCCGATACCAGGCCGCCCGTCCTCCCGCTCGCTCGCCGCTCATGGGAAGGGACGGCACGCACGCCCACCCCTCTCGCGGGCGTCCTCGCGGTGCTGTGTCAAGGGGGACGGAGGGATGAGAGAGGGAGAGGGAGAGGGAGAGGGAGAGGGAGAGGGAGGGAGGGAGAGAAAGAGAGAGAGAGAGAGAGAGAGAGAGAGAGAGAGAGAGAGAGAGAGAGAGAGAGAGAGAGAGAGACGAGAGAGAGAAAGAGAAAGAGAGAGAGAGAGAGAGAGAGAGAGAGAGAGAGAGAGAGAGAGAGAGAGAGAGAGAGAGAGAGAGAGAGAGAGAGAGAGAGAGAGACGAGAGAGAGAGGGAGAGGGAGAAACGACGAGAGAGAGAGAGAGAGAGAGAGAGAGAGAGAGAGAGAGAACATACGTACCCCCACCAGTCGTCCCCTGCATCCTACTCTTTGCAGAGAGAGGAGTGGAGGGGAGGGAGGGGAGGGGGGGGGCAGCAGAAGGGCCCTGTTGATGCAAGGATCGAGAGAAAAGCGCAGAGCAAAGGGCGAAGGGTGAAGGGTGAAGGGTGGACAAAGGGTTTGGATGGGGGACTATTATTTTTTTTCTCTCCCTCTTATCTTTGTGGAAGTATATTGATCTCATTTCCCTAAAAAAAAAAAAAAAAAAAAAAAAAAGAAAGAGAATACGTTTCATATCCTTCCCTCTTTGGAGCTAATTTGCATAACTATGGATGTCCACATGGATAAGGGGGGGAGGGATAATGAAGATAATAATTATATAAAAGGAATCATATTACGTAACGGTTCGCAAAAAAATGGATAATGCACATCTGAGGTAAGTCATCTATATAGAGGGGAAAAATAGGAGAAGGAACAGAAGAAATAGAGAGAAAGACGAAGTATAAAAGGACAAAAAACAAGAAAATGGGAAGAAAAACACACGAAGAGAAAAAAATAAATAAATAAATAAAGAAAAAAATGTCGAAGACAAAGAAGAAGCGAAGAAAATAGAAAACACCCACACACAGCAAAAAAAAAAAAAAAATAATAAAAAAAAAAAAATAAAAAAATAAAAGAAACAAATAAAAATAATCCCAACCATACTAAGCAAAACTAAAGAAGCGGATCCGGGCGGCGCGCGGGCGGGCGGGCGGGCGAGGAGCTGCAGTCCGCCCGCGAGAGAGAGAGAGCGACGGCGCCCACTCTGCTCAAGCACAGCCGCCCATCGCACGCCATAAAAGGGCGCGCGGGGGACAAGGCCGACCTGCCTGACCTTTCTTGTGAAGTGTCAATTTCTTCATTGCGTTTTATTGTCCCTGGCTAAACAGAGGAGCATCCTTGACCCCGTTAGAAGGGCGTCTCTTGACCTCGCCTTTCTGTCTCTCTCTCCTTATATCATCTCTCTCTCTCTGTCTCTGTCTCTGTCTCTCTTTCTCTCTCTCTCTCTTTCTCTCTCTCTATATATTTCTCTCTCTCTATCTCTTTCTCTCTCTCTCTCACTATCTCTCTCTCTCTCCTTCTCCTTACCTAACAAGATGTCTATTTTTTTTTTCTGCATTTTTCTTCATATACAGACTTATCTATTTCTCTTTATCTTCTAGGTTTCTCGGTCCATCTACTCATTTGTCAATCCCTCTCTTCCTCTTCTGTTTGAATTCTCTCTCTTTACATCTATCTCTTATCTTCATCTACCTATCTCTCTCTCCCTCTCTCTCTCATTCTCTCTCTCTCTCTCTCTCTCTCTCTCTCTCTCTCTCTCTCTCTCTCTCTCTCTCTCTCTTACTCTCTCTCTCTCTCTCTCTCTCTCTCTCTCTCTCTCTCTCTCTCTCTCTCTCTCTCTCTCTCTCCTTCTCCCTCTCTCTCCATTACTCATTTTCCAACACTACCTACCTTTACATCAATCCATCTCCCTTTTCTTCCTCTCTTCTATCTCTCTCATTACATCTATCTTTCTTCATCACAATCTATCTACCAATCCATCTATTCCCTTTTCTCCCTCTCCCTACCACCCTCTTTACGCCGGTCTCCCTCCATCTTTCAATCTATACATCTATCCATTCTCCTTCCCCCATCCTGCCCCCCCCCCCCCCCCCCACCGTGGGAACCTAGAGAGCCTTCC
The DNA here is from genome assembly GCF_019202785.1 of Penaeus chinensis. Taxonomy (NCBI): domain Eukaryota; kingdom Metazoa; phylum Arthropoda; class Malacostraca; order Decapoda; family Penaeidae; genus Penaeus; species Penaeus chinensis. The sequence continues at coordinate 16,173,746 of NC_061836.1, forward strand.
ACTTCCTTCACTCCTTCTTTGAGTCCTCTGTGCATCCTGTTTCCTGTGTTCTACTTTTCCTTATCTCTTTCTTATCTCTCTCTTATTCTCTCTTCTCGCGCGCATCTCTCTTTCATCTTTTTTCCTTTTCTTCTATCGATCCTTCTAACTTCCTCTTCCTTTTGTTTCGTTAATGTTCTTTCACTCGTTTTTTTTTTTCTTGCTACCTGCTCTTCTCCAATTATTTCTTCCAATCCCTTTTCTTCTAAATCTCCTCCTTTTTCTCGTCTGCCCTTCCTCCTCCTTCCGACTCTTCTTTCTCTGCTTACATTCTACCACCTATTTTCTCTTCCTCCCTTCCCACCTTTTCCCCTCCTCCCTTCCTCCCTTTTCTCCTCCCTCCTCCCTTCCTCCCTTTTCTCCTCCCTCCTCCCTTCTTACCTCTTCTCCTCCCTCTTTCCTTCCTCCCCTTTTCTCCTCCCTCCTCCCTTCCTCCCTTTTCTCCTCCCTCTTTCCTTCCTTCCCTTCCTCCTCCTCCCCCAACCCCCCTTAACCGAGGGTAAGCGGTGTGTGAGGAAGTTATTAGCCGCCTAGTGACCGCTCAGATAAAATCACGTGAGACTCCGGAATGAGAGGAGGGAGGAGAAGGGGGGGAAGGGAGGGAGGGAGGAGGGTGGGGAGGGGGAAAGGAGAAGGGGGAAGTGGGAGGAGGATAAAGGGGGAGATAGGGAAGAGGGAGGAGGAGGATGGGGAAGAGCGAGGAGGGAAGAGGATGGGGGAGAAGCAGGAAGGAGGAGGACGGGGAAAGGGAAAGAAAGAGGAGGAGGAATGGGGGGGTGTAGGAAAGAGGGGGAGGAGGAGGGCGGTAGAGGAAGGAGAGGTTGGGGAATGGTAAAATGGTAGTAAAGAAGGGGAAAAGGAAAGAGGAGAGAAGAGAGGGGGGTATAAAATCATAACGAAAAGGTTGGGGGGGGGAGGGGTGCAAATGGAAAGACTTAGGGGCGGGTTCGGGGTGGGGAGGGGAGCGGGGGGGGGGGGGGAGCGAAATGGTTCGTGTCAGAACAGCTTCTCGCTCGCCTGCTTAACCTCCTGTAATCTTTTTTCTCTCTATTTTCCATTTACAGTTCGTTTCTTTTCTTTGGTTCCTGATATATATATATATATATATATATATATATATATATATATATATATATGTTCATTTCTCGCAGCTTTTAACTAAGCACGGACTATCTATTACGATAACGACAGTATAGTATATTATCTATTTAATTTATCAAATGAGCCTATAAATCACGTACCCACCTTTCATTTACATATCTACAAACATAATCCACAGTCTACACAGTACAGTTCAAGGAAATATTTGTTGACTACTCTTTATTAAACACACGTCTGAAAAAAAAAAAGAAATCCGTGACCCGTGGCACTGACCTCGCTTGAGCGTGTCGCCGAAGGGCACGTCGAGGTCCACGCCCGTCGTGCAGTTCCAGCGCTCGTTGCGGAACTGGTACTGGCACTCGTTGATGCCTCTGCGGGCGCCGGCACTCACGCTCTTGATGGTGTCGGGGTTGCTCTGGCACACGGCCACCTGCTGCTGCACCAGGCCCGGCAGGTGCTGACAGATGCTCACTGCTGACGACGTGCTGACGTTCTGCACTTCCTGGTCGCCCTGGGGCAGCATCGGCGTCACGCCCACCACGCCCAGGTACCTGTCAGGGGCGGGAGAGACGGGCGAGGTGAGTTACTGGATGAAGGAAGTAAAGAAATGCACGGAACATAATTCTATTAGACACAATGAAATCGACAGAAACATAGGCACGTAAATAAATAGATTAGTAAACGTGAAATAGAAATAAATATGACCAAACAGAATGAGAATATGCTAGTTTTTTTTTCTCCATTATGCCTTTACTCAATAAATGGAAAGGATTTGGGCGGGGTTAAAGAATCCCGAATAAATATGTACTTAGTCACATACATTAGGAAAAAAATAATCTTTAAATGCACGCGCGTGGGAGAGACCGGTACACAGACAGGCGGAAAAAACAACAACTTGGAAACAGACATACAAAGGAGACATAAACGAACCCATAACGATAACATACACATGTTTCACCCACATACCCCCCCCCCCCCCTTTGAATCGCCAAGGAAAGCCACTCCAAGCTCTCGTCTTTACACATCTCAATAATTCAAAAAAAAAAAAAAAAAAAAAAAAAAAAAAAAAAAAATCAGTGGAACGCTATACCCGAGCCTCGATAAAAACCCGTGATACACTTCCAAGAGCTTTCGCAACTCCGCCGGCCGAGGCATTAGCGCTTCGAGAGGGCAGGGAACGCTGACGTACGATCGAGCTGCGTGCGGTTACTTGCGCTTAAATACGCTGGTCCTGATTCGCTCCACTGGCTCGCCCGAAACCCGATTTTTCTGAGAGTGTAAATTATACCGAGACAGATTTACATATTTCTTTACCCGCCACTCACTTAGTCCTCTCATTCACTTATTCTCTCTTTCTTCTCTTCTTTCTGTCTGTCTGTGTCTGTACTCTCTCTCTCTCTCTCTCTCTCTCTCTCTCTCTCTCTCTCTCTCTCTCTCTCTCTCTCTCTCTCTCTCTCTCTCTCTCTCAACCCTCTTCCCTCTCTCCTCCCCCACCATCTTTCCTTTCTCTTCTTCACAACCCCCTTCTCCCCCCCTCCCCTTTCAATCTATTCTCTCACTTTCACCATCATACCCTCCTCTCTCATCCTCCTCTCCCCACCCTCATTCCCCTATTCACCTTCCTCCCCTTTATTTCTTCACAACTCCCTTTTCTCCCACCTTCCCTTCGGGCCTCGCTCATATCTCTCCTTCCCCTTTCCTCCCTTACTTCTCTCTTTCACTCCCCCTCCCTCCCTTTCTCTCTTTCTCCATCTCCTTTCATTCCCCCCTCCTCCTCCACCGCCCCGCCCTCACTTTTCCCCTTTCTCCCTCCCCTCTCATTCTCCCCATCACTCTTCCCTCCATTCCTCTCCACCTCCCCTTTCCCGCTACCCCCCCTTCCCTTTCACTCTCCCCATCTCCCTTTCCTCCCTCCCTCCTCCTCCGCCTCCTCGCCCCCCACCCACCCCACCTACCCCACACACCAACCCCCACACCCCACCCCCACCCACTCTCATTATCCTCTTACCCGGATCGTGCCGAGATCTGGTTAATCTATACGTCCGGTTAATCATTCCATAGCGGATAATCTGGCAATAAACGCAGGTGATTAGTGTTCGTAAAGTATCTTAGGCGATTACAAGCAGATGCGCGACGTAAGTAGACGGGACAGGCGGACGAAGAGGAGACACAGATGTATAGATAGATAGACGGATAGATAGCGTGACCTTGTAGATGTATTGGCAGAAGGGCAGGCAGCTCGGGATGAGTGGCATGGCCTTAAGGATTAGAATTATGAGTAGTATCATTAGCAGGAATTGTTGCATAAGTAGTACTAGGACAGAAGCTAGTAGCAATAGTGGCGGTGGTGATGCTGATGATGATGATGACGCTGATGACTGATGCTTAGGTTTACGATGGTAATGATGATGACTGATGATGCTAACGAAAATAATAATGATAAAAATGAAAATAACAAAAAAAAATTGAAAATAGTAACAATAAAAATATTAATAACAACAAGAATAATAATGAAAATCATAAAATACAAAACCAAGATGACCAGAGGCAGCGGTGGTCGTGCGCTACACACTCGGTACTTAAGTGGTCGTACTTGTCTCGTGGTGGTGAAGGGGGTAAGCAGGAGGTTACGGGGGTAATAAGGAGAGGGGGCTAAGGGGGGGGGGGGTAATGGGGATGGGGGGAGGGCTAAGGGGGGGTAATGGGGAGGGGGATTCACAGTTAGAACCGGCTGCTTTGTTTGCCTGTTGTACTTTTGGTTTGTTGGTTGGTGTCAGTATCATGGGTGTTAATCTATTTTTTTTCTATTGTGTCCGTTTGTTTATTTTCTTTATTTGATCGAGCACCTCTATATTGTTATCGTTATTGTTGTAACCCTTACTATTGTCATTATTAGTAGGACTACCATCATGATTACCATTACCATTGTCATATCATTCTTATCAATAGCCATTAATACTATTTTAACATCGGTATCATCACTGCTATTGCAAATTCCCCATTGCATCACGATATCATCATTTCCTTTTGAAGATAATGGCGGCAAAGCATAGGTTGCAAGGCTGCAATACCTGTATGAATACCGGGTAAAGGTCTCGGCAGATATCGGGCCAATTGCGCTAATGACAATGACATTTTAAAGTCGCGGTATGGATTCTTGCAAATATATTTGTTGCTACTGGCGAATACTGCAACTATATATGCACATCTATATCTATATCCACATATACATATATCAAATACATACGACGATACAACTAGATATACAAATCTGTATATCACCAAGTAGCTCAAACAAAAACAACAAACAAAAAAAACATTCAGTCGTAAAATGCGAGGAGGAAAAAGCAAAAAAAGGCGAGTAGGAGGGAGGGGGGGAGGGGTGAGTAGGAGAAACAGCTGGGGAACGACGCTCGACGGCAATCAGTACGAGGGAAACAACGTAACAGTAAACCAATATGAGGGGAAATAGACACACACGTCATTGCAAAACGAACGTAGAGTGTATATAACGGAACAATAGGACTCCCGCCTCGACCTCACAGCGTGATGTAGATGGGTTTGGGGGAGAAGGGAAGAGGGAGGGAGGGAGGGAGGGAAGAGGGAGGGAGGGAGGGAGGGAGGGAAGAGGGAGGGAGGGAGAAGGGAAGAGGGAGGGAGGGAAGAGGGAGGAGGGGAGAGATGGGGAGAGGGAGGAGGGGAGGGAAGAGGAGGGAAGAGGGGGGGAGAAGGGAAGAGGGAGGAGGTGAGGGAAGGGAAGAGGGAGGAGGGGAGGGACAAGGAGGGAAGAGGGGGGGAGAAGGGAAGAGGGAGGAGGTGAGGGAAGAGGGAGGGAGAGGGAGGGGGAGAAGGGAAGAAGGAGGAGGGTAGGGAAGACGGGAAGAAGGGAGGGAGGGATGGGGAGAAGGGAAGAGGAGGAGGGGAGGGAGGTGGGAGGAGGAGGAGAGAGATGATTTTACTAACATCGCCAGGAATCACGCTAACCTTCCATCACCAGTGAAACAGGAGGGGAGGGGGTGGGGGTGGGGGTGTAGTAGGGAAGAGGATTAGGGGTGGAGAGAGTGGGTAGGGCAATATGGGATCAGAGGGGGAGAGAGGGGGAGGGGGGAGGCTTTTATCCTACGGGTAAGTTACGCAAGGAGTGGTGTACAGAAGGGGGGGGGGGGTAGAAGGTAATAAGAGTACCTACTGATTGAATACGATAGAGGAGAACACGAGGCGGGGTGAAGGATGAATGAGGAAGGAAGAGAGATAAATAGATAGACTGATGGATAAAAAGACAGATACCATTAATATCTATATCTATCTATCTATCTATCTATCCTATCTATCTATCTCTCTCTATATATATACATATACATATATATACACACACACAAACACACACAGATAGACAGACAGAAAGACAGATATAGATTTAGATATATAGATAGATAGAGAGAGAGGCGAAGGAGGCAGCAGATAGACCGGACAGATAAACAGATAAACAGGCCAAGCGAGCGTGATCAGCAAGAGCGTGAAGACGGCGAGTCAACTTCGGCGCCGGAGATTAAACTCAGCCTCTTTAATAGCGACATCTCACGGAGGAATTCCCCGCCAGGCTTTGTTATTTAATCGAATTTAATTCATCTCCCATTAAGGTAACAGGTGCTCCTCTCGGCGTTGGCATAAGTGAAAGATGAAAAAAAAAAAAAAAAAATCTTCCAAAATTGTCTATAAACACCGAACCACAATTACCTACGAAATTATTCTTGAGAGAGAGAGAGAGAGAAACAAAAAACTTTATATTCCTACTCGGTGTATCCCTTAATTGCAAAACAAGATTCCTCATTTTCAAGGGCACCCCCCTAAAGACCCAAGCTCATAGAAAACGGCACACAGTCCCGCCTTCTCCACCCCTCCCCATACCCATGCCTTTGCACTTTTGAATATTAATGCTCAGTTTTACGTTTTCATCTGTTGCCATCCGTCAGAGGAGCGGCCATAAAAATTCTACGAGCTGAACGCTACGCCATTTATCACCCGCGGAAGTTAAATATACACCTACACTCACCCAGACGTAATCCCGGGATGAGCTCTGACGCATTTCGACCGGCATCTGTCGCACGTGTAGCGAGACCGAGTATAAAGCTATTTGCCATTATTTTTTCTCGGGTTTTATTAGCCCAATCCGTAATGAATATCACTGAAATGATCTAGTGCAACAGGCTCCCCAACCGCTGCCTCTGAATAAATCTCGTTTATCAGCCCCCATTTGTCTCGAATAAATTCTCACTCCGTCCTTGAAATCGCCCGCGAAGCTTCGGAAACCCTAATTCTGGTGTTTATATCCCCAGACATTTAACCCATCAAGACCAACAACCTTGGGACCGGCTCCACACCCTCCCACCTGGTTTCCATATTTTCGACACTTTAAAACTCTGCCTATGCTATTACCCGTTTTTCGGAAGCTCTTTATAATTCAATAAACCTGTCAAACTGTCAACAGGGCCCAAACGCGCGCCCCGGCAGGATGGATTGACGGGGCGCTCCTTCTGGGTACGGCGGGAGCGCTCTTATCTCGCTCACATCGAACAATCGACTCGCCTATTATCATCAGAAGGCGATCCCCGATTCGAGTCTTCTCTATCCTCTCCTTTCTCCTCTCTCCTCTCTTCCCTCTCTCTCTCATCTACACTTTCTTCCTCTTCTCTATGCCCTTTTACCCTTCCCCCCTCTGTCCCTTCCTCCTCTTCGAAAATAACAATCTGTCCTATCAATCAAATTAAGTCTCGCTCTTCTTTCTTTCTCTTTCTCTCTGAGGGAGGAAAAAAAGAACAGAAGAGAGAGAGAGAGAGAGAGAGAGAGAGAGAGAGAGAGAGAGAGAGAGAGAGAGAGAGAGAGAGAGAGAGAGAGAGAGAGAGAGAGAGAGAGAGAGAGAGAGAGAGACAGAGACAGAAAAAAAAAACACTAATTATCTTTCGCAAAAATCCCCCCTTTCACCCACACACACCAGTCACCCCCCTCCCTCTTCCTCCTCCTCCTCCTGCTCCTCCTCCTCCTCCTCCTCCTCCTCCTCCTCCTCCTCCTCCTCCTCCTCCTCCTCCTCCTCCTCCTCCTCCTCCTCCTCGACCCGTTCCGTAAATACGTCTGTTTAGAAGGAGCTGTCCATCACGCTGTCATAAACGAAGTGAGACGAAAGATGAGAGATGAGAGGAGGAGGAGGAGGAGGAGGAGGAGGAGGGGAGGATAGGAGGAACCAGGAGAGGGGGTGGATAGGAGGAGGCGGGAGAGGGGGTGGATAGGAGGAGGCGGGAGTGGGAGGGGAGGAGGATAGGAAGAACCGGATGGAGGGGGGAGGTAGGATAGGAGAGGGGGAGAGGGAGGGGAGGATAGGAGAACCCAGGAGAAGGGGAAGGAGGAGGAGAGGGTAGGAGGACCCTGGAGGAGGGGAAGGGGAGGAGGATAGGAAGAACCGGACGGGGGAAGGGAGGAGGGGAGGAGGGGAGCAGAGGAGGATAGCAACATGAGATCCAACACTTTATCCATCATGCGTGTCACTTTCAGAGAGGAACCTTCCGCCCAATAGATGCTTTCTGACGGCAGCTTCTAAACGGGGCGGCGCGGGAGGCCCCCAGCCCGACGCGTGTGGTCCGACGGCAGCGTAATAAAGAAAAATAAAAATAAAATGAAAAAGAAAAAGGGAAAAAAAACTTATATAAAGAGGGTATATATATGCATTAGATTATTAATATATGTCGCATGCATCTTGCGGTCAAAGTTAAGGGTCGCCATTAGTGTAAGGATAAATCACACGACGCGCGTTTACAGAGGCAGATTTGCAAGGCCGGTTGCAAGAAGACGGCAAGAAAGGTGAGAGAAGAATAAACTGGGCAAAGGAAAATTGCAAATAGAATGCGAAAGACAGTGATAAGAAAATGAAAAAAAAAAAGAATGTACAAAATATAAGGGATTTAAAATAAATAACAATAATAAAAGAACTAATGGTACAGGGTATACATTAGTAATATTAACTTCAGATATAAGATCAAAACAACAATAACAATAATAATAATGAAGATAACAACTTTATTACCAAATAAAATAACAACATTGATAATAACAATAAAAATAACAGTAATGACAACAATGATAAAGAGAAATGAAAAAGTTGAGATATAATGTTTAATAATAACAATAAAAACAACAAGAATAAATTATGATAATAATAATAATTATAATAACAAGGATGAATAGTAAGAACAATAACAATAACAATAACAACAATAACAACAACAACAATAATAATAATAATAATAATAATAATAATAATAATAATAATACCGCCAACTGCAATAATGGTAATTGCGGTAATAATAGAAATAACAAAAAAAAAAGTCAAAATAATACAAATAACAACAAATTGCCAATAAAATAATAACAACAACAAAAATGACAAAAACAACACCAACAACAATAATAATAACCAAAATAACATTAATAATAATAATAATAATAATAATAATGATACGGAGGACGGCGCCAAGGAGCGGAATTCGCCCCCGTCCATCCTCTTCCCCTAATCTGCTTATCATCTTTATCGCGTCCGTTAAGCTCCTTCTCATCTTCGTTACAATGAGAGGGCAGAGGAGGGGGAGGGAGGGAGGGAGGGGGGGAGGGAGGGAGGGAGGGAGGGAGGGAGGGAGGAGGAAGAGGGAGGGAGGGAGGGGAAGGAAAGGGGGAGGGGCAGCGGGGGAGGGAGGGAGGGAGGGAGGGAGGGAGGGAGGGAGGGAGGGAGGGGGAAGGAAAGGGGGAGGGGGAAAAGCGGGGGAGGGAGGGAGAGGAAGAGGGAGAGGGAGAGGGAGATCGGGGGAAGGAAAAAGAGAGGGAGAGGGAGAGGGAAAGTGGGGAAGGGAGGGAGGGAGGGAGGGAAGGGAGGGAGTAGAGAGGAGAGGAAGGAGAGAGATAGAGAGAGAGAAGAAATGAGAGGAGAAAAAAGAGAAGCGAAAGAGACAGAGTAAATGCAAGACATACAAAGGGAGGCGAAGAGAAAGAAAGACAGAGAGAGAAAGACACGACTCATGGTCCGAAATTGATTCCGTGGATGATTATCTCCTCAACTCAACGTAATTAAGAGAATTTCAGGCGATTACCGCACTAATAAGAAATAACCCGTCTCTCTTTCCATTCGGAGTCCCAGAACCTTCGCATTGTTCATTTCACGGTCCTGGCCTCCGATTGGCTAATGCTTATTGCAGGGCTGGTCAGCCTGTTTCTTTTACTGCGGCAGAAAAGAAATATGTATGTGTATATATATATAATATATATAATATATATAATACACACAACAAGACAACACACACACATATACATACACATATATATGCGGACACATACATAGGTACATACAGACATTGTATTCACACATATATATTGCACACACACATAAACTACCTGTCTCTGTCTCTGTCTCTGTCTTCGTCTCTGTCTCTGACACACACACACACACACACACACACACACACACACACACACACACACACATCAACACAACGGAACCGCGTGGGAAACCCGGAATGCCGAGCCGAAGCCTGGCCAAGGGCCCGTCACCAACATGCCGAACGTCAGGCGCGGAGGCGGGAGACAATCCTCAAAGGGCTGACACTCCTGACACTTGGGTCCAGGGATCAGACCGTTTCGCCCATCAACAAAAGAACATGCAAGGAAGTTGTGTTGAGAGAGTGAGAAGAGAGAGAGAGAGAGAAGAGAGAGAGAGAGAGAGAGAGAGAGAGTAGAAGAGAGAGAGAGAGAGAGAGAAAGAGAGAGAGAGAAAGATGAGAGAGAAAGAAAGAGAGAGAGAGAAAAGAGAGAAGAGAGAGGAGAGAAGAGAGAGAGAGAGAGAGAAGAGAGAGAGAAGAGAAGAGAGAGAGAGAGAGGAAGAGAGAAGAGGGGGGGGAGGCGAGACAGAAAGATAACGAAATGCAGAGGAGGAGAATAAGGAGAGAAATAACAGAGAGAAAGAGAAAGGAGAGAGGATATAATATAATATATATATATATATATATAATATATAGAGAAGAACGAGAGAGAGAAGAGAAGAGAATGCTTTACCTTTTTTTATTAACAATCACTATCATTATCTATTTCAAGTACTTAATTTGTGAATACCATATATCTATGATATTTACCTTCAGATAAGATAATCCATCTGCTATCTTTGCAATTTCCTTGGGCCTATATATAATTAACCCCTCGCTATAACACCCAATGAAGACCATCAATAGGCGCACCAAACCATATCAAAAACCACTCCAGAATTATTTATTTATAAATTTTCCCTTTTTTCGAAATCGCTGGGCTTCATTTCGCAACAGAAGAGAAAGGAAAGATTCGCAACAGTTTTTTCTCAGATCCCAAATATTCGCCGAATCGTGACCCGTAATTAGCGAGTGTAGCCGACCTCTTTTTCGTTAGCCTTCTATCTCTTTTTTAATATTCCTCCTCCATTTCTTCTCTTTTCTTCCTTCCTGCTCTCCTCCTTTTTTTCTCTCTCGGACATCTCTCTTCTATCTGATTCTGTCGTCTATAATTGCCCATTTTCGGTCCCTGTCCTCTGCTAGTCTCTCTCTCTTACTCCCTGCCCTCTGCCTGCGAGCTCCTCTCTGCCGTACTACTTTTTAATTAATCTATTGGCGCATCCGAATATGACTAAATGGGACGCCACCGTAACGTGTGTGTCTATCTGTCGTACCTTCCTCCACCCCTTTCTCTCGTTTTCTCTCCCCTCACCCTCTCTTTCTCTCTCTCTCTCTCTCCTCTCTCTCTTCACTCTCTCCACTCTCTCATACTCATCGTTCATCACTCATTCAACTCTCTCTCTCTCTCTCTCTCTCTCATCACTCTCTCATCACTCTTCATCCAATTCTCTCTCTCCTCAATCTCTCTCTCTGTCTGTCTCACTCTCCTCTCGTCGTCTCTCCCTCTCTTCATCTCCTCCACAATTCCTCAACTACACTACTGCTCCCACACTCTCCACTCTCTCCCCCACGACGTCACTTCATCAAACACTAACATACAATCACATACTCTCAACAGTTCTCAACCTCACCTCTCGCACCCCCAACTCCAAAACCCTCACAACTCACCAACCACCCCATACAAACTCACAGTACTCCTCTCCTTCAACTTTTCTCACCTCTCAAAACAATCACACTACTCAACCCATCACATCCCTCACGTCACTCCCCTCCCCACAACAGTCTCAAGTCTCTCAAACACATCCACCATACAAACACATATGTAATCAAATCACCTCATACGCACTGATCATCACTCACACGTCTCAAATCAAACCGTTCACGTCTCAACCAAAAACACTCCAAACTGTCCTAATCTCAGGAACATGAATAAACACACATCACTACTCCTCACTTCACACTAACAAAATCCACACACCTCTCAAACTCACAATCACTCTCTAAATCCCACATAACTCTCACCTTCCATAACCAGGAAACCGCTCAACAAAACAACTCACACACAAGTAACTCACGTAAAACAAATACCTCCATCAACTAGTATAAAAACCTCTCCTCACTCTCACTCTACTCTCTCTCTATACTCTCACTATACCGCTCATCAAACTATCCACATACAACAATAGAACACTCTCAGCATAAAACTTCAAAACAACACAAAACACAAGCCTACCTCTCACCATCCACATCTCAAACATAATCTTGTCACTCACCTCCTCAAATCTTCTCGAAAACTAATCTCCACTCGAACAACTCACTCAAAGACTACCTCACAACCATCGGCCTCTCTCCTCTCCCGCTATAAACAACATAAGTAGTCTCTCAAAAATCCACACAACACATTACTCATCAAAACATCACTCTCTACCACACTATCTTCACTCAACACTCTCCACTATCTCTCACACTCTACTCAGAGATCCTCGACTATACCCACCAACCTCACTCTCACTCTCTTCTCTCCTCTCTCTCTCCAACTCACATCCACTTCACCCATTCACTCGTCCTCTCTTCTCTACCTCTCCCCTCATACTCTCTCCTCTCCACTTCTCTCCCGTCTCTCCTCATCAAAACCTTCTCCTCTCAAACCTTCTCTCTCTTCTCACCTCTCCTCTCTCGTCACCTCACTGCTACTCTCAACACTCCATCTCTCTACCTCTCTCTTCTCCACTCTCTCCACGACTGTCTCATCTCCCTCACTCGTACTCACCTCGTCTAGTCTCCCATATCCGCCTCTCTCTCGTCTTCTCTTCCCATAACCTCTATCTCGCTAACGCTAACACTCCACTCTTTAACCTCTCACGTCTCACACTTACCACTCTACCTTAACTCTCACACCCTTCAACTAACAACTCCCTCTCCCTCTCAACACTATAATCACTCTCCATCACTCTCACTCTCCCACCACGTCTCACTCTCTCATCTCCCCCCTGCATCCAATCTCTCTCTCTCTCCTCACCCTCTCACCTCTCTCCTCTCTCCACCCTCTCATCTCTCTCATCTCTCACAGTCTCTCCTCGCACATCTCCCCCCCTCTCTCTCCACCTCTCTCATCTCTCCTCATAACTCGCCCCCACACACCAACCTCCCTTCTCCCTCTCTCTCAACACCCTCTCCTTCTTCATCTCTCATCTCGCTCTCCACTCTCTCGTCACTCCTCTCTTCACTCTCCACCTCTCCTCCCTTCTCCTCACTCCTCTCCATCCCTCAGTCTCTCTCCTCCTCTCTCCCCCCCCTCTCATCCATCGCAATCTTCTCCCTCACTCCTCTCTCTCTCTCTCCTCTCTCCTGACGTCTCTCCATCCCCCTCACACCCCTCTCTCTCCCCCTCGCACCTCTCTCTCCCACCTCTCTCTCTCTCTCTCTCCCCTCCACTCCTCCTCCGCACCTCTCCATCGATCCATCTCAATCACCTCTCCCCTCTCCCACACCTCTCTCTCACCTCTCCGTACCTCTCTCATCTCCCCTCTCAAAACATCATCAACATCTCTCCTCGCTACTCTCTCTCTGTCTCCTCTCTCCCTCCTCATCCACACAACCCTCCTCACTCTCCTCCCATCGTCTCATCTCCTCTCTCTCTCTCTCCCCACCTCTCGTCCTCCTGGAATCACTCCTCTCTTCTCTATCTTCTCGTCTCACTCTCTCTCTCTCCTTCCTCCTCTCCACACTCTCTCATCATCTCATCGCATCGCTCACTCGCACTCAGCTCTCTCTCTTACATCCTCTCTCGCTCTCGCCAACTCTCTATCTCTCACACCTCATCACTCACTCTCCATCACTTCTCTTTCACTCTCTCGCTCTCTCTCCTCCCCTCCCATCTCTCATTCTCTCCTCACCTCTCACCCACCTCCTCTCACTCACCGCACTCGCTCCGTCTCTCCATCTCTCACTCCTCCCCTCTCCCTCTTTCTCTCGGTCGTCTCAGCTCTCTCTCTCCTCCTCTCGCAATCACGTCTCACTATTCTCCATTCTCTCTCCTCTCACTCCCTCTCTAACTCACATCTCTCCCTCTACATCATCACTCTCTTCCACTCGTCTCTCCTTCTCCACACTCCTCCTTCACAGCACATCATCTTCTCCACTAATCTCAATCTCTCGCCATCTCCCGTCTCAACACCTCAATACTCGTACCACTCTCTTCTCTCACCACTCTCACTCTCTCATCCTCTCCATCTCACTCTCGTCTCTCATAATTCCTTCATCTACTCTCACCCCCTCATCTCCATCCTCTCTCTCTCTCTCTCTCGCTTCACCACCACAACAAAACACAACTCACACACTTACACAGTACTCACCATCTCATCACTAAACTTCCTACCACGATCAAAACACTCACAACACACAACAACTGCTCACCTCGATATCACGGATCTCCACAGCCCATCACACGTTCTCCTCTCAAAAGACTCCAATAAACTCACACTCACGCAACCTCTCTAAACTGCTCACTCACTTCACACATCATCAACCACAAGCCACCGCAAGTCAGACACACTCTCACTCACCTCACATATACCTAACCACACTCCAACTATTCACAAGCACATCTCAACTCACATCACACTCCGTCCAACTCACTAACTCACCATCACATCCGTCTCACATCCCAACAAATCTCAGCAGTCCTCTCCCTCCCACAAATCTCACACAAAACTTTACTGCACAGCTAATCATCATCCTCTCACTCCTCTACTATTCCCCTCACATCCCAGCTCTTCGACTTTATCTCTCCCTCTCTCTCTCTTTAATACCACTCACTCAACCAACTCATCAACACTCTCCACAGTTAACCGAAGCTCGAACTTTCCCTATCATACTCACATCCGACTCTCTCCACTCACTTAACCTTCTCACTCTCCCAGACAATATGAGAACTCTCACGATCCTCTCATCACTCCACAAATAACAACGCAACCCGAATCACACTTCAATCTCCTCAACTCTCCTGATCTCACTCTCAAATCACTAGCTCGTCCCTCTCCACGAACGCTCCCAGCGCACAGCTCGATCACTCTTCACTAAATCTCCTCACCATACTTCACTCCTAAACATCGACTCTTCACGTTCAACTCTCAACTTCTCAGTAGAAACAGTCTCTCACCTCTCATATATCACATCTCATAACTCTCCAATCTCATCAAAACTTCTCTCCGCTCGTCCTCTCCCCATTCTCTCTCTCTTCTCTCACTCTCATCTCTCTCTCACATCCTCTCATTCCAACATCTCTGCCTCTCTATCCTCAAGCCTCACCGTCACTCAAGCACAGCCTCAACCACAAGTACGGTCCAAAACGACACATAATACGACCTCATACATAGCACAATCTCACTCTTACTCATCACACCTCCCTACTCACCAACAACAACGTACCACACTTATCACAGAACACAGACAAACTGCACACCATACTCAACCAGACCACCACATGTGCACTAACCATCAACACTCCCTCACATCACCTACTCCAACTACCTCACACCCCACCCACTCCCCACACTCACATCCCCCATCATCTCTCACTAACTCATCTTCCCTTCACACGACACAACTCATAACCCCTACACTCCCTACACCTCTCTCTCACTCTCTCTCCACTCTGTCCACCTCACTCACCTCCTCATCTCTCATCACCACTCTCACCACACCTCTCTTCCCCCTCCACTCACACACCCACTCTCTACCCAACACCAAAACACACCACAACCACTCACAACCACTCACACACTCCCAGACTCCAAACAAGATCAGCTCTCTCACGTAAACTCCACCAACATCTCTCTCCTCAACACGTTCCAATGCACTCTCTCCTCACAACACACGTCACTCACTCTCTCACACTCACTCTCACCACAGACATCCACCAACCACTCTCAACTCCACGTACACCTCCTTCTCATCTCATCTGATCACCTCACTCCACTCCCTCTCCTCGAGGCACTCCTCACTTCTCACTAACTCACTCACTCACATCTCTCACACCTCCCTACCTCCTCTCGTCACTTCTCTCACTCCCCCTCTCTCCCTCTCTCAAACCACATCTCCTCACTCACTGTCTCTCCCTCTTCCTCCATCTCCTCATCCGTCCTCATCACACACTCGTATCAATCTCCATCTCCTCTTATCGGCCTCTCTCTTCACTCTCCCTCTCTCCTCTCCCCACCTCTCTTCTCCTGTCCACCCCCCCCCTCTCTCTCCTCCCCTTTCTCCTCTCCCAAATCCCTCTTCTCTTCTCTCCTATTCCCCTCTCTCTCCTTCTCCTCCCCGCTCTCTCTTCTCCTCCCCCCTCCTCAACCTCACAACCTCTTTCTCCCTCCCCATCCCCAATCCCCTCTCTCCCTCCTTCTCTCCCCTCCTCTAAACCCCCTCACTCCTTTTTTCCCACCCCTCTTCCCCCCTCCTTCCCTCCCCTCCTTCATCTCTCTCTCTCCCTTCCATCTCTCCCTCCTCATTTTCCTATCCATCACCCACCCTCTCTCTCCTCTCTCTCTCTCTCCAACCTCTCTCTCTCCCTCTCATCCCTCCTCTCTCTCCTTCTCTCCCTCTCCTCTAAATTTTCTCTCCCATCCTTCTCCCCACTCTCCCTCTCATCTCCTCCTCTCTCTCCTCTCCCCTCTCCCCCTCTCATCCTCTCTCTCCACCTTCTCTCTCTCCCCTCCTCCCCTCCCACCTCGTTTCCACCCTCTCGCCGCCCATCCGTCTCTCTCCATCCTCCCCCTCCCCCCCTCCTCTCCCCTCTCTCCCCTCCCCAATCTCCCATCTTCTTCTCACCTCTCTCTCATCTCTTCCCTC
>NC_061836.1:16195190-16197690 GCF_019202785.1 Penaeus chinensis
AATTTCTATCATAATCATCTTCATTAACTTATCTATCCCCACTATCATCATAAACATCACCGTTATCCTTTTTGTCATCACTATTCTCATTATCATTATCACACCTGTCCTTACCATCATCATCCTTATCACTATTATCATTATTCCCCTGTCCATTATGCAACAGAGTCGCATACTGCCGATGCTATATATAATCCAGGAGTTTTTGCAGTTATACCTTTCACATTGTTTCTTCGATTATCTATCTACTTATTTATCTCTTAATTTCTTTATTCTCTTTCAAAAGGTACTCGCTCCGTGTCCATGTAAAAGGTTACTGTAAATCCCATCACGACATTCTGCTACGCTTATTGTGTCACGCGGCAACAGTGGACAAGCTTTTATATTTCCGTAAGCGTGAAGAATGGGCCAGAGACAGAAACAGGGATGCAGATCTTGAGAGAAACAACAAAAAAAAAAAAATAAGAACAAATAAAAACAAGTAAAGAAAGAGCAGGAACAACCCCCCCCCACCTCCCCCCCACCCTCCATCACATCGCCCAGATAGCCATCCCTCGCTAACCAACCCCTCCCCCCCTTTCTCCCCTCCCCCCTCCCCATCACCCCATCCCGCACCATCAACCGGCCACCCATCATCAATATAAGACTCACGGCACCGATCCCCATCAACATCAATCATCAATATCGCGCCCGAATAAACAGAGCATGAATCTAAATCCGTCAGAAATGGCGCCATCTGTCGGCGGACTTTTGCCTCTTACGGAAAGGGTTGCGGCCTCGCTCCCCCTTGGCTCGCTGTCGCCGCAGGAGGGGGGGAGGGAGGGAGAGGGAGGGGAGGGGGAGGGGGGAGGTTCAGGTGTCTCTCTCTGTCTGTCTGTCTTTTCCTGTTTCCGTTTTTTTTTTTTCTTTCCTTTTCTTTTCTTCCGCAGGTCTGTTTTTGTATGTTGATGTTTTTATTTATTTATATTTTTCATTCTTTACTATTATCCTTTTACGGTCTCTCTCTCTATATGTCCGTCTGTCTCTCGGATTCTATTTTCTGTTCCTGTTTCTCCCTGTCTACCTGTCTGCCATCTGCCAGCCTCTCTTCCCCTTTCTTCTTTATGATCCTCGTTCTCCTCAAGCTTTCCCCTCTGCCTCCTCAGGATCCGTCCCTTATCTCTCCCTTTCACCTCCCTTCCTTCTCCCTTTTGGCCTCTCTCTTCCTACTCTATTTTCCTCTCTCTTCTTCATTTCTTCTCTCCCTCCTTCTCCGCTCCCACGCCCTATTCCTTTCCCTTCGCTTTTTTTTTTTCCTCTCCACTCCCATCGTTCTTTAACACTTCCTCTGTCTCTGTCTCTCTCTTTTTCACCATTTTTCTTCTTTCCCCCTTCCACTCCTTCCTTTTCATTCCTCCTTTATTCCTTTCACTTTCCCCTCCTTCACCTATTCCTCTCCCTACTTCTCCTTCCTTTCAACCCTTTCCTCCTTTCCTTCTCTTCTTCCTTTCCCTTCCATTCCTCCTTTTCACCCCTTTTCCTCCTCCTTCAACTCTCCGCACCCTCCCTCCTTCGCCTCTTCCTCTCCCTTCTCTTGCTTCTTCCCCTTTCCTCCTCTCCTTCTCCCTACCCTCTCCCCTCCCTCCTTCACCTCTTCCCCTCCCTTCTACTCCTCCTTCCTCTCACCCCTTTCTTCCTCTCCTCCCCACCCTTTCCCTTCCACCCCTCCTTCCTTTGCACCCCCCACCCCACCCCCCGCCGAAGGATCCATCTCGTCCCGGCCATAAACAGCAGATTGAGAGTAACGACGACCTCAGCGGAAAACGTGATGAGAACATGAATACATTCGAGACTTTCCTTTTTTTTCCCAACCTTCGAGGTAATTCACGAAGAAGCGACCTCTTTCTCTTTTTTTTTTTTCTTTTTTTTTTTTCTTTTCGCTGTCATCTTTTTGTCTTCTTGTTCTGCCCTTTTTTTTTCGCTCTCCATTCTCTCTCTATCTATGGACATAAACCTCTATCTCCCCCTCATTCATCTATTTCTCAATCTATCGATCTATCTACCTATCTACTCACCTCCCTCCCCCTCCCCCTTCCTCTCTACACCCCTCCCCCCCCCCCCTCTTCTGCCCCTCAGTCTAACTTTCGCAAGAAACACTTGAAAATACCTCTTGCTTTGAAGACGCTGACACTATATAACACCAAAAACTCCGGATGCAGATAATCGCATAAAAAAAACAATAATAATTAATAATAATAACAATGATAATAATATTAAATATACATATAGAAGAAGACGAGATAATACGAAATGGCTCTTCACGGAGAAAAGAAAGGCCATAGTAATACAAGGTTAAATCCCCATCTTTAAAGAAAACAGAAACACAGAATCGAGACGAATTTGAAGCCCTTAGCCGCTCCATCTTCATCGCGGACATAGTTTGTGCTGGGGATGAGGGCTGGCGTGGGAGAGGAAAGGGGGAGAGAGGGAGAGAGGGAGAGAGGGAGAAGGGGGAGGGGGA
>NC_061836.1:16205190-16207690 GCF_019202785.1 Penaeus chinensis
TCCCAGAAGCTCTTAGCGGGTGGCAGGTGCGGCTCAGATTTTAAGGGGGGAGGGAGGGGGAGGGAGGGGGGAGGGAGGGCAGGGGGAAAGGGAGAGAGGAGGGTAAGGCGAATGAAGGGGAGGGGAGAAGGAGGAAAGGAGTCCGAGGGAGAGGAAAAAGGGGGAAAAAATGGAAGACGAGAGAGAGAGAGAGAAAGAGGGAAATATGAGAAAGTGAGAAACCAAAAACAACAAAAAAGCGAGAAAGTGAGAAACCAAAAAAAAAAAACAAAAAAAAACACGAGAAAGTGACAAACCAAAAGAATACAAGACCGAAACAAACACGAACAGAAAACGCCCACCAACTCCCCCAAATACAAGTCACGAATGCAATCCGCACCAAGAAATAACACGAGACAAAACAGACATTAAAACGGAAGCGCCAAGAAGCAAGAGCGGGGAAACAGAGCGAGGAATCGTGCCTTCACAGGGAGGTCTGGCGGAGGCACAAAGCCACAATGGTGTCACTGGCGGCGGCACACCATACATGCATCATTATCGCCGGCGACAAAGGCATCGCAACTACCACTCTCACTAGAAACGAAGAAGACGAAATATATCTACACATACATATACATACATATTTATAAATGTGTGTGTGTGTGTGTGTGTGTGTGTGTGTGTGTGTGTGTGTGTGTGTGTGTGTGTATTGTGTGTGTGTGTATTGTGAGCGTGTGCGTGCGTGTGTGTGTGTGTGCGTGCTTGCGTATGCTTTGAATAATTTAAAAGACTAACGGTGGGGTAACAAATGTGTGAAAAAATGATATGAACGGATATGCCCATAATGCTAACGATGATTCTCGTTATATAAGGACAAGTGATGTAAAGCGAGATATGATATTGCGTATTATAATATCACTAGCGACAATACCAATATTCAAGATGCTAATGGCAGGGATAATAAAAAACAAATCAATAATGAAAATGATGATGATAACAATAATAATGATTAATAATAATAATAATAATAATAATAATAATAATAATAATGACTATGAATAGCAATAACATTCTTTCACTAGAAACAGTAGAAACACTGCAGTTTCTTCCTCTGCCAATAATAATAACAATTCAGACAGTAACATCATGACAATAAACAGATCACTAATTACCATATAAAAATAAACGGACGTAATACGCCCACGTTCATTATATTCACCAACACAGTGATCATTAACATCATTCCGATATCATTTACATCCCCTCTGGTCGTCTTAATGAGCGGCATCACTACACAACATGGGCCGTTATCAACGCACAGCAAAGGCTTTCTGTCATCGAAGTCACACACACACACACACACACACACACACACACACACACACACACACACACACACACACACACACACACACACACACACACACACACACGCACACACACACACACACACATACACATACACACACACATACACACACACACACACACACACACATACACGCACGCGCGCGCGCACGCACGCACGCACACACGCAGGGAAAAGGAGAAAGAAAAGGGGGAAAGGAGAGGGAAGGGAGTGTCGTCGGCGCCTAAGCCAGGGGCTTCCTCCTCCTTCTGCCGCAGGGGCGCCGCTCGAATTCCCCGCGGGAGGAGGCGGAGGGGCGGCATCACAGAGCCGCCCCTTGTAATCTGCTTCGGCGATAAGACCTTCGTCTGCGAGTCTGCGCCGAGAGGGGAGGGAAAGGGGGGAGGGAAGGGCGGGGCACAGGGTAAGGAATAGTTAATGTTGTTCGGATTCAACGCCTTGGCCGCCGGTCCTTCCTTTGAGGGGGAGAAGAAGGGAGAAAGAATGAGATAAAACAAGGCGGGAGACAGGGGCTGAAGGCACAGCGCCTTTGAAAGTGCCGATAGCTTCCTTTTTTCGGGTCTGCTTTGCTTGTGCGGCGGCGGCGGCGGCGGGGGCGGCGGCGGCGGGATTGCGGGACAGAGGGCAGGAGGACAGACAATATTCCCCCCTCTCCCTCTCCCCCCTCCGCTTCCTCTCACCATTATCTCCAACTTCATAGTCACCTCTTTTTAACTGGCAAATTCTTGTCTTGTCTGTTTTGTGTCTAAGATTATGCGCTTATTTTCTTCCCCTTCTCCCCCCTTCTCTCCCGCTCCCCCTCCTTTTCCTCTCTTTCAGTCGACATTTTGACACTATAATTCTTTCTTGTCAGAACGTTCGCACTGAAACAAGCGCGTGAGATAAATATTAGACGAAAACGACGAAAAAAAAGACAAATGGAATGCGCAGAAAGTGACAGAAAACGGGGGAAACACGGGCGAAAACAGGACAAATTTGCGCCGCTAAATCACCCCGAAAAATGTGAAGATAAATGAACCATGGAACAATTAACGACATCGCTGAGGAACGTAAGAATGTTCAAAAATAAGATGGAAGGGAAAGAAGAGAAAGTAAGAAGAGAGAAAAGGCGCTGTGAGTATACCGTGAATCCGCATGGGTGAATTCACGAAC
>NC_061836.1:16210190-16212690 GCF_019202785.1 Penaeus chinensis
GGAAGTAGGCAAGTAGAGAGAAAGGGAAGGGGAAGTAGAAACAAATAAAAGAGACAGACAGATAGAGCAGAGAGTGGAAGAAGTTACAGCTCTTCCCTGCGGGGCGGCGACACAGATGATACTGAAAGCAATAGTATCATTGTAAATAAGGAATAAGGAAAATACGACAACAGGATAAATGATGTGATAATTATATATATCTTAGAATAAAATATCCTTTCCCTAATGACTTTTTTCCCATCCCACAAGCTTTAACACATATATATCT
This sequence comes from Penaeus chinensis, assembly GCF_019202785.1. Lineage (NCBI taxonomy): Eukaryota > Metazoa > Arthropoda > Malacostraca > Decapoda > Penaeidae > Penaeus > Penaeus chinensis. Next base: position 16,210,459 of record NC_061836.1, read on the forward strand.
ACACAATATATATACAAATATTTTTTTTTTCTTTACTATAATTAATTATACTTATACCATCATCATAACGATATCATAATTTTAGATCAACTTGTTTTAAAAGTATAATGAACTTGCTATAATTGCTATTGTCTTCATCGGTGAATTTTTTTTTTTCTCTCTCTTATACCCTCTTGTTTAATTTTCTTTGTGCTTTTCCCCTCATTCCTCATTTTTTTCCCTTCTTCCCCTCCATTCTTCCTCATTTCTTTTTCCTTTCTTTCCTTCATTATGTTCTTATTTTCCTTCTTTTTTCCTGTTCCTTATTTTCTCTTTCTTCTTCATCTCTCCTTTTACGCTCTTCCTCATTTTCTCTCATACTTTTCCTACCTCTTTTATTTTCCTCTTCTGCAATTTATCCTATTCTCCTCTTCCTCATTTCCTTTTTCCTTTTCTTCTTTTCCCTTCTTCCCTAGTTTCTCTCTTTTCTTCCATTCTTTTCCCTTCTCCTTATTTTCTTCTTCTTTTTATCATATCCCCTCTATCTTATTTCCTCTTCCTTCTTCCTTTTCTCATTTCCCTCTCTTCCTTATCATCTCTCTATTTTACTTTTTTTTCCCTTCTCCGTATTTGTTTCTCATTTATATTCATTCTATTCTATTCTTACTTTTCTCTTCCTCCCAGTTCTCCATTACCCGTCTTCCTTATTTTCTTTCCTTCTCTCCTTTAATATCTCCCCCTTCGCATTTCCCTCTTCCCTCTTTCTCCTCCCTCTCTCTCTCCTCTTCTCCCTCTCCTACTACAACGCTTTATTCTTACCATCCATTCGCATTCTCTTTTTTTTTTTTTTCTTCTCCCCTTTTTTCTTTCTCTCTCTCCCTCTCTCCTTCTCCTATTGCAATGCCTTATTCTTATCCTCCTCCTCGTTCTCCTCCCCTTTTTTTCTTCTTTCCTCTTTCTTTCCCCTCTCTCCCTTTCTCCCTTTCTCCCTCCCCTTCATAAGCGCACGGAATCCGCCTTGCGCCCCCCTCCCCCCCCTTCCCTTTCCCCTGAGGCGACCATCAAGGGTTGCTGTTTGAATATACTTCAAGATTTAATTGAAAAATAAGAGAGCATTCCCTTCTCCAAAACACGATAATTGTGTATGATAAATTCCCGCCGGGGTGAGGGTAGGGGTGGGGGTGAGGGTGGTGGTGAGGGAGGAGGGTAGGGGGTGGGGGGTTTGCCTCGCTTCCCTTTCTGGCACTGATGGAAACTGTTGGCTCCTTCCGTCAACGTCGTCTTCACTATCATCACCTTTCTCCTCGTTCTTCCACCTCCCCGTTATCATCATTAATATCACCATTCTCCTCGTTCGTCTACCTCCCCATTATCATCACTATCACCACCATTCTCCTCGTTCTTCTACCTTCCCATTATCATCATTAATATCACCATTCTCCTCGTTCTTCTACCTCCCCATTACCATCACTATCACCACCATTCTCCTCGTTCTTCTACCTCCCCATTATCATCACTATCACCACCATTCTCCTCGTTCTTCTACCTTCCCATTATCATCATTAATATCACCATTCTCCTCGTTCTTCTACCTCCCCATTATCATCACTATCATCACCATTCTCCTCGTTCTTCTACCTTCCCATTATCATCATTAATATCACCATTCTCCTCGTTCTTCTACCTCCCCATTATCATCACTATCATCACCATTCTCCTCGTTCTTCTACCTCCCCATTACCATCACTATCACCACCATTCTCCTCGTTCTTCTACCTTCCCATTATCATCATTAATATCACCATTCTCCTCGTTCTTCTACCTCCCCATTATCATCACTATCACCACCATTCTCCTCGTTCTTCTACCTCCCCATTATCATCACTATCACCACCATTCTCCTCGTTCTTCTACCTCCCCATTATCATCACTATCACCACCATTCTCCTCGTTCTTCTACCTCCCCATTACCATCACTATCATCCCTATTCTCCTCGTTCTTCTACCTCCCCACTATCATCACTTTTCTCCTCTTTCCTCTATCTCCCTACCAACATTGATGCCTATGACGTCAACATGTATTTGTCTGAAGAAAAAAATTCAATGCTACACATGTTCTTACAGAGGACTGCATATAGACCAACAGACACACACACGCTCATGAATACGCACATACACAGACCCACTCACACGCACATGTCTCATCTTCATTCAAATGACAATAAACGAAATTCAAACCGACGTATTGTTGCA
>NC_061836.1:16222690-16227690 GCF_019202785.1 Penaeus chinensis
GCTCTGAATAAGGCGTCTTTTAAATTGCTTTTTACTCGAATACAAGTGAGAGAGAGAGGGTAAGAGGAGGAAGGTGAGGAAGAAAGGGAGCGAAAGATAGGGAGGGAGGGAGGGAGGGAGGGAGAGAGGGAGGGAGAGAGAGGGAGGGAGAGAGAGAGAGAGAGAGAGAGAGAGAGGGGAGGGAGAGAGTGGGGAGGAAGAGGAGAAGGGAGAGGGAGAGGGAGAGGGAGAGGGAGAGGGAGATGGGTGGGAGGGAGGAAATAGGGAAAGCGGAGAGAGAAAGGAGAAAGAGAGAGAGAGAGAGAGAGAGAGAGAGAGAGAGAGAGAGAGAGAGAGAGAGAGAGAGAGAGAGAGAGAGAGAGAGAGAGAGAGAGAGAGAGAGAGAGAGAGAGGGAGAGAGAGAGAGAGAAACGCCCCCCCACCCACCTCCCTCTCCCCAGCTAAAAGATATGCATATAAATTTCACCCTCTTGTCTCATGATTCTCTCTCGTTATTGGTGACTGCCTCGTCCTCCCCACCCCTTCCCCTGCCCCCTTCTCCCCTACTCCCTGTGCCCGTCCGTCTAGCACAGGGAGTAGGGGCAACGGGGCCACGTGTGCGACCCATCTCTCACGCAGATCGTGAGTCTCACGGCCCGAGACTCATTTGTCAGCTTCTGTGAGGCCACCTACGTCACCTGCCAGGAGCTAAGAGGGGAAAGGAGGGGAGAGGGGAAGGGAGGGGAGAGGGGAAGAGAGGGGAGAGGGGAAGGAAGGGGAGAGGGGAAGGAGGGGAGGAAGAGGGGAGGGAGGGTAGAGGAAGAAGGGGAAAACGAGGAGGTGGACGAGGATGAAGAGGAAGAGGAGGAGGGCGGAGAGGAGGAAGAGGAGGAGGGCGGAGAGAGGGGAAAGATAGAAATAGTGGCTGGGAGGGGAGAGGAGAGGGGGAGGGGGAGGGAAAGGAGGGAAGGGCCTCAGTGTCAAAGCTTATTGTCAAACGGGCCCTTGCTGTGTGTGGTATGGTTGGCCGGCTGCCTTTGTGCGGCCAAGTGTGTGTACAAGACCTCTCTCTCTCTCTCTCTCTCTCTCTCTCTCTCTCTCTCTCTCTCTCTCTCTCTCTCTCTCTCTCTCTCTCTCTCTCTCTCTCTCTCACTCTCTCTCTCTCTCTCTCTCTTACTCTCTCTCTGAATGAGATAGACAGACAGATATATATTTATGGATATATATATGTATATATACATATATACATTCATGTGCATATATACATATATACATCCATGTACATATACATATATAAATGTATACATATGTATTTATGCATGTGTGTGTATTTGTGTGCGGGGTATTTGTTTTGCGCTTTTGTGCGTGTGTGCGTACATGTTCGTGTACGCACGCGTGCGTTTTCATTCCCACACGTGTGCGTGTACGCGCGCGTGTATAAATAACACGGTTGGATGGATACATGTTTGTGTTTCTGTTTAAAGTGGCCGCGTGTTTGTACGTGAATGACGGGCGGCTTGCCGGCAGTTGTCATGGAAGCGAGTCGCCTGGTCTGTCTGTCAGTCTGTCTGTCGGCCTGTGAAGCATGAGGGCAGAAATACTTGATTATATCAGTGCTGGTAACACAACATACAAGGTCCGAGATCACTGCTGTAAACTGAATGAGTGATATATATATATATATATATATATATATACATATACACATATATATACACACACACATATACACACATACATACATATACACACAAACGCACACATATGCACGCACGCACGCGCAGACACAACCCCCCCCACCACCCCCCACACACACACAGAGGTTTATATGATTCCATTTGTTACAATGGATATTCTTGGTGTGACATACTGTCTGTTTCATTTTGCTTCTAAGTTATCCCCTGTGTGCAAGGAATGACCGGGGTTACCACCATCCATTGGCGGCGAGGGATTTGAACGCAGGTCAGCAAGATCGCTAGACGAGAACGCTGCACCACACAGCACAGAGAGAGAGAGAGAGGGAGAGGGAGAGCGGGACAGAGAGAGAGAGAGAGAGGGAGAGGGAGAGAGGGACTAGTGCTAAACATTGTCAAGGAATAAGACACAGAAAGACGACGGCAAAGGACCACGCAAACAAAAAACAAAAAGCAAAAAACAAAAAACAAAAACAAAAAACAAAAAAACAAAAAGCAAATCCATCCCAAAAAAACCCACTTAAAACAAACAAACAAACAAACAAACAAACAGAGCAAACAACAAAAAACAACAAAAGCCTAACTACAATTCATCCACCAATGTTCACGAACCTTAAACATGTCTATCAAGAGATCGATCGATACATCATCACACACGAATGCATCGACGACTGGCCTGTCAATCTCGTCAACTTCGACTCCTCTTCTCCTCTTCTCCTCTTCTCCTCTCCCCCCTCCCTCCCTCTCTTTTTCCTTTTTTCTCTCTTTCTCTTCTTTATTCGTGTTCTCCCTTCGTTCATTTCTTTCTTTCTTCTCTATTCGTGTTCTTTCTTCTTTCTTCTTTCTCTCTCTCTTTCTGTCTGTCTGTCTGTCTGTCTGTCTGTCTGTCTGTCTGTCTGTCTGTCTGTCTGTCTGTCTCTCTCTCTCTCTCTCACCCTCCCCTTCCCTAACCCCCGTCATCCTTTCCTATCCCTTCAGATTCCCACACTCCCCCTCTATTCTCCTACTAACCCCCACTCCCCTTTCCCTCCCCTTAACCCTTCAACCCTCCTTTTCCTTCCTCCTGCCCCTCCGTTCCCTATTTCCTACCCCCCAACTCACCCGTTTCCCTCTCCATCTCCTTCTCCCTCTCCCCTCCCCTCTCCTCCACTTCACTCCCAACCACCCTATGACCCCACACGTTTCCCCTCCCTCTCCCTCTCCCTTCCCTCTCCTCCTCTCTCCCTCTCCCTTCCCCTCCCCTTTCTCTTCTCTCCCTCTCCCTTCCCTTCCCCTTCCTCCTCCCTCCCTCTCCCTTCCCCTTCCTCCTCCCTCCCTCTCCCTTCCCTTCCCCTTCCTCCTCCTCTCCCTCTCCCTTCCCCTCCTCCTCCTCCCTCTCCTTCCTCCCCTCCTCTTCCTCCTCTCTCCCTCTCCCTTCCCCTCCCCATCCTCCTCCCTCCCTCTCCCTCTCCCTCCCCTTCCTCCTCCCTCCCTCTCCCTTCCCCTCCACTTCCTCCCCTCTCCCTCTCCCCAGATCTAAGCCAACAGAAGGGGTCGCTGTTGTCCTCCCTGTTTGCAGTGGATGGCGGCGGAGTTTGCTCGGCTTAGCGCCCCTGTTCGGCTCTCGAGGTCCTCCTCCCGCGGCCCCCGTCTGCCTGGACGCGGCGCGGTGGCATTTCGGTGTTTGTCTGTCTGTCTCTTGTTTCTGTTTCTGTAGTTGGTCACTCTTGCTCTCTTGCTCCCTTGCTCTCTCACTCTCACTCTCACTCTCTCTCTCTCTCTCTCTCTCTCTCTCTCTCTCTTTCCATCCTCTTCTCTCTCTCTCTCAATTCCTTTCTTTTTCTCTACCCTATCCACCTGCTTCCCCCCCCCCCCCATCCGCCACGTTCCCGGGGGCTTCCTCATTATCCCACTACATGTTTTCTCTGCCCCCTCCCCCCCTCCCAGCGTCTGTTGCCTCTGCCCGTGTTCAGAAGAGTTTTATGGTTACTTTCCCTCTCCCTTCTGACTTTTTTGTTTCTCTTTATCTGCCGCCTCCTCTCTCCTTCTCTCTCTCTCTCTCTCTCTCTCTCTCTCTCTCTCTCTCTCTCTCTCTCTCTCTCTCTCTCTCTCTCTCTCTCTCTCTCTCTCTCTCTCTCTCTCTCTCTCTCTCTCTCTCTCTCTCTCATTTTTTTAATTTAATCTTTCTATCTTTCACATTCATTCTCATTTCCTGCTTAATCTTCTATATTTCGTGCACATTACTCCATTTACTTAAACATATTTCTATTTTCAAAAAATCTTTAAATTATTTTCATCGTCCTTAATACAATAACCAATGTAAAATTTATCAACTAATTCCAAAATTGACAACATCAATATCAACGGAACCAATCTACTTCACGTTTCGCGGGCGCGGGCGGCAGGTGACAGGACCCGGTCAACCTACGACAGCTTAAATAATCTATAAATCAAGTAATGATTCCCGAAAAGCCAAAGAGAGAACGCTAAGAATAAGAAGGACTCTGAGGGTGAGAGGGAGACGACATGATACGAGGTAAATAAGTGAAGCTAAGTAAACGTAAATAACAATGCAATGAATTTGAGTATAAACAGACACATGCATACACACACACACACACACACACACACACACACACACACACACACACGCACATACAGACACACACACACACACACATACACACACGCGCGCAAACAAGAGCCCATCACTCTGCGCCGGAGTCCAGCCTCCCTTCGCTCCACCGTCCATCTCATTCGTCAGGTATTCGTGCCTCACAATACGTGACGACTGACACGAGGGAGGGAGAAGGGAGGGAGAGGAAATGAGGCAGGTAAATGGGGAAGAAGGAAATAGGGGAAAAGGTAAGGGAATAGGGAAATGGGGAAAAGGGGGGTAAGGAGAAGGAGGGGGGAGAATTGCATGAAGAAGAAAGGAAGAGGACGAGGAAGAGGAAGGAAAGCAGGCGACGATAGAGGACAGGACAGGTGAAGAAGATGGAAAATAAACATCCGTGTAAGAAGAGGAAGAGGAAGAGGAAGAGAAATAGAAAGAGGAAATGAGAAAATTCCATACCCAGTCCACATAAGACCCCTCTATCCCTCCCCCTTCCCCTCCCACCTCCCTTTCTTCGCTCTCCTCTTCCCCTCCATTTCTTCACTCTCCCCTCTCCTCCTCTCCCCTCCCTTTCTTCGCTCTCCCCTTCCCCTCCCCTCCCCTCCCTTCCCTTTCCTCGCTCTCCCTTCCCCTCCCCTCCCTTTCTTCACTCTCCCTTCCCCTCCCCTCCCTTTCTTCGCTCTCCCCTTCCCCTCCCCTCCCTTTCTTCGCTCTTCCCTTCTCCTCTCCTT
>NC_061836.1:16235190-16237690 GCF_019202785.1 Penaeus chinensis
AGGAAAGGGAAGGGGCGAGTCTGCATCATTCTCCTCCATTTTCTTTGTGCCTCTCTCTCTCTCTTCTCTCTCTCTCTCTTTCTCTCCTCTCTTCTCTCTCTCTCTCTCTCTCTCTCTCCTCTCTCTCACCCTCTCTCTCTCCCCCCCTTCCTCTCTCCTCCTCTTCTCTCTCATCTCTCTCTCTCTCACTCTCCCTCCGCTCCCTTTCTTCTCTCTCTCCTTCTCTCCTTCCTCTCTTCTTCTCTTTCTCCTCTCTATCTTCTCTCCTTTCTCTTCTCTCTTCTCTCTCTTTCTCCTCTCTCTCTCTCTCGCCTGTCTCCCTCACTCCTCTCTCTCTCTCTCTTTTTTTTTCCCCTCTCTCTCTCTTCTCACCTCTCTTCTCCTCTCTCCTCTCATCCTCTCTCTCTCTCTCTCTCCTCCTCTCACTCTCCTCCTTCTTCATCTTCCCCCCCTCCTCTCTCTCTCTCTCTCTCTCTTTTGCTCCTCTCCTCTCCTCCCTTTTTTTTTTCTCTCTCTCTTCTTCTCTCTCTTCTCTCTCTCTCTCTTCTCTCTCTCTCTCTTTTCTCTCTCTCTCCCTCCCTTTTCTCTCTCTCTCTCCTCTTCTCTCTCTCTTCCCCCCCTCTCCCCTCTCTCTCCTCTCTCTTTTCTCTCTCTCACTCTTCTCCTCTCCTTCTCTCTCTCCCTCCTCTATCTTCTCTCTATCTTCTCTCTTTCTTCTCTCACTCTCTCTCTCTCCTCTCCTTTCTCCTCTCTCGCTCTCTTTTCTCTCTCTCTCGTCTCTTTCTCTTCTCTCTCCCCCCCCCCTCTCTCTTCCCCTTCTCTTCTCTCCTCCTCCCCTCTCTCTCTTTATCTCTATGTCTCCTCCTCTCTCTCTCCCTTCCTCCTCCCATCTCCTCTATCTCTCTTCACTCTCTCTCTCTCTCTCCTTCTCTCTCTCTCTCTCTCTCTCTTTTTCTCTCTCTCTCTCTCTTTTTTCTCTCTCTCTCCCCTCTCTCTCTCTCTCCCTCTCCTCTCTCTTTTTCTCTCTCTCCTTCTCTTCTCTCTCTCTCTCTCCCCTCTCTCTCTCTCTCTCTCTATCTTCTCTCTCTCTCTCTCTCTCTCTCTCTGCTCCTCTTTCTGACTCTACCATTTCTTTCTACTTTCTTCTTTTTCTAATCTCTCTGATTATCTGAGATAGAGATAGAGACAGATTAATAAATAAATAGACAGAGATAGTGACAGAGAGAGAGAGAGAGAGAGAGAGAGAGAGAGAGAGAGAGAGAGAGAGAGAGAGAGAGAGAGAGAGAGAGAGAGAGAGAGAGAGAGAGAGAGAGAGAGAGAGAGAGAGAGAGAGAGAGAGAGAGAGAGAGAGAGAGAGAGAGAGAGAGAGAGAGAGGGGGGGGGAGATAAAACCAAAGAACAATAAAAAGAAACAATCAGAGAAACACAACAAAAGCCTAAATTCATCAGCGCCTAGGCCTAGACACGCTTCCCCGGCTGCACACAAGCACAACCCACATCCATCCTTAATGCCGACGATCCCATAAGTTTCCTTCGGCAACCTCGACCATCCGGCTAAAACGCTTCCTTCCCCAAAAGAGCCGGTAATTGAGCGTGGGAAAATGACACTTTCGTCGGGCGATGGTGGAGTGCGGGGGGGGGGGGGAGGAAGGAGGAAGGCAGGGGGGTAATTACCGTTTAATTATGTTACAACTGTGCTAATTAATGCGGAAATTGGCGGTTCCTTCATTAGAGTCGGGTCTTGATGACTTTTTAGAGATTTTGGAAAGCGGAAATGCGGGTTTTAAGTGGAAGAGAAAAGAGAGAAAATATGTATGGGGGAAAATGGGGAAGAAGATCGGGGAAAAGGAAGGAGAAGCGAAGAAAGGAGGAGGAGTAAAAAGCCAGAGAAGGAGGAGAAGGAGGAAGAACAAAAAAGGGAAAATATTGTGATGGAAATAAAAAAATCGACTAGAAAGCCGAAGAGAGAGAAATAACGCGCGAATGAAGAAGACAAGAAATGTGATGAAAGGCATGAAGAGAAAGAATTGGAAGAATAATGAAAATGCGACGAAGAAAAGAACCTAGAGATAGCAAGAAAATATAGACTAAATAACAACAAAACACATTGACCAGACAAAATGAATAAAGTAGAAAAGAAAGAGAAAAAGAAAACTGAGGGTCACTCTAAGATATTACCAGCATAGACAAAACACACTGCCAACTCTTAACAAAGGAAATTATCCGTAACTCTAAATTACACTTGATCATTATAAAAATCATCCAACAATATTTACGAAGCGTGTCTAGAAAAATATGTTGATCAACAGAATAAAGGAAAATACAGCACAAAATGACATCAAAATAAAACTGATGAATGGAAGTCCTCCCACGCGAGCAAAGTGCGCAAACAACGTATGTGCGTGAGGGGCCCAGATTACTCAATCCTCTCAAAACACACAGTTTTATCAAAACACACAATTCGCACAAAAAAAAAAAAAAAAGGAGAGAGCAAAAAAAA
>NC_061836.1:16250190-16252690 GCF_019202785.1 Penaeus chinensis
TGGGCAACGGACGCTCGCTGGAGGCACAGCTTGGTGAGTGTGCAGGTGGGCGTTTGGGTGTGTGTGTGTGTGTGTGTGTGTGTGTGTGTGTGTGTGTGTGTGTGTGTGTGTGTGTGTGTGTGTGTGTGTGTGTGTGTGTGAGTAAGCCGATGTTCACATATTTTATTTCTTCATACGAACACACACCCTCCCGTAAGCCGTGCGCTCCAGTCGACGTTCGCACCCCCCCCCCCCTCCCGCCGGTCGCGTCGAGCCAACCCTCGGCCCCGACAGCTTCTTCCGAAGGTAAACGCGTTCCCTGTCGGGGTCGTCTTCCTTGTGTCGCCTAAGTGTATTCTCGATCGCTTTGCGTTCAGACCTCGCGATGGAAGCCAAGTTTACGTCGAAACCCGCGCGAATTTCATCAGCGTAAAATGTTAGTGTAGAAGCCCTGGGTCATCTAAATTCACCCTCAGCTAGACAGAAAAAAGAAGAAAAAGAACGAAGCATATAAAACCAAACAAGATGATACTATAAGGGAAAAAAAAAGACACAATCATGAAAAAACTGACATAAATTTCTAATGAAGAGTTACTCACCGAACCAGCTAACCAACGACCTCGTTTAAATGCCAGCCATACTCACCTGAGGGGAAAGTGAAAAAACAGCATTAGTATTAAGCTTTAAAAAAAACAAAAACAAATAGATGAATAAAGTACACATTAAACGCGAAAAAATATTCGTCCTTACCTGTCCTGATATACTTATTATACCTCCGCTTAGTCCCAAGATGATATACCTACTTAGCCTCTTCTCTCCCCCCTCTCCTTCCAGAACGATATACCCCTCCCCCACGGCGATACCCTAGCCCTTACCTCAATCTCCCCCCCCCCCTAAGGTGATATACCTCCTGCGAAACCCTCAAGAACGCATACCCCTATTTCCTCCCTCTCCTCCTAAGACGATATACGATATACCTCCTACCCTTTCCCCCGGAGATAATCAAAGGTACTACCCCGCGCCTCCTGCCAACACGGTATACTTCCGACCTCTCCCCCTCAATACCCCCTACCTCCTCTTCCCCAAGACTACAGTCCACTCCCCTACCTCTTGCCTAAGACATCCCCCCCCGCCCTCCTTCTTCCCCCTCGTGCAAGCCGACAGCCCTTCCCCACCCATCCCCTCCTCTCCCTCATCCCATCCCTACCCTCTACCCTACCCTTCCCTCCTCTCCCTTACCCACCCTCCCCTTCCCCTTCCCCTCCTCAATCCCTTCCCCACCCTCTACCCTACCTTTCCCTCATCCCTCTTCCATACCCCTTCCCCAACCCATCCTCACCCTCTACCCTACCCTTCCTTCCTCCCCCTTCCCAACCCCACCCTCTCCTCTCCCACCGATCCCCACCTACCTTTCCCTTCTCCCTCTTCCCTATCCCACCCCTACATTCTACCCTACCCCTCTACCCCCCTCCCCCTCTACCCACGTGCATGGAAGGCGGCCGGGAGCGTGCATGTCCGTCTCCCGCACAGCCTGGGCGCGCTATGCCTCACCGGCGGCAGTCCGTCTTTACGCTCGACTGCATATCAATGTCATTAGATGCTTATAAGAAACCGAGAAAGCCTCCATTCCCGTTGTAAAAGTTTTGGGTTGTATTAGCAAGTTGGGAAATACCAGTTTTTTTTTGTTTTGTGTGGGTAGGTGCGCGTGTGTGCGTTCGCTAAGTTCTGTTCTGTGTTTCGCCTTTTTTTTTCATCTCTCTATTTCTGTCTGTCTGTTTCTCTCTCTCTCTCTCTCTCTCTCTCTCTCTCTCTCTCTCTCTCTCTCTCTCTCTCTCTCTCTCTCTCTCTCTCTCTCTCTCTCTCTCTTTCTCTCTTTCTATCTCTCCCTCTCTCCCTCGTTCTTTCTCTCTCTCCATCGCTCCCTCCCTCGTTCTCTCTCTCTCCTCTCTCCCTCGTTCTCTCTCTCTCTCCCTCGTTTCTCTCTCTCTCTCCATCGTTCCCTCCCTCGTTCGTTCTCTCTCTCTCTCTCTCTCTCTCTCTCTCTCTCTCTCTCTCTCTCTCTCTCTCTCTCTCTCTCTCTCTCTCTCTCTCTCTCTCTCTTTCCATTGCTCCCTCCCTCGTTCTCGTTCTCGTTCTCTCTCTCTCTTTCTTTCTCTCTCTCTCTCTCTCTCTCTCTCTTTCCATTGCTCCCTCCCTCGTTCTCGTTCTCGTTCTCTCTCTCTCTCTCTCTCTCTCTCTCTCTCTCTCTCTCTCTCTCTCTCTCTCTCTCTCTCTCTCTCTCTCTCTCTCTCTCTCTCTCTCTCTAGCTCTCCCGCTGTGTGTGTGTGTGTGAATATGAGTGTGAGTGTGTGTGTGTGTGTGTGTGTGTGTGTGTGTGTGTGTGTGTGTGTGTGTGTGTGTGTGTGTGTGTGTGTGTGTGCGTGTGTGTGTTTCCCTGCTCTCTTTTTATTCCCCCACTGCCCGAGGATATAATAACTGTGATGGGTCATGTGTGAAGCCGCGGGAGAGATGAAGAGAAAAC
>NC_061836.1:16260190-16262563 GCF_019202785.1 Penaeus chinensis
GTCAAGCCTCATGTTAAATCCAACCCACTCCATTGAAAAATTACCCAAAACACGGGGACATAAAGACACACCCGGAACGTATAAAAACAACCCATAAAAAAACACTATAAAATCCTAAATTCCACCGAGAGTAATTTTGACCCAGCGGACCATGCATCGCGGCTGAGCAAAAGATGGCGGGCACAGGGAGTGGGGTAAATAAACTCCCGCATCAACGCAAACAGGAAAATAACCGACGCCCCTTGACATAAGTGTTAGTTTAACCGACCAGCGCGGTGGGCCAGAGTGGCGTGGAGAGAGAGAGAGAGAGAGAGAGAGAGAGAGAGAGAGAGAGAGAGAGAGAGAGAGAGAGGGAGAGAGAGAGAGAGAGAGAGAGAGAGCGAGAGCGAGCGAGAGAGAGAAACGTATTTAAATCTTTTGCTTTGTTGATCTTCCCTCTGTGTTTGTCTGGACTGGGTTTACACGGACAACTTTTTTTTTTTTTTTTTTTTTTTTCTTTTTTGCAATCAAATATTTCAATCAAACCCTGAAGTATTTGATCGACTCTCTCTCTAGGGGATCTTGATTGTGTTTGACCAATGTTGCAAATCGCAGTTGCAAAGCCCATCAGGAATACATGCTTGTCACACAAACCTTTGACCATAAAATTGTAAAAGAAGATAAACTAAATATTCAGTTAAATTTAAAAAAAAAAAATGTTTTAGACGGTTTTCTGGCATTAATAAAACGTCAATTGCACATCAAACAGTTGATGAAGGGGGGGGGGGGAGTATGAGGGGACAAATAATAATAATAATAATAATAATAATAATAATAATTATGATAATAATAATAATATTAATAATAACGTAAGGAGAAACGCAAAAACATAATTAAAAGCTCCTTTACATGGAAAAATAAGCTAAAGATAAACAAATAAATCAGAATAACAATGGAAATGATGAATGTTGATGATGATAATAACAATGACAACAATAAAGATAATAATAATTACATCAACAACAACAAAAACAAAGTAATAACAATAATAACACCAATAGTATCATTAACAACATTAAGAGGACGTGACCGTTGGAATAAATATAAAAAGTCATCGCAATATTACAATTAAAAACAAAAATTCCACACGAACGCATACAAATCACAAGCTTCAAATATTCGCATGTTTTTCCCCTGTAAGCTGATAATAAATAAGTAAAAGGAAATGATTACACTAATAATTACAGTAGCAGCTGAAGCTCAACAATAATAATAATAATAATAATAATAATAATAATAATAATAAGCAATACAATGAAAGTTATAATAACAATAACAATACAACAACAATAATGATGATGATGATGATGATGATGATGATAATGATAAAAATAACAACAACAATGATATGATAATCAAAATACCAGTAACAATAATGAAATTTACGAAATAAATATGTACATATGTATTTTGCACAAAGAAAGAAATTAATATATGAATAAGACACGAGTCAGAGAGAGAGAGAGAGAGAGAGAGAGAGAGAGAGAGAGAGAGAGAGAGAGAGAGAGAGAGAGAGAGAGAGAGAGAGAGAGAGAGAGAGAGAGAGAGAGAGAGAGAGAGAGAGAGAGAGAGAGAGAGAGAGAGAGAGAGAGAGAGAGAGAGAGAGAGAGAGAGAGAGAGAGAGAGGGAGAGAGAGAGCGTACCAATGTGCAAGACATCTTCGCGGGCTCCCCTCGATAGACTACGACTCCGCAAGCGATAAGACCCCCCCCCCCCCACCCCACCTCCGTCTGACCGGATCTCCGTTCCTCCTTCGCCGTCAGGAGCTCGAGGGCGGAGGATGAGGAGATAAAGCCCCTTTCTCTTTCTCTCTTTCTCTCGAACTGCCTCAGTATGACTCTGTATGTCTGCACGTCTGTTGGTCTTGGCCTGCCTCTCCGTGTCTGTCTGTCTGTGTTAGTCCCTTCTGCCTCTGTGTCTCTCTTACTCTGCCTCTCTGTCCCTGTCTGTCAGTGTCTGTTCCTGCCTCCCTGCTTCCCTGCTTCCCTCCCTCCCTCATTCATTCCATCCCTCCCTCTCAATTAACTTGTAAATGTCGAAGTATCTCTCTCTCTCTCTCTCTCTCTCCTCTCTCTCTCTTCTCTCTCTCTCTCTCTCTCTCTCTCTCTCTCTCTCTCACGTTTCCTGGTCTGTCGTGTTCTGGCGCTCTGCTCTTCGTTCCGTTGCTTTAAGTGGGTGGTTTGTTCAAGAAGGGGGGGGGGGGGAGAAAAGGATGGGAGGGGGGAGAGAAGGGAGAAATGGAGGAGGAGGGGGGGGGAGGGAAAGGGAGAAAAGAGGGGAGGCGGGGAGGGAAGGGGAGGGAAGGGTGAAAAGAAGGGGGTGGGGAGGGAAGGG
>NC_061836.1:16262663-16265163 GCF_019202785.1 Penaeus chinensis
CTCCCTTGTAATGTGCGAGGGTTTACTACTTTGAATGCGCGTCTCTAAGTATGGGGAGCGGAGATAGGGGGAGTGTATGTGCGGGTATGTATACTTGCATGTGTGTGTAACACATCTTGTACACACAAATGAGATACACCGTGTCTCCGTGTCCATTTCCCCGTACACCTACCCACGACACGTAAACCGACACCCTCCCAGCCTCCATCCCTTCCCCCCCCCCCACCCCCCCCCCCTCTCCTCAAGTGCAGAGGAAGCAACCGGCCAGCCTGCCTTGACGCGAAAGGAAACGCATAAAACCCATTTCGCCGACGAGGAGTTATACCGCGAACATTCTCGCCCTAACTGTATCAGGTCCCCGAAGCTATTTATACGACCGCTTTTGACCCCGCGATTAGATCGGAGACTGACACGCGGACACGTGTCATTCACGCGACCGAAATTAACTCGCCGATCGGAAGGGGGGAGAGGAAATGTGGGACGGGGAGGGGAAGAGGGAGGAAACATGGGATGGGGAAGGAATTTTGGGGTGGGAAGGGGAAGGGAGAGGGGAGGAAACGAGGGATGGAGAGAGGAAGAGGGAGCGAAAGGGAGAGGAAACATGGGATGAGGAAGTGAGAGAGAGGGAAGGGGAAGGAATTATTAGATGGGAAAGGGGAAGAGAGAAGGAAGGGGAAGGGACGGAAACGTGGGTTTGGGGAGGGGGCGAGGGTACGGGAAGGGGGAGAGGAAGGGGAGGTCTGCTGCCACCTCCCTCCCCTCTCTCGCTAGATCAATGGCACGATCCAATCCGTCTTTCTCGGTGGCTTATGGTTTGTTAGTGTCGGCTGGACGCTGGGCTTGAGTTACACCTGTTGTGGACGGAGATGCGGATGGAAATGGAGATGGATGACATCGGTGGACGGGGGGTGGAGGAGGAGGAGGAGGAGGAGGAGGGGGAGGAGGAGGAGGAGGAGGAGGGGGAGGAGGAGGGAAGAGGTAAGGGATAGAATAGAATAAAGAGATAGAAGGAAAAGGAGAGGAAGCAAGAGAGGGAGGCGGAGAGTATGATAAACTGAACGAGTAGGAGAAGAAAATAGAGGGATACATTAATAGATGCAAGAGGAATAGCGAGAAAGAGAGAGAAATAGAAAGAAAAAGAGAGAAACAGAGGCTGAAACTTTCAACACATAACCATCTCAAAAATGGGAAAAACTAAACAAAACATGAAGTATATATCGACCCAGCTGAAAAATAAATAAATACATAAATCCATTGAAAGAAAAAATATAAATATACAAACCAAGACCCAACCAGCACTAACCCTCGCAAAAAAGAACAACTAAAATCCGAGAGCGCCGGCAGCCGCGCAAGAAAGGGAGCGCTCACGCCGAGCGAAGGGCGGACGCCTTTCGCTACAAGCTGCCACGTCTTTGTGTGTTGTAAATATGATAAGGAGAGCGCGGGATGCTTCACTCATTCTGTCGGTGCGCCGGGTCAGACACACACACACACACATGCCCGGGTGGCTGTGGCTGCGGGGGCGTGTTTGTATGTGTGGGTACATGTAAACATACATACATACACACACACATGCCTGCGTATGTATGTATGTATGTATGTATGTATGTATGTATGTATGTATGTGTATATATATGCATGTATGTATGTATGTATGTATGTATGTATGTATGTATGTATGCATGTATATATGTGTATGTATAAGTATGTGTATGTGTATGTGTATGTATGTATATATATACATACATACACACACACATCCACACACACATATATGTATATGTATATGTATTTATATGTATATTTACACACACACACACACACACACACTCGAGATAGTGGGAACTGCAGCAGCCGATGCATCAGTGGCTCCGACATCAGTAGAAGTGTAGCCTCTCCCTTAGCGGAGATTATCTCAACTCCTTCGCCCTTACAGCCACACTCTCAGCCTCCTGTGTTTCTTCTTCTTCTCCCTTTCCTCTTCTTTCTTCTTGCGTCTTATGTCGGTCTACCCCATCCATCCTCAAATATATATTAGATATCAGTACACTTCTCCATCTCTCCTGTTATCTTGTTCTCTTTCTCTCCCTATTCGCCTCCGTTCTCCCTTTCCTCCCTCCCTCCCATTTCCTTTCTCCCATTCCTCCCTCCCCCCACTTCCCTTTCCTCCTGCCATCCCACCCTCCACTTCCTTCTCTCTCTTCTCTTCCCTCCTTCGCTCCTTTCCTCCTTCCCTCCCTGCCACCCTTTTTCACTCTCGTTCTCTCTTCCTCCTCCCTTTCCCGATTCCCCCCTGCCCCCTCCCCCCCTTTTAAAATCCCACTGACCCCCCATCTCCCCCCCCCCCCATTCCAGACCTTTTGTTCTCCTTCCCACGCAACAAAGACTGACCCTATTTGACCTACTTCCCCGCCCCCCCCCCTTCCCCCCCTCCCTCAAGGGTTTTACGCCGCCCGTGCAGGCCTCTCCAGGTCAACCTTGAACATATCCAAGACTCGAG
>NC_061836.1:16270163-16272663 GCF_019202785.1 Penaeus chinensis
CCAATTTACCTCCTGTTCCCCCCCTCCCCCTCCTCCACCCTCCCCCCTCCTCCGCCCTCCCCCTCCTCAATGAGTGCCAGTTATCCATTATCGACACCCCTTTCTTCTTCTTCTTCTTCTTCTTCTTCTTCTTCTTCTTCTTCTTCTTCTTCTTCTTCTTCTTCTTCTTCTTCTTCTTCTTCGTCCTTTTAACCTTCCTCTTCCTTGTTCTTGTTCTTTTTTTCTTCTGAGATAAAGAAAAAGGAGGGTGGAAGATAAAAGAAAAAAGAAGGAGGAGAGGGGAGGAAGGAAGTGAAGGAAGAAGGAGGAGAGGGGAAGGAGGGACACAAGAAAGAGTGAAAAGAGGGGAGGGAAGGAGTGAAGAAGGAGGAGCTTCTTCTCCTTCTTCAGGGAGGAGGAGAGAAAGAGTGAGAAGAGGAGAGGAAAGGCCACAAGAATGAGGGGAGGAAGGGACACGAGAAAGAGGGGAGAGAGTGGGAAGGGAGAGCGTGAAGAAAGAGGGAGGAGAGAGAGAGAAAAGAGGAAGAAAAAGGTGCATTAGACAGAGGGAAGAAAGAGGAAGGTAAGAAGTGGGAGGGAGGATTGGAAGAGGGACCAGGTAGGGGTGGAAGGAGGAGGGGGAGGAGGGGGGATAGGGGGAGGAGGGAGCAAGTGAGTGAGACGGTATTTTGGCCTCTCCTTTCATAGGCGGGAGGAGGGGGGGGGGTGGCAGAAGGAAGGGGTAGGTTATGCAAATGCCACCGTCATCTTATCATTTGTTACGTTATGCCATCGAAAGGCGAACAATAATGACACCTTCAATATATCATTCTCTGAAGCCTTCTTTACCATAATAAGAATCTAGCATATTGTTCGAACAAAAAATCATGTATTAATATAAACGATGGAATGAAATAAGTCAAAAGAAAAAAATACAAAAAAGAAAAGAAAAAAAGAAAACGAAATATCGCAAACAAAAAAATTAACAAGCACAAGAACCAAAATAGAAATGAAGGAAAACCTTATAGGAAAACCCTTGTTGTAATGTGCTCCCTTCCAATCAGACTCGCTAATGGTGGCTGCCTTAGAACAGAGAAGGGAGGAGGGGGAGGGGGGGGAGAGGTTGGGGAGAGGGGAGGGGGAGGGGAGGGGAGGAGAGGAGAGGAGAGGGGAGGATTAGGGAGGGGGAGGAGGAGAGGGGGAGGGGAGGAGAGGAGAGGGGAGGAGAAGGGAGGGGG
The DNA here is from genome assembly GCF_019202785.1 of Penaeus chinensis. Taxonomy (NCBI): domain Eukaryota; kingdom Metazoa; phylum Arthropoda; class Malacostraca; order Decapoda; family Penaeidae; genus Penaeus; species Penaeus chinensis. The sequence goes on from NC_061836.1 coordinate 16,271,381, forward strand.
AGGAGGAGAGGGGAGGGGAGGAGAAGGGAGGGGGAGGAGGAGAGGGGAGGGGAGGAGAAGGGAGGGGGAGGAGGAGAGGGGAGGGGAGGAGAGGAAAAGAGGGGAGAGGGGAGGAGAGGGGAGAGGGGAGGAGAGGGATGAAGGGAGAGGAGATGAAATGAGAAGAAAGGGAAGGAGAGGGGAATGATGAGAGGGGAGGGGAAGGGACGAAGGGGGAGGAAAGGATCGGAGAGAGAAAGAGAAAACCAGAGGAGAGGAGGGGAGAGGAAGAGAAGAGGGGAAAAGAGAAGAGAGGAGGGGAGGAGAGAATGGGAAGGGAGAGGAAGGGGAGGATTAAATCTCAACCACAGGTATCGCAATGGCATTTGCCTTTAATTATGGCTGATAACTGGACGCACATCGTTATTTATAATGATCATTAGCGAGCGGTTTGGAGAGCCCCATTCACTTGCACTTGCACATTCACTCTCTATCTCCCTTCCCCCCCCCCCCCCCCCCTCTCTCTCTCTCTCTCTCTCTCTCTCTCTCTCTCTCTCTCTATGTCGCTCGCTCTAAGTCTCTTTTCTCCCTCTCTCTCTCTCTTCAGTCTCTTTTTCTCCCACTCTCTACTTTTCAGTTCCCCTTCCGTCACTCCCTCTATCTCTCTATCGTTCCTCGTTTTCTGCCCTGCCCTCTCCTCCCTCTCTTACTCCCTCTCCTTCTTCTTCTTCTTCTTCTTCTTCTTCTTCTTCTTCTTCTTCTTCTTCTTCTTCTTCTTTTCTTCTTCTTCTTTTCTTCTTCTTCTTCTTTTCTTCTTCTTCTTCTTCTTCTTCTTCTTCTTCTTCTTCTTCTTCTTCTTCTTCTTCTTCTTCTTCTTCTTCTTCTCCTCCTCCTCCCTCAATTCACTCCGTTCTTTCCTACCCCCTCTCCTCCCTCCTCCCTCTGCTCCATCCTCCCTCCCCCTCCCACTTCCCTTCCTTCCCCCTCGCCTCTCTTTTCCCTCCCCCTCCTCCCCCTCCTCTCCCCCTCCTCCTCCCGATTCGATCCTCCTTCGAGTTTATTTAAGCGACGTTTAAATCCCGTAGAAAATATGAATGAAAGAAGAAGAAGAAGAAAAAGGGAAACGGATGCAATGAAAAACCAAAGAAAATCAAGCGAAAGAAAAATATGATGAAACAAAATTAACAACCTTTATTAAATAGTGAAAGCAAGTGACTAATAAACAAGAATAAAAATACTTCAAAACACTAAGTCATCAGGCGTGGGCGGTATCAGGTTTAAGTGGGCGGCAGCTGGATCCGGAG
>NC_061836.1:16282663-16284572 GCF_019202785.1 Penaeus chinensis
ACCCCTCCCTCCTTCCCAGCCACTCCCTCCCCTCCCTCCCTTCCTCCTCCCCTCTTCCCTCCTTCATACCCACCCCTCCCTCCTCCCTCCTCCCCTCTTCCCACCCTCCCTCCCTCCCTCCCCCGGCGGCGCTCCTGTTGTGTGTCCCGCGACGCCCGGGGGCCTCCGGGGCGACACTGAGTGATGCCTCGCACCTGCACCACCTGACGGAGGTCGCGGCGAGGGGAGAGAGGACGCCCGCAGAAGGCACAGTCGGAGGTAGAAGTGGGCGGTTTTCACGCTCGTTTGCCTTATGATTTCGTCCTTTTTTATTCTGCCTCTTCTTCTTCGCCTCCATAAGCTGATGTTATTATTATTATTATAATTTTTTGCTTAATGTAAAAATCTATTACGTATTACATTATCTTAAAATATTAACATCTAAACACCCCAAGACTACTTCTATAACAACACCAGTAATATAACTTTTATCACTACTATTCGCTACGTCATCACCATTACCACTATGAATAAACTAATAACAATCATCATAACACTGATCTGCAAAACGCTAACAGAGTCAAGAAAACGAGAAATAATATTAGCGTATTTCTTCACGAAAACCATCTTTCCACTTATCTCTATTATCTCCGAACTTAATGGAAAGAGAAGACAGAGAAGAATGGAGATCGGAGGAAGAGAGAGAGAGAGAGAGAGAGAGAGAGAGAGAGAGAGAGAGAGAGAGAGAGAGAGAGAGAGAGAGAGAGAGAGAGAGAGAGAGAGAGAGAGTGGTTGAGTAAGTGGGTGGGTGAGTTAGTGAGTGACCGAGTGAGTGCCTGTGTATATGACTGAGTGGGTACGATTTTTTTTTTTTTTTTAAATAAAGGCACTTAAGTACATCCCTAGCATCACAACACCGTCAACAAACCCAAAACAAACAACAAAAACAACCACACCGCCAACAAAATCTCAAACAATAACAATGACAATAACAATAATTTCTGCTAACGACCCTTCTCCCCCCCTCCCCCCTGCCCCCCTTATCCGAGCGCCATTCCCGGCCGCGCCTCACGTTCCTCACCTGCGGCCCAGCGCGCCTTTGCTCAACCCCGGGTCCCTCTGCTATCGTCGGCGCCCCATAATGGACTCAAACAGATAGGCACTTTTTCACCTTAGAAAATGTTTTTTTTTTTTTCGCTTTCTCACTGCTTTATGTTTTGTGATTTTTTTTCTGGGGGGGGGGGGGGGCTTTTTTATTTGCTCTCTCTGTCTGTCTTATTTTTTTTTTCTCCCTCCGTGTCGCCTCTTCCCTCTCTGCATCTCTCTCTCTCTCTCTCTCTCTCTCTCTCTCTCTCTCTCCTCTCTCTCTCTCTCTCTCTCTCTCTCTCCTTCCCTGCCCCTTCCTACTTAAAATCACCACACTCCACACCCACTAAACCCTTTCTAGCCAGTAAATTGCCTCTCCACCAAAACTCACCCGTTACTCCCCTTAACCCTTACCCGTAGTCCTCCCTCTTCACCTACCCCCCCCGCCCTTTCTAACCCCCATTGCAGTCCTAAAGAGTCCCCCCCATCCTTACTACCCCCCTCCCAACACAATTCTCCTTACAATCCTCATCTCCCTCCCTCTCTCCTCCAAACCAGCCGACCCCTCCCTCTCCCCCCCTTTGCTTAGCCCCCTCTTTCCCTCCTCACTAACCAGCCAAGTCTCTCCTGCGCCCCCCCCCCTTTACCAATCCTAACCAATTAATTCCCACCCTGCCTCCCCTCCCTCCATCTCTCCTTCCCTCCTCTTCACCAATCCTCACCATTTAACCCTCTCCCTCCCTGCCTCCCTCCCTCCCTCCTCACCAATCCTAACCAAACCAACCCTTTTCCCCCTCCCTCCCTCCCTCCCTCCCTCCCCTCCACCTAAACCCCTTCCCCCCTC
>NC_061836.1:16289672-16292172 GCF_019202785.1 Penaeus chinensis
CTGTCTAACTATCTCTCTACCTGTCTCTCTTACTCTGTCTGTCTGTCTATCTGTCTGACTGACTATCTCTCTGCCTGTCTTTCTTACTCTTACTCTGTTTGTCTAACTATCTCTCTACCTGTCTCTCTTACTCTGTCTGTCTGTCTGTCTGTCTGTCTATCTGTCTACTGACTATCTCTGCATGTCTCTCATACTCTTACGCTGTATATCTGACTGGCTAAGTAAGTAAGCAAGTGAGTAAGTAAGTAAGTAAGTTACTGACTGACTGCCTATCCGTGTCTCTCCCTCCCTCACTTACTTCCCCTCGTCCGAGCTCCTTGCTTCCCCTCTGTTTAACCCCACGTCATCGCGGTTCCCCTTTTGACTCCGAATCTGACTTTAGAACTTGCTCTTGACCTGCTATTCTCTCTCTCTCTCTCTCTCTCTCTCTCTCTCTCTCTCTCTCTCTCTCTCTCTCTCTCTCTCTCTCTCTCTCTCTCTCTCTCTCTCTCTCTCTCTCTCTCTCTCTCTCTCTCTCTCTCTCTCTCTCTCTCTCTCTCTCTCTCTCTCCAACATACCGCCACTGTAACATATCTGCACATTGCACATTTGTTTGTTTCCATTGTATTTATATAATTTAAAACGTAAATTATATGAAAGTTTGGGGTCATAGCTTGTTACAAATATAACTAAGTAAGTCTTGCAAATGATAACCACCTAAAAATAAGTACCCTATTTATGGTTAATATGACTGTGATCAGGGAATCAGAAAATACAGCCGCACTGAGGAAAAAAAAAAAAGGAAATTCTTACTGTACCTTGACGTGCAAATAAGGAAATTTTGGTTATTCTAATAATAAATATAAATATTAATTAATAGAATCAATATTGTGAGGTTTAACAAACTTTTTAATAGTATTTTATTCTTAAACTAAATTTAATAAAAACAACTGAAAAATCGTAAATGTTATACATTTTACTCGGAGTTTTCACATTTTCTAACTTCTCTCATTAGAACGAGTTTTAAATGCTGAAACCAGACAAACAAGGAAGAAGGAAAAAGTCAGTTTGAGATTGAGTTGTTGAGGGTTCCGTGTAAAAAAAAATTCACAACTGGCAGTGCGCGTTTGCCTCGGGCGGTGGTCAACGAAAAACAGCGACGTCTGTTCAAGGTCCACTGTTACATGACGGTCGCAAGCCGAGTAACGTGGTTGCTCTGGGCGATGGGCCGCGAAAAACAGCGAACGCACCATGCGCAACAGCAAGCCTAAGAGCCGGCTGCTCGGGAGGGAAGGCTACAAAGGAGCAAGTTCGTTCACGTAAACCCGAAAAACTGAGACTGGGGATCTTCGAGATGTCCGTTCTATCCCCTGCTAGCAACCCGAGTAACGCGGCTGCCCGGCCAATGGTCCAGGGGAAAGGGAACCTCGGCAACCGCTCGCGACAACCGGGCAGCCAGCCGATCGGAGAAGAAGCTTTGGTTGGGTTGATCGACACCGCTACGCCTTCCCTTTTTTTCTTTCTATCAGATTATTCTAGGCAGAGTATGGTAATCGTGCTGCTTGTAAATCGTGTTCGATCATAAATGGAGAATATAGGATCCAACACTTTAAAATGTGATTTTCTTGTTTACCCCCCCCCCCACCCCCAAACCCCAAACCCACCATATGGATTCTGGTCGGTCAGTATTTTGGTTCTTACTGTATTTTTTATTTGCTTTTATTTGCTTCATTTCTACCTTCTAAAGCGCCTTGTATTATCGGCTTATATTATATTTTTTCTATATATTCAAACGCTTGCTATATTTTTCCTCTCGTTCTTTCATTTCTGTTTCTCGTTTTATTTTTCTCTCTTCGACTCTTCTTTCTTTCTTATGTTTTCCTTTGTTTTTACGCAATTCCTCTCCCATTTTCTCCTCCCCCCCACCCCTCATCCCTCCCTTGTTCCCCTACATTTTCTTCTCTCTCCTCCACCTTCTTCCCCTTCCTCCCTCCTCATTCTTACCTCTTTCCTTCTCCACATTTCCTCCACTCCTTCCCTCTCTCTTTCTCTCCACCCTTTTCCCCTCGCTCCCTCCCTCTTAACCCTTTTCCCCTCTCTCTCTTCTTCCCTCCCTGCCTCACCCTCTTCCCCTTGTTCCCTCCCTCCCCCTCTTCCCCTCGCTCCCTCCGTCCCTCCACTCTCTTCCCCTTTCTCCCTCCCTCCCTCACCCTCTTCCCCTCTCTCCCCTCAAGTGACCCGCGGTAATCTGGCGCAACACGTGCTATCGACAAGGATCTGATTTATTGAATGTAATGCCTTCTGTGTCGACCCCTTTCGACGGGCCAACAGCTGATCATTCTCCTTCGAAGTGGCGGCAGGTGATCAGTCAGTCAGTCAGTCAGTCAGTCTCCCTTCAGCTGTTCTTCCGTTGTTCTTGTATTTGTATTTGTCTTTTTCTTTCTTTCTTTTCTTTTCTTTTAAAGCGACGGATAAGCATGCATGAAAATAAAATATGAAAGGGGTATAACTGTACACCTTG